>NW_028135875.1:0-348432 GCF_964662115.1 Mustela nivalis | reverse complement strand
CTTCGTCACTGCTTCCTCAGCAAGGCTTCTGTCGCGTCAGGGAAGAAGAGCTGCGGGAGAGCTGTTGCCTCTTGGGCCTTGCTTTCCCTGGCTCCATGTTCGCGTCCTGGGTTCACCCTGCCAGGCCGAACTACGCAGACACAGTCACAACCGTGCAGTAGCGCGCTTAGCCTAGGATGGCACTCCATGCACACTACCATCTCCCGGTGTAGGCATCGCTTGGCCTTTTACTCTGGCGCTCAGGCCGACTCGCGGACTAGGCCTGTGCTTTCCCCACAGGAAAGGAGAGGTGACAGGATCCCTGCACACCGCCCGTGCACTGAATAGGGAGCGTTGGGGGACTGTCACCACTCCTTCCCCTTAAAACCCGAGCCTCCTCCAAGCTTCTACATCCCGGAGGAAGACGGCATCTGATGGCCAGGTCTTTCTGGGAATTGTTTCTCGAGTTTTGGGTAGGCGCCTGGTGGCAAGCCCATGGCTCCACCACGGTCAGGTGGCCAAGGAGCTGCTGTCTCCTTGGGCCCAAAGTCTCAGGACAGGCATGCTTTCTGCCCAGACTCCTTCCTCAGAGTGGAGCCCTTTCCCCTGCCCTAATCTTACCCTCGTGTCTCCTTAGCAGCCCGGCTTCCTTCGCTCTGCAGTGACAGATGTGTCCCTTTCCTTAAGGCTCTTTCACAGGCACCACCGCGCTTCTCTCTCAGGCAGAGCGGATGCCCAGGCAAGAGGATTTCGCTCCATGCGGGTTTATTCCACCGTGCAGTGGAGACTAGCTCCGGCAAGCAGCAGGCAGCATCCCACAGACCCGACTCTGATTTCCCAGAGAATGCTGTGCTTTCCCAGAGGGGATACCCCGGCAAAGAAGCTTTCGCTCTATGCGGGTTTCTCCCATCAGGCTGCGAATACTAGGCTAAGGCAAGCAACAAAACAAGCCCACAGAACCGACTCTGATTTCCCAGCGACTGCTATGCTTTCACAGAGGTTTTCAGCTTGGCCCAAACCGCACTTCGCTGCTGCTTCCTCAGCAAGGCTTTGGTCGTTTGCTCTGTCGCGGCAGGAAAGAAGAGCCGCGGGAGAGCTGGTGCCTCTTGGGCCTTGTTTTCCCGGGCTCCAAGATCGCGCCCGGGGTTCACCTTGCTAAGCCGATCTAAGCAGACACAGTCACAACCCTGCAGCAGCGTGAGTGGCCTAGCATGACACTCTATGCCTATTACCATCTCCTGGCGTAGGTAAGGCTTTGCCTTTTGCTCCGGCGCTCAGCAGACTCGGGGTCTAAGCCAGTGCATTCACCACAGGAGAGAAGAGGCGACAGGAAATCAGAGTTGGGTTTGGGGAGGCTGCTGCTGCTTGCCTAAGCGAGTCTCCGCAGCATGTTGGAAGATACCCGCATGGAGCGAAATCCTCTTTGCCCTAGCATCCTTTCTGCCTGAGAGAGAAGCATGGTTGGACAGTCTCTCAACGCGCTCCCCAGGAGCAATTTTGGGGAAGGCACAGCACGCCGCCCACGGGGAAGAGAAGGATCCCTTGGCCTTCGGGTCTAGAAACGCTCGGGAAGCCGAATAGCCTGCCGAGGCACGAACAGCAGGCCATGAGAAGACAAGTGTCCTCTGCTCACTGTGCGGAGAGATTGAAGCCTGGCTGCTAAGGAGACATGAGGGGAAGACTTGGGCATGAGTGCGTGCTCCACTCTGAGGAAGGAGTCTGGGCAGAAGGCAGGCCTGTCCTGTGCCTCTTGTCCCAAGGGGAAAGCATCTCTTTGGCCATTTGTCCCAAGGGCAGACTTGGGCTGGCCACCAGGTGCCATACCCGGAACTCGCAGAAACAACCCCATGGAGAAACGTGCAGTCAGATGCCGTCTTCCACCAAGATATGGCAGATTGTGGGTGGCCGGGGGTGTGCCGGGGAAAGAGTGGAGACAGACCCCACTGTTCCCCATCCCAGTGCTCGGGCCTTGTGCAGGGATCCTGTTACCTCTTCTCTCCTGTGGTGAAGGCACTGGCCTTGACCCCGAGTCTGCCCGAGCGCCGGAGCAAAAGGCAAAGCCTTACCTACGCCAGGAGATGGTAATAGCCATTGAGTGTCATGCTAGGCCACGCACGCTGCTGCAGGGTTGTGACTGTGTCTGCTTAGATCGGCTTAGCAAGGTGAACCCCGGGCGCGAACTTGGAGCCCGGGAAAACAAGGCCCAAGAGGCACCAGCTCTCCCGCGGCTCTTCTTTCCTGCCGCGACAGAGCAAACGACCAAAGCCTTGCTGAGGAAGCAGAAGCGAAGTGCGGTTTGCGCCAAGCTGAAAACCTCTGCGAAAGCATAGCAGTCGCTGGGAAATCAGAGTCGGTTCTGTGGGCTAGTTTTTTTGCTTGCCTTAGCCTAGTATTCGCAGCACGATGGGAGAAACCCGCATAGAGTGAAAGCTCCTTTGCCGGGGCATCCTCTCTGGGAAAGCACAGCATTCTCTGGGAAATCAGAGTCGGGTCTGTGGGATGCTGCCTGCTGCTTGCCGGAGCTAGTCTCCACTGCACGGTGGAATAAACCCGCATGGAGCGAAATCCTCTTTGCCTGGGCTTCCGCTCTGCCTGAGAGAGAAGCGCGGTGGTGCTTGTGGAAAGAGCCTTAAGGAAAGGGACACATCTCTCACTGCAGAGCGAAGGAAGCCGGGCTGCTAAGGAGACACGAGGGGAAGATTAGGGCAGGGGAAAGGGCTCCACTCTGAGAAAGGAGTCTGGGCAGAAAGCATGCCTGTCCTGAGACTTTGGGCCCAAGGAGACAGCAGCTCCTTGGCCACCTGACCGTGGTGGAGCCATGGGCTTGCCACCAGGCGCCTACCCTAAACTCGAGAAACAACTCCCAGAAAGACCTGGCCATCAGATGCCGTCTTCCTCCGGGATGTAGAAGCTTGGAGGAGGCCCGGGTTTTAAGGGGAAGGAGTGGTGACAGTCCCTCAAAGCTCCCTATTCAGTGCACGGGCGGTGTGCATGGATCCTGTCACCTCTCCTTTCCTGTGGGGAAAGCACAGGCCTAGTCCGCGAGTCGGCCTGAGCGCCAGAGTAAAAGGCCAAGCGATGCCTACACCGGGAGATGGTAGTGTGCATGGAGTGCCATCCTAGGCTAAGCGCGCTACTGCACGGTTGTGACTGTGTCTGCTTAGTTCGGCCTGGCAGGGTGAACCCAGGACGCGAACATGGAGCCAGGGAAAGCAAGGCCCAAGAGGCATCAGCTCTCCCGCAGCTCTTCTTCCCTGACGCGACAGAAGCCTTGCTGAGGAAGCAGTGGCGAAGGGCTTTTTGCTCCAAACCAAAGCCTCTGCGAAAGGACAGCATTCCCCGAGAAATGTTTTGGGGGCTCCTGCTGCGTGCCTGAGCCCAGTCTCGCGGTGGGAGAAACCCGCATACAGTGAAAGCCCCTTTGCCTGGGCATCTCCCCTTGGAAAGCACAGCATTCGTTGGGAAATCAGAGTTGGGTTTGTGGATGCTGTTGCTGCTTGCCTAAGCGAGTCTCCGCAGTATGTTGGAAGATACCCGCATGGAGCGAAATCCTCTTTGCCCTAGCATCCTTTCTGCCTGAGAGAGAAACATGGTTGCTCACGTCTGTCACCACGCTCCCCAGGAGCAAGTGTGGGTAAGGCACAGCACGCCGCCCCAGGGAAGAGAAGGATCCCTTGGCCTTGGGGTCTGGAAACGCTCGGGAAGCAGAATAGCCTGCCGAGGCACGAACAGCAGGCCATGAGAAGACAAGTGTCCTCTCCTCCCTGTGCGGAGAGATTGAAGCCTGGCTGCTAAGGAGACATGAGGGGAAGACAAGGGCATGGGTGCGTGCTCCACTCTGAGGAAGGAGTCTGGGCAGAAGGCAGGCCTGTCCTGTGCCTCTTGTCCCAAGGGGAAAGCATCTCTTTGGCCACCTGTCCCAAGGGCAGACTTGGGCTTGCCAACCAGGTGCCATACCCGGAACTCGCAGAAACAACCCCATGGAGAAACGTGCAGTCAGATGCCGTCTTCCACCAAGATATGGCAGCATTGTGGGTGGCCGGGGGTGTGCCGGGGAAAGAGTGGAGACAGTCCCCACCGTTCCCCATCCCAGTGCTCGGGCTCTGTGCAGTGATCCTGTCGCCTCTTCTCTCCTGTGGTGAAGGCACTGGCCTTGACCCCGAGTCTGCCCGAGCGCCGGAGCAAAAGGCAAAGCCTTACCTACGCCAGGAGATGGTAATAGGCATAGAGTGTCATGCTAGGCCACGCACGCTGCTGCAGGGTTGTGACTGTGTCTGCTTAGTTCGGCTTAGCAAGGTGAACCCCGGGCGCGAAATGGAGCCCGGGAAAACAAGGCCCAAGAGGCACCAGCTCTCCCGCGGCTCTTCTTTCCAGCCGCGACAGAGCAAACGACCAAAGCCTTGCTGAGGAAGCAGCAGCGAAGTGCGGTTTGCGCCAAGCTGAAAACCTCTGCGAAAGCATAGCAGTCGCTGGGAAATCAGAGTCGGTTCTGTGGGATGCTGCCTGCTGCTTGCCGGAGCTAGTCTCCACTGCACGGTGGAATAAACCCGCATGGAGCGAAATCCTCTTTGCCTGGGCTTCCGCTCTGCCTGAGAGAGAAGCGCGGTGGTGCCTGTGGAAAGAGCCTTAAGGAAAGGGACACATCTGTCACTGCAGAGCGAAGGAAGCCGGGCTGCTAAGGAGACACGAGGGGGAGATTAGGGCAGGGGAAAGGGCTCCACTCTGAGGAAGAAGTCTGGGCAGAAAGCATGCCTGTCCTGAGACTTTGGGCCCAAGGAGACAGCAGCTCCTTGGCCACCTGACCGTGGTGGAGCCATGGGCTTGCCACCAGGCGCCTACCCTAAACTCAAGAAACAACTCCCAGAAAGACCTGGCCATCAGATGCCGTCTTCCTCCGGGATGTAGAAGCTTGGAGGAGGCCCGGGTTTTAAGGGGAAGGAGTGGTGACAGTCCCCCAAAGCTCCCTATTCAGTGCACGGGCGGTGTGCAGGGATCCTGTCACCTCTCCTTTCCTGTGGGGAAAGCACAGGCCTAGTCCGCGAGTCGGCCTGAGCGCCAGAGTAAAAGGCCAAGCGATGCCTACACCAGGAGATGGTAGTGTGCATGGAGTGCCATCCTAGGCTAAGCGCGCTACTGCACGGTTGTGACTGTGTCTGCGTAGTTCGGCCTGGCAGGGTGAACCCAGGACGCGAACATGGAGCCAGGGAAAGCAAGGCCCAAGAGGCACCAGCTCTCCCGCAGCTCTTCTTCCCTGACGCGACAGAAGCCTTGCTGAGGAAGCAGTGGCGAAGGGCTGTTTGCTCCAAACCAAAGCCTCTGCAAAAGGACAGCATTCCCCGAGAAATGTTTTGGGGGCTGCTGCTGCGTGCCTGAGCCCATTCTCGCGGTGGGAGAAACCCGCATACAGCGAAAGCCCCTTTGCCTTGGCATCTCCCCTTGGAAAGCACAGCATTCTTTGGGAAATCAAAGTTGGATTTGGGGATGCTGCTGCTGCTTGCCTAAGCGAGTCTCCGCAGCATGTTGGAAGACACCCGCATGGAGCGAAATCCTCTTTGCCCTAGCATCCTTTCTGCCTGAGAGAGAAGCATGGTTGCTCACGTCTGTCACCACGCTCCCCCGGAGCAAGTGTGGGGAAGGCACAGCACGCCGCCCCCGAGGAAGAGAAGGATCCCTTGGCCTTGGGGTCGGGAAACGCTCGGGAACAGGGTAGCCTGCCGCGGCTCAAAATGCAGGCCGGTGGCCAGACATGTGTCACCCGCTCCCTGTGCGGAGAGATGGAATCCTGGCTGCTAAGGAGACATGAGGAGACGACTAGGGCAGGGGCGCGTGCTCGACTCTAAGGAGTCTGGGCAGAAGGCAGGCCTGTCCTGTGCCTCTGTTACCAAGGGGACAGCATCTCCTTGGCCACCTGTCCCAAGGGCAGACTTGGGCTTGCCACCAGGTGCCATACCCGGAACTCGCAGAAACAACCCCATGGAGAAACGTGTAGTCAGATGCCGTCTTCCACCAAGATGTGGCAGCATTGTGGTTGGCCGGGGGTGTGCCGGGGAAAGAGTGGAGACAGACCCCGCTGTTCCCCATCCCAGTGCTCGGGCCTTGTGCAGGGATCCTGTTGCCTCCTCTCTCCTGTGGTGAAGGCACTGGCCTTGACCCCGAGTCTGCCCGAGCACCAGAGCAAATGCAAAGCCTTACCTACGCCAGGAGATGGTAATAGCCATAGAGTGTCATGCTAGGCCACGCACGCTGCTGCAGGGTTGTGACTGTGTCTGCTTAGATCGGCTTAGCAAGGTGAACCCCGGGCGCGAACTTGGAGCCCGGGAAAACAAGGCCCAAGCGGCACCAGCTCTCCCGCGGCTCTTCTTTCCAGCCGCGACAGAGCGAACGTCCAAAGCCTTGCTGAGGAAGCAGAAGCGAAGTGCGGTTTGCGCCAAGCTGAAAACCTCTGCGAAAGCATAGCAGTCACTGGGAAATCAGAGTCGGTTCTGTGGGCTGCTTTTGTTGCTTGCCTTAGCCTAGTATTCGCAGCACAATGGGAAAAACCCGCATAGAGCGAAAGCTTCTTGGCCGGGGCATCCCCTCTGGGAAAGCACAGCATTCTCTGGGAAATCAGAGTCGGGTCTGTGGGATGCTGCCTGCTGCTTGCCGGAGCTAGTCTCCCCTGCACGGTGGCATAAACCCGCATGGGGCGAAATCCTCTTTGCCTGGGCTTCCGCTCTGCCTGAGAGAGAAGCGCGGTGGTGCCTGTGGAAAGAGCCTTAAGGAAAGGGACACATATGTCACTGCAGAGCGAAGGAAGCCGGGCTGCTAAGGAGACACGAGGGGAAGATTAGGGCAGGGGAAAGGGCTCCACTCTGAGGAAGGAGTCTGGGCAGAAAGTTTGCCTGTCCTGAGCCTTTGGGCCCAAGGAGACAGCAGCTCCTTGGCCACCTGACCGTGGTGGAGCCATGGGCTTGCCACCAGGCGCCTACCCTAAACTCGAGAAACAACTCCCAGAAAGACCTGGCCATCAGATGCCGTCTTCCTCCGGGATGTAGAAGCTTGGAGGAGGCCCGGGTTTTAAGGGGAAGGAGTGGTGACAGTCCCCCAAAGCTCCCTATTCAGTGCACGGGCGGTGTGCAGGGATCCTGTCACCTCTCCTTTCCTGTGGGGAAAGCACAGGCCTAGTCCGCGAGTCGGCCTGAGCGCCAGAGTAAAAGGCCAAGCGATGCCTACACCGGGAGATGGTAGTGTGCATGGAGTGCCATCCTAGGCTAAGCGCGCTACTGCACGGTTGTGACTGTGTCTGCTTAGTTCGGCCTGGCAGGGTGAACCCAGGACGCGAACATGGAGCCAGGGAAAGCAAGGCCCAAGAGGCATCAGCTCTCCCGCAGCTCTTCTTCCCTGACGCGACAGAAGCCTTGCTGAGGAAGCAGTGGCGAAGGGCTGTTTTCTCCAAACCAAAGCCTCTGCGAAAGGACAGCATTCCCCGAGAAATGTTTTGGGGGCTGCTGCTGCGTGCCTGAGCCCATTCTCGCGGTGGGAGAAACCCGCATACAGCGAAAGCCCCTTTGCCTTGGCATCTCCCCTTGGAAAGCACAGCATTCTTTGGGAAATCAGAGTTGGGTTTGGGGATGCTGTTGCTGCTTGCCTAAGCGAGTCTCCGCAGCATGTTGGAAGATACCCGCATGGAGCGAAATCCTCTTTGCCCTAGCATCCTTTCTGCCTGAGAGAGAAACATGGTTGCTCACGTCTGTCACCACGCTCCCCAGGAGCAAGTGTGGGGAAGGCACAGCACGCCGCCCCAGGGAAGAGAAGGATCCCTTGGCCTTGGGGTCTGGAAATGCTCGGGAAGCAGAATAGCCTGCCGAGGCACGAACAGCAGGCCATGAGAAGACAAGTGTCCTCTCCTCCCTGTGCGGAGAGATTGAAGCCTGGCTGCTAAGGAGACATGAGGGGAAGACAAGGGCATGGGTGCGTGCTCCACTCTGAGGAAGGAGTCTGGGCAGAAGGCAGGCCTGTCCTGTGCCTCTTGTCCCAAGGGGAAAGCATCTCTTTGGCCACCTGTCCCAAGGGCAGACTTGGGCTTGCCAACCAGGTGCCATACCCGGAACTCGCAGAAACAACCCCATGGAGAAACGTGCAGTCAGATGCCGTCTTCCACCAAGATATGGCAGCATTGTGGGTGGCCGGGGGTGTGCCGGGGAAAGAGTGGAGACAGTCCCCACCGTTCCCCATCCCAGTGCTCGGGCTCTGTGCAGGGATCCTGTCGCCTCTTCTCTCCTGTGGTGAAGGCACTGGCCTTGACCCCGAGTCTGCCCGAGCGCCGGAGCAAAAGGCAAAGCCTTACCTACGCCAGGAGATGGTAATAGGCATAGAGTGTCATGCTAGGCCACGCACGCTGCTGCAGGGTTGTGACTGTGTCTGCTTAGTTCGGCTTAGCAAGGTGAACCCCGGGCGCGAAATGGAGCCCGGGAAAACAAGGCCCAAGAGGCACCAGCTCTCCCGCGGCTCTTCTTTCCAGCCGCGACAGAGCAAACGACCAAAGCCTTGCTGAGGAAGCAGCAGCGAAGTGCGGTTTGCGCCAAGCTGAAAACCTCTGCGAAAGCATAGCAGTCGCTGGGAAATCAGAGTCGGTTCTGTGGGATGCTGCCTGCTGCTTGCAGGAGCTAGTCTCCACTGCACGGTGGAATAAACCCGCATGGAGCGAAATCCTCTTTGCCTGGGCTTCCGCTCTGCCTGAGAGAGAAGCGCGGTGGTGCCTGTGGAAAGAGCCTTAAGGAAAGGGACACATCTGTCACTGCAGAGCGAAGGAAGCCGGGCTGCTAAGGAGACACGAGGGGGAGATTAGGGCAGGGGAAAGGGCTCCACTCTGAGGAAGAAGTCTGGGCAGAAAGCATGCCTGTCCTGAGACTTTGGGCCCAAGGAGACAGCAGCTCCTTGGCCACCTGACCGTGGTGGAGCCATGGGCTTGCCACCAGGCGCCTACCCTAAACTCAAGAAACAACTCCCAGAAAGACCTGGCCATCAGATGCCGTCTTCCTCCGGGATGTAGAAGCTTGGAGGAGGCCCGGGTTTTAAGGGGAAGGAGTGGTGACAGTCCCCCAAAGCTCCCTATTCAGTGCACGGGCGGTGTGCAGGGATCCTGTCACCTCTCCTTTCCTGTGGGGAAAGCACAGGCCTAGTCCGCGAGTCGGCCTGAGCGCCAGAGTAAAAGGCCAAGCGATGCCTACACCAGGAGATGGTAGTGTGCATGGAGTGCCATCCTAGGCTAAGCGCGCTACTGCACGGTTGTGACTGTGTCTGCGTAGTTCGGCCTGGCAGGGTGAACCCAGGACGCGAACATGGAGCCAGGGAAAGCAAGGCCCAAGAGGCACCAGCTCTCCCGCAGCTCTTCTTCCCTGACGCGACAGAAGCCTTGCTGAGGAAGCAGTGGCGAAGGGCTGTTTGCTCCAAACCAAAGCCTCTGCAAAAGGACAGCATTCCCCGAGAAATGTTTTGGGGGCTGCTGCTGCGTGCCTGAGCCCATTCTCGCGGTGGGAGAAACCCGCATACAGCGAAAGCCCCTTTGCCTTGGCATCTCCCCTTGGAAAGCACAGCATTCTTTGGGAAATCAAAGTTGGATTTGGGGATGCTGCTGCTGCTTGCCTAAGCAAGTCTCCGCAGCATGTTGGAAGACACCCGCATGGAGCGAAATCCTCTTTGCCCTAGCATCCTTTCTGCCTGAGAGAGAAGCATGGTTGCTCACGTCTGTCACCACGCTACCCAGGAGCAAGTGTGGGGAAGGCACAGCACGCCGCCCCCGAGGAAGAGAAGGATCCCTTGGCCTTGGGGTCGGGAAACGCTCGGGAACAGGGTAGCCTGCCGCGGCTCGAAATGCAGGCCGGTGGCCAGACATGTGTCACCCGCTCCCTGTGCGGAGAGATGGAAGCCTGGCTGCTAAGGAAACATGAGGAGACGACTAGGGCAGGGGCGCGAGCTCGACTCTAAGGAGTCTGGGCAGAAGGCAGGCCTGTCCTGTGCTTCTGTTACCAAGGGGACAGCATCTCCTTGGCCACCTGTCCCAAGGGCAGACTTGGGCTTGCCACCAGGTGCCATACCCGGAACTCGCAGAAACAACCCCATGGAGAAACGTGTAGTCAGATGCCGTCTTCCACCAAGATGTGGCAGCATTGTGGGTGGCCGGGGGTGTGCCGGGGAAAGAGTGGAGACAGACCCCGCTGTTCCCCATCCCAGTGCTCAGGCCTTGTGCAGGGATCCTGTTGCCTCCTCTCTCCTGTGGTGAAGGCACTGGCCTTGACACCGAGTCTGCCCGAGCGCCGGAGCAAAAGGCAAAGCCTTACCTACGCCAGGAGATGGTAATAGCCATAGAGTGTCATGCTAGGCCACGCACGCTGCTGCAGGGTTGTGACTGTGTCTGCTTAGATCGGCTTAGCAAGGTGAACCCCGGGCGCGAACTTGGAGCCTGGGAAAACAAGGCCCAAGCGGCACCAGCTCTCCCGCGGCTCTTCTTTCCAGCCGCGACAGAGCGAACGACCAAAGCCTTGCTGAGGAAGCAGAAGCGAAGTGCGGTTTGCGCCAAGCTGAAAACCTCTGCGAAAGCATAGCAGTCACTGGGAAATCAGAGTCGGTTCTGTGGGCTGCTTTTGTTGCTTGCCTTAGCCTAGTATTCGCAGCACAATGGGAAAAACCCGCATAGAGCGAAAGCTTCTTGGCCGGGGCATCCCCTCTGGGAAAGCACAGCATTCTCTGGGAAATCAGAGTCGGGTCTGTGGGATGCTGCCTGCTGCTTGCCGGAGCTAGTCTCCCCTGCACGGTGGAATAAACCCGCATGGGGCGAAATCCTCTTTGCCTGGGCTTCCGCTCTGCCTGAGAGAGAAGCGCGGTGGTGCCTGTGGAAAGAGCCTTAAGGAAAGGGACACATCTGTCACTGCAGAGCGAAGGAAGCCGGGCTGCTAAGGAGACACGAGGGGAAGATTAGGACAGGGGAAAGGGCTCCACTCTGAGGAAGGAGTCTGGGCAGAAAGCATGCCTGTCCTGAGCCTTTGGGCCCAAGGAGACAGCAGCTCCTTGGCCACCTGACCGTGGTGGAGCCATGGGCTTGCCACCAGGCGCCTACCCTAAACTCGAGAAACAACTCCCAGAAAGACCTGGCCATCAGATGCCGTCTTCCTCCGGGATGTAGAAGCTTGGAGGAGGCCCGGGTTTTAAGGGGAAGGAGTGGTGACAGTCCCCCAAAGCTCCCTATTCAGTGCACGGGCGGTGTGCAGGGATCCTGTCACCTCTCCTTTCCTGTGGGGAAAGCACAGGCCTAGTCCGCGAGTCGGCCTGAGCGCCAGAGTAAAAGGCCAAGCGATGCCTACACCGGGATATGGTAGTGTGCATGGAGTGCCATCCTAGGCTAAGCGCGCTACTGCACGGTTGCGACTGTGTCTGCGTAGTTCGGCCTGGCAGGGTGAACCTAGGACGCGAACATGGAGCCAGGGAAAGCAAGGCCCAAGAGGCACCAGCTCTCCCACAGCTCTTCTTCCCAGACGCCTCAGAAGCCTTGCTGAGGAAGCAGTGGCGAAGGGCTGTTTGCTCCAAACCAAAGCCTCTGCGAAAGGACAGCATTCCCCGAGAAATGTTTTGGGGGCTGCTGCTGCGTGCCTGAGCCCACTCTCGCGGTGGGAGAAACCCGCATAGAGCGAAAGCCCTTTGCCTGGGCATCTCCCCTTGGAAAGCACAACATTCGTTGGGAAATCAGAGTTGGGTTTGGGGATGCTGCTGCTGCTTGCCTAAGCGAGTCTCCGCAGCATGTTGGAAGATACCCGCATGGATCGAAATCCTCTTGCCCTAGCATCCTTTCTGCTTGAGAGGAAGCATGGTTGCTCACGTCTGTAACCACGCTCCCCAGGAGCAAGTGTGGGGAAGGCACAGCACGCCGCCCCCGAGGAAGAGAAGGATCCCTTGGCCTTGGGGTAGGGAAACGCTCGGGAACAGGATAGCCTGCCGCGGCACGAAATGCAGGCCGGTGGCCAGACATGTGTCACCCGCTCCCTGTGCGGAGAGTTGGAAGCCTGGCTGCTAAGGAGACATGAGGGGACGACTAGGGCAGGGGCGCGTGCTCCACTCTAAGGAGTCTGGGCAGAAGGCAGGCCTGTCCTGTGCCTCTGTTACCAAGGGGACAGCATCTCCTTGGCCACCTGTCCCAAGGGCAGACTTGGGCTTGCCACCAGGTGCCATACCTGGAACTTGCAGAAACAACCCCATGGAGAAACGGTCAGTCAGATGCCATCTTCCACCAAGATGTGGCAGCATTGTGGGTGACAGGGGGTGCGGCGAGGAAGGAGTGGAGACAGTCCCCCACAGTTCCCCATCCCAGTGCCCGGGCCGTGTGCAGGGATCCTGTTGCCTCCTCTCTCCTGTGGTGAAGGCACTGGCCTTGACCCCGAGTCTGCCCGAGCACCGGATCAAAAGGCAAAGCCTTACCAGAGCAGGAGATGGAATTAAGAATAGAGTGCCATGCTAGGCCACGCACGCTGCTGCAGGGTTGTGACTGTGTCTGCCTAGTTCGGCTTAGCAAAGTGAAATCCGGGCGTGAACATGGAGCCAGGGAAAGCAAGGCCCAAGAGGCAACAGCTCTCCCGCAGCTCTTCTTCCCTGACTCGACTGAAGCTTTGCTGAGGAAGCAGCGGCGAAGTGCTGTTCGCTCCAAACCAAAGCCTCTGCGAAAGCACAGCATTCGCTGAGAAATGTTGTGCGGGCTGCTGCTGTTTCCCTGAGCCCAGTCTTGCGGTGGGAGAAACCCGCATACAGCGAAAGCCTCTTTGCCTGGGCCTCTCCCTTAGGAAAGCACAGCATTCGTTGGGAAATCAGAGTTGGGTTTGGGGATGCTGCTGCTGCTTGCCTGAGCGAGTCTCCGCAACATGGTGGAAGATACCCGCATGGAGCGAAATCCTCTTTGCCCTAGCATCCCCTCTGCCTGAGAGAGAAGCATGGTTGCACACGTCTGTCACCCCGCTCCCCAGGAGCAATTTTGGGGAAGGCACAGCACGCCGCCCCAGGGAAGAGAAGGATCCCTTGGCCTTGGGTCTAGAAACGCTCGGGAGTCAGAATAGCCTGCCGAGGCACGAACAGCAGGCCATGAGAAGACAAGTGTCCTCTACTCCCTGTGCGGAGAGATGGAAGCCTGGCTGCTAAGGAGACATGAGGGGACGACAAGGGCAAGGGTGCATGCTCCACTCTGAGGAAGGAGTCTGGGCAGAAGGCAGGCCTGTCCTGTGCCTCTGGTCCCAAGGGGAAAGCATCTCCTTGGCCACCTGTCCCAAGGGCAGACTTGGGCTTGCCACCAGGTGCCATACCCGGAACTCGCAGAAACAACCCCATGGAGAAACGTGCAGTCAGATGCCCTCTTCCACCAAGATGTGGCAGCATTGTGGGTGGCCGGGGTGTGCCGGGGAAAGAGTGGAGACAGTCCCCACCGTTCCCCATCCCAGTGCTCGGGCCCTGTGCAGGGATCCTGTTGCCTCCTCTCTCCTGTGGTGAAGGCACTGGCCTTGACCCCAAGTCTGCCCGAGCGCCGGAGCAAAAGGCAAAGCCTTACCTACGCCAGGAGATGGTAATAGCCATAGAGTGTCATGCTAGGCCACGCACGCTGCTGCAGGGTTGTGACTGTGTCTGCTTAGATCGGCTTAGCAAGGTGAACCCCGGGCGCGAACTTGGAGCCCGGGAAAACAAGGCCCAAGAGGCACCAGCTCTCCCGCGGCTCTTCTTTCCTGCCGCGACAGAGCAAACGACCAAAGCCTTGCTGAGGAAGCAGCAGCGAAGTGCGGTTGGCGCCAAGCTGAAAACTTCTGCGAAAGCATAGCAGTCGCTGGGAAATCAGAGTCGGTTCTGTGGGATGCTGCCTGCTGCTTGCCGGAGCTAGTCTCCACTGCACGGTGGAATAAACCCGCATGGAGTGAAATCCTCTTTGCCTGGGCTTCCGCTCTGCCTGAGAGAGAAGCGCGGTGGTGCCTGTGGAAAGAGCCTTAAGGAAAGGGACGCATCTGTCACTGCAGAGCGAAGGAAGCCGGGCTGCTAAGGAGACACGAGGGGAAGATTAGGGCAGGGGAAAGGGCTCCACTCTGAGGAAGGAGTCTGGGCAGAAATCATGCCTGTCCTAAGCCTTTGGGCCCAAGGAGGCAGCAGCTCCTTGGCCACCTGACCGTTTTGGAGCCATGGGCTTGCCACCAGGCGCCTAC
Organism: Mustela nivalis; assembly: GCF_964662115.1. NCBI lineage: Eukaryota > Metazoa > Chordata > Mammalia > Carnivora > Mustelidae > Mustela > Mustela nivalis. The sequence goes on along the minus strand of NW_028135875.1, from coordinate 334,252 downwards.
CCTAAACTCGAGAAACAACTCCCAGAAAGACCTGGCCATCAGATGCCATCTTCCTCCGGGATGTAGAAGCTTGGAGGAGGCCCGGGTTTTAAGGGGAAGGAGTGGTGACAGTCCCCCAAAGCTCCCTATTCAGTGCACGGGCGGTGTGCAGGGATCCTGTCACCTCTCCTTTCCTGTGGGGAATGCACAGGCCTAGCCCGCGAGTCGGCCTGAGCGCCAGAGTAAAAGGCCAAGCGATGCCTACACCGGGAGATGGTAGTGTGCATGGAGTGCCATCCTAGGCTAAGCGCGCTACTGCACGGTTGTGACTGTGTCTGCTTAGTTCGGCCTGTCAGGGTGAACCCAGGACGCGAACATGGAGCCAGGGAAAGCAAGGCCCAAGAGGCACCAGCTCTCCCGCAGCTCTTCTTCCCTGACGCGACAGAAGCCTTGCTGAGGAAGCAGTGGCGAAGGGCTGTTTGCTCCAAACCAAAGCCTCTGCGAAAGGACAGCATTCCCCGAGAAATGTTTTGGGGGCTGCTGCTGCGTGCCTGAGTCCAGTCTCGCGGTGGGAGAAACCCGCATACAGGGAAATCCCCTTTGCCTGAGCATCTCCCCTTGGAAAGCTAGCATTCGTTGGGAAATCAGAGTTGGGTTTGGGGATGCTGCTGCTGCTTGCCTAAGCGAGTCTCCGCAGCATGTTGGAAGATACCCGCATGGAGCGAAATCCTCTTTGCCCTAGCATCCTTTCTGCCTGAGAGAGAAGCATGGTTGCTCACGTCTGTCACCACGCTCCCCAGGAGCAAGTGTGGGTAAGGCACAGCACGCCGCCCCCGGGGAAGAGAAGGATCCCTTGGCCTTGGGGTCGGGAAACGCTCGGGAAGCAGAATAGACTGCCGAGGCATGAACAGCAGGCCATGAGAAGACAAGTGTCCTCTCCTCCCTGTGGGGAGAGATTGAAGCCTGGCTTCTAAGGAGACATGAGGGGAAGACAAGGGCATGGGTGCGTGCTCCACTCTGAGGAAGAAGTCTGGGCAGAAGGCAGGCCTGTCCTGTGCCTCTTGTCCCAAGGGGAAAGCATCTCTTTGGCCACCTGTCCCAAGGGCAGACTTGGGCTTGCCAACCAGGTGCCATACCCGGAACTCGCAGAAACAACCCCATAGAGAAACGTGCAGTCAGATGCCATCTTCCACCAAGATATGGCAGCATTGTGGGTGGCCGGGGGTGTGCCGGGAAAAGAGTGGAGACAGTCCCCACCGTTTCCATCCCAGTGCTCGGGCCCTGTGCAGGGATCCTGTCGCCTCTTCTCTCCTGTGGTGAAGGCACTGGCCTTGACCCCGAGTCTGCCCGAGCGCCGGAGCAAAAGGCAAAGCCTTACCTACGCCAGGAGATGGTAATAGGCATAGAGTGTCATGCTAGGCCACGCACGCTGCTGCAGGGTTGTGACTGTGTCTGCTTAGATCGGCTTAGCAAGGTGAACCCCGGGCGCGAACTTGGAGCCCGGGGAAACAAGGCCCAAGAGGCGCCAGCTCTCCCGCGGCTCTTCTTTCCTGCCGCGACAGAGCAAACGACCAAAGCCTTGCTGAGGAAACAGCAGCGAAGTGCGGTTTGCGCCAAGCTGAAAACCTCTGCGAAAGCATAGCAGTCGCTGGGAAATCAGAGTCGGTTCTGTGGGATGCTGCCTGCTGCTTGCCGGAGCTAGTCTCCACTGCACGGTGGAATAAACCCGCATGGAGCGAAATCCTCTTTGCCTGGGCTTCCGCTCTGCCTGAGAGAGAAGCGCGGTGGTGCCTGTGGAAAGAGCCTTAAGGAAAGGGACACATCTGTCACTGCAGAGCGAAGGAAGCCGGGCTGCTAAGGAGATACGAGGGGAAGATTAGGGCAGGGGAAAGGCTCCACTCTGAGGAAGGAGTCTGGGCAGAAAGCATGCCTGTCCTGAGCCTTTGGGCCCAAGGAGACAGCAGTTCCTTGGCCACCTGACCGTGGTGGAGCCATGGGCTTGCCACCAGGCGCCTACCCTAAACTCGAGAAACAACTCCCAGAAAGACCTGGCCATCAGATGCCGTCTTCCTCCGGGATGTAGAAGCTTGGAGGAGGCCCGGGTTTTAAGGGGAAGGAGTGGTGACAGTACCCAAAGCTCCCTATTCAGTGCACGGGCGGTGTGTAGGGATCTTGTCACCTCTCCTTTCCTGTGGGGAAAGCACAGGCCTAGCCCGCGAGTCGGCCTGAGCGCCAGAGTAAAAGGCCAAGCGATGCCTACACCGGGAGATGGTAGTGTGCATGGAGTGCCATCCTAGGCTAATCGCGCTACTGCACGGTTGTGACTGTGTCTGCGTAGTTCGGCCTGGCAGGGTGAACCCAGGACGCGAACATGGAGCCAGGGAAAGCAAGGCCCAAGAGGCACCAGCTCTCCCGCAGCTCTTCTTCCCTGACGCGACAGAAGCCTTGCTGAGGAAGCAGTGGCGAAGGGCTGTTTTCTCCAAACCAAAGCCTCTGACAAAGGACAGCATTCCCCGAGAAATGTTTTGGGGGCTGCTGCTGCGTGCCTGAGCCCAGTCTCGCGGTGGGAGAAACCCGCATACAGCGAAAGCCCCTTTGCCTGGGCATCTCCCCTTGGAAAGCACAGCATTCGTTGGGAAATCAGAGTTGGGTTGGGGGATGCTGCTGCTGCTTGCCTAAGCGAGTCTCCGCAGCATGTTGGAAGATACCAGCATGGAGCGAAATCCTCTTTGCCCTAGCATCCTTTCTGCCTGAGAGAGAAGCATGGTTGCTCACGTCTGTCACCACGCTCCCCAGGAGCAAGTGAGGGGAAGGCACAGCACGCTGCCCCCGGGGAAGAGAAGGATCCCTTGGCCTTGGGGTCGGGAAACGCTCGGGAACAGGATAGCCTGCCGCGGCTCGAAATGCAGGCCGGTGGCCAGACATGTGTCACCCGCTCCCTGTGCGGAGAGATGGAAGCCTGGCTGCTAAGGAGACATGAGGGGACGACTAGGGCAGGGGCGCGTGCTCCACTCTAAGGAGTCTGGGCAGAAGGCAGGCCTGTCCTGTGCCTCTGTTACCAAGGGGACAGCATCTCCTTGGCCACCTGTCCCAAGGGCAGACTTGGGCTTGCCACCAGGTGCCATACCTGGAACTTGCAGAAACAACCCCATGGAGAAACGGTCAGTTAGATGCCATCTTCCACCAAGATGTGGCAGCATTGTGGGTGACAGGGGGTGCGGCGGGGAAGGAGTGGAGACAGTCCCCCACAGTTCCCCATCCCAGTGCCCGGGCCGTGTGCAGGGATCCTGTTGCCTCCTCTCTCCTGTGGTGAAGGCACTGGCCTTGACCCCGAGTCTGCCCGAGCACCGGAGCAAAAGGCAAAGCCTTACCAGAGCAGGAGATGGAATTAGGAATAGAGTGCCATGCTAGGCCACGCACGCTGCTGCAGGGTTGTACTGTGTCTGCCTAGTTCGGCTTAGCAAAGTGAAATCCGGGCGCGAACATGGAGCCAGGGAAAGCAAGGCCCAAGAGGCAACAGCTCTCCCGCAGCTCTTCTTCCCTGACTCGACTGAAGCTTTGCTGAGGAAGCAGCGGCGAAGTGCTGTTCGCTCCAAACCAAAGCCTCTGCGAAAGCACAGCATTCGCTGAGAAATATTGTGCGGGCTGCTGCTGCTTCCCTGAGCCCAGTCTTGCGGTGGGAGAAACCCGCATACAGCGAAAGCCTCTTTGCCTGGGCCTCTCCCTTAGGAAAGCACAGCATTCGTTGGGAAATCAGAGTTGGGTTTGGGGATGCTGCTGCTGCTTGCCTGAGCGAGTCTCGGCAACATGGTGGAAGATACCCGCATGGAGCGAAATCCTCTTTGCCCTAGCATCCCCTCTGCCTGAGAGAGAAGCATGGTTGCACACGTCTGTCACCCCGCTCCCCAGGAGCAATTTTGGGGAAGGCACAGCACGCCGCCCCAGGGAAGAGAAGGATCCCTTGGCCTTGGGTCTGGAAAGCTCGGGAGTCAGAATAGCCTGCCAAGGCACGAACAGCAGGCCATGAGAAGACAAGTGTCCTCTGCTCCCTGTGCGGAGAGATTGAAGCCTGGCTGCTAAGGAGACATGAGGGGACGACAAGGGCATGGGTGCGTGCTCCACTCTGAGGAAGGAGTCTGGGCAGAAGGCAGGCCTGTCCTGTGCCTCTGGTCCCAAGGGGAAAGCATCTCCTTGGCCACCTGTTCCAAGGGCAGACTTGGGCTTGCCACCAGTTGCCATACCCGGAACTCGCAGAAACAACCCCATGGAGAAACGTGCAGTCAGATGCCGTCTTCCACCAAGATATGGCAGCATTGTGGGTGGCCGGGGGTGTGCCGGGGAAAGAGTGGAGACAGTCCCCACCGTTCCCCATCCCAGTGCTCGGGGCCTGTGCAGGGATCCTGTCGCCTCCTCTCTCCTATGGTGAAGGCACTGGCCTAGACCCCGAGTCTGCCCGAGCGCCGGAGCAAAAGGCAAAGCCTTACCTAGGCCAGGAGATGGAATTAGGCATAGAGTGCCATGCTAGGCCACGCACGCTGCTGCAGGGTTGTGACTGTGTCTGCCTAGTTCGGCTTAGCAAAGTGAAACCCCGGGCGCGAACATGGAGCCCGGGAAAGCAAGGACCAAGAGGCACCAGCTCTCCCGCGGCTCTTCTTTCCTGCCGGGACAGAGCAAACGACCACAGCCTTGCTGAGGAAGCAGCAGCGAAGTGTGTTTCGCGACAAGCTGAAAACCTCTGCGAAAGCATGGCCGTCGCTGGGAAATCAGAGTCGGTTCTGTGGGCTGCTTTTGTTGCTTGCCTTAGCCTAGTATTCGCAGCACTTTTGGAGAAACCCGCATAGAGCGAAAGCCTCTTTGCCCGGGCATCCCCTCTGGGAAAGCACAGCATTCTTTGGGAAATCAGAGTCGGGTCTGTGGGATGCTGCCTGCTGCTTGCCGGAGCTAGTCTCCACAGCACGGTGTAATAAACCCGCATGGAGCGAAATCCTCTTTGCCTGGGCATCCCCTCTGCATGGGAGAGATGCATGGTTGCACACGTCTGTCACTGCGCTCCCCAGGAGCAAGTGTGGGGAAGGCACAGCACACTGTCCCTGGGGAAGAGAAGGAGCCATTGGCCTTGGGGTCTGGAAAATTGAACAGCCACATGCAGAAAATGAAATTGGACCATCCTAACACCATACATTATAATCGACTGGAAATGGATGAAGAAGCATAATGTGAGAAAGGAATCCATCATAGTCCTTGAGGAGAGAACAGGTAGCAACTTCTTTGACCTCAGCAGCAGCAACTTCTTCCTAAGAACATCGTGAAAGGCAAGGGAAGCAAGGGCAAGAATGAACTATTGGGATTTAATCAGATCCAAAAGCTTTTGCACTGCAAAGGAAACAGTTAACAAAGCCAAAAGATCACTGTCAGAAGTTATCTGGGAGAAGATATTTGCAAATGACATACCAGATAAAGGGCCAGTATCCAAAATCTATAAAGAGCTTATCAAACTCAACACCCTAAAAACAAATAATCCAATGAAGAAATGGGAGAGGACATGAACAGACATTTCTGCAAAGAATACATCCAAATGGCCAACAGACACATGAAAAAATGCTCCACATCACTCGGCATCAGGGAAATACAAATCAAAACCAGAATGAGATACCACCTCACACCGTTCAGAATGGCTAAAATGAACAAGTCCGTCAATGACAGATGCTGGCGAGGATGTGGAGAAAGGGCAACCCTCCTACACTGTATGTGGGAATGCAAGCTGGTGCAACCACTCTGGAAAACAGCGTGGACGTGCCTCAAAAAGCTGAAAATAGAACTACCCTATGACCCAGTGCTTGTAGTACTGGGTATATACCCTACAGATACAAACGTGGCATTCTGAAGGGGCACATGCACCCAAATGTTTATAGCAGCAATGTCCACAATAGTTAAACTATGGAAAGAAACTAAATGTCCTTCAACAGATGAATCAATAAATAAGATGTGGTATATATGTTCAATGGAATACTATGCAGCCATCAAAAGAAATGAAATCCTACTATTTGTGATGACGTGGATGGAACTAGAGGGTATTATGCTTGGAGAAATAAATCAATCTGAGAAAGACAACTATCATATGATCTCCCTGATATGATGAAGTGGAGATGCAACATAGGCAGTTTCGGGCGTACGAAAAGAAAAATAAAAAAAAGATGGTATTAGGAGGGAGACAAACCATAAAAGACTGAATCTCACAAAACAGACTGAGGGTTGCTGGGGGGAGGTGTGTTGGGAGAGGATGGTGGGGGTATGGACATTGGAGAGGGCAGGTGCTATGGTGAGTGATGGTGAGTGCTGTGAAATGTGTAACCTGGTGATTCACAGACCTGTACCCCTAGGGATTAAAACACATTATATAAAAAATTTTAAAAAATAATTTAAAAAACCCATTAAAGAAAAAACACAGATTGCAAGCCCAGAGCTAATCTCATATTCAATCAAAACTTTTGAAAGTTTTCCCCTTAAAGATCAGAAGAAAGACAAGTGTGTCCATTTTCACTACTCTCATTTGACACAGTAGTGGATGTCCTAGCCAGAGAAACAAGGAACACAAAGAAACAAGAGTCTCCAAAAAAAAAAAAAGGAAGAAGTAAAATTTTCTTTTTTTGGATAACATGAACTTACATGTTAAAAAATCCTAAAAAATTCACAAAAAATTTGAATAAACAAATTTAGTAAAATTACCAAATACAAGATCAATATATAAAAGAAAAGAATTTTGTTTTGTTTCTTTTTTTTATGGACTGCTTCCCAGTTTGTCATGTCATCCTTGTTCAGTGATCACGCTAATCTTCTCTGCATCATTCCAATTTTAGTATATGTGCTGCCAAAGTAAGCACAAGACAGGAGCATTTTAACATTCTAATGATGAACTATCTGAAAAAATAAAGAAAACAATCTAATTCACAATAGCATCAAAAATAATAAAATACTTAGGAATAGATTTAACTAAGAAGATGAAAGATCTCCATAAACTATGACATTGATAAAGAAATTGAAGGTGACAGAAATGGAAAGATAGCTCATATTTATGAATGGTAAGAATTAACATTGTTAAAATGTCCATACTACCGTAAACCATCTGTAAATCCAATTCCTATCAAAAATCCAATGTTAGGGGCGCCTGGGTGGCTCAGTGGGTTAAGCCGCTGCCTTCGGCTCTGGTCATGATCCCAGGGTCCAGGGTCCTGGGATCGAGCCCCGCATCAGGCTCTCTGCTCAGCAGGAAGCCTGCTTCCTCTTCTCTCTCTGCCTGCCTCTCTGCCTGCTTGTCATCTCTCTCTGTCAAATAAATAAATTAAAAATCTTAAAAAAAATCCAATATTATTGTTTTACAGAAGTAAGTAAAGAATCCTAAAGTTTATATGAGACCATGAAAGACAACAAATAATCAAAGCAGTTCTGAGAAAGAATGAAGAAGGGAGATTACACTTCTTGATTTGAAACTATACTACAAAGCCCTCATGCTCAAAACAATAAAGTATACTGGCATAAAAACAGACCAATAAACAAGTAGACAGAATTGAGAGTCCAGAAATAAATCCTTTAATACAGTCACCTAATATTTGACAGGGGCCAACATATGTAATGGGGAAAGATAACCTGTTCAATAAATGATATTTAAAACTGAATAGTCACATAAACAGTATGAAAAGGGAACCTTATATCACTCATAAGTCTAAACTTGAAATAGATTAAAGACTTAAAGGTGATGCATGAAACTAAATTTCCTAAAGGAAAACATAGGAAAAATTCTCCTTGACATTGGTATTGCCAATAGTTTTTTGGATACCAGACTAAAAACACAAGCAAAAAAAGAAAAAATAAATAAATGGTATTACATCAAACTAACGTTTCTGCATTGCCAAAAAAAGGGAGATAGAATGAAAACACAATCCACAGAATGTAAGAAAATACTTACGAATCTTATATCTGAAAAGAGGTTAATAACCAACAGATACAAATAGAAAAAAATATATGATTAAAAAAATAGCAAAAGGATCTCAATAGACATTTTTTTTCAAAAAAGTTATATAAATGACCAACAGGAGCATTAAAAAGTGCTCAACGTAAAAATCTCAGGGCAAAGTCCTTATGTTGTTGTTGTTGTTGTTTACCTCTGAAAAACACAGCAAGATATTAGAATATATACTACCAAAAAATTGAAACTAACCAATTTTGGTAAATATTGGGGAAAACGGGGAACTTATGCACTGTAATAGGGATATAAATTTGTATGGAAAACAGTATGGAGATTATTCATATTATTAAAAGTAAAATTACCATATGATTCAGTAATCCCACTTCTAGGTATCTATCTAAAGGAAACGAAGTCACTGTTCAAAGACATATCTGCACTCTTATGTTTATTATAAAATTATTAACTCTAAGCAAGAGATGGAAATAACTTCAGTATCCATTAATGGATGAAAGAATAAAATAAGTATGGTAAATATATACTACGGAATACTACTTAACCATGAAAAATTAAGAAATACTGCCATTTACAACAGCATGGATGGATCTTGAAGGTATTATACTAAGTGAAATATTTCAAAGATTTTATATATTTTTTAATTTTATGTATTATGATATCCCTTACATACAGAATCTGAGGAAAAGGAAAACTAATGGAAACTTAGAGTTGAGTTGACAAGGGGTGAACCTGGGGTGGAGTAAGGTGGTCCAAGGGTGCAAACTTGCAACTATAATATGAAAAAGTTCTGGGGATCTAATGTACAGCATGATGATCATAGTTAATAAAATATACATACTTTTTTATTGTGCTTCCCTTTATTAAACTTTGCATATATCACATTCTTACAAGTTGAAAGTTTATAGCAATCTTGTATAAAAAAAGTCTGCTGCCACCATTTCTCTACCAACATTTGTTCATTTTGTGTCTCTCTGTCACATGTTGGTAATTCTTGCAATATTTCAAGTTTTTTACATTATTATTGTATTTGTTATGGTGAACTGTGATCAGTAATTATGACCCACTGAAAACTCAGAACTAGTTTACTTAAGGTATATACATTGTTTTTCTTTAAAAACATAATGCTTTTGAACAGTACAGTATAGTGTCTATTTTTTATATGCACTGGGAAACCATAAAAAATAATAATTTGACTTAGTTTATTGAGATAATCACTTTATTGAGGCGGTCTGAAACAAAACCCACAAGACCTCTGAAGTTTATCTCTACTATACTATATACATAAAAGTTGCTAAGAGAGTAGATCTTAAAATTCCTTACGATACATGCATAAAAATCAGTGGCAACTATACGAGATAGTAGATGTATTAACATTTTTGTGTAGATTATATTGCAATAAAGATGTATACCAATTTATCAAATTGTACAAAATTTACACAATGTTAAAGGTTTGCAATGTTATAAGAAATCATTTCTTAAATTTACAAATATGTCCATTTTTTTCAATAAAGCTGGAAAAAACTTTTTGTAGAATTAATCTATTTTTCAAAAAAGGAAGTAAGGCAGTAGAAACTGCAACTAACTCTGAAATAATAGAATATAAAATCCATTTTTGTTATATACACTGTGACAAAAACTATTACTTAGTTTACAATGGAGGAGTACTTATGAAGCATGAAGGATGGTCTATAAAAAAGGCTGAAAGAGCTCAGTTTTAAGGTTTAAATTTAAAATCTTCTTTTGAAATACTAAACTGACCACCCAGTGTTCCAAACATCAATGTCTTAACTGCATGAATTTATTTCATACAACTCTATAATCTAGTTTCATAAGAAAGCAGCATGCAAAGTTTGAATAAGACAGACTTGCTTAAGTTTCTTTATGTTCAACAGTAAAGGATACCTCCTTAAAAACAAATAGAAGAAAAATCAGCATATTTATTATGATAATTATTATTCATAAGGAGATTCATATTGAATTAGGGAATATATATCCTCAGAGGGGGTAAAGTAAAATGAAATTTATGTTGGTAAATGTGTCTAATAATAGTCAATACAATGCCTCAATATAAATGAATATTACCATTTTGAACAATTTAATTACTATTACTAGAATTATTATAAGTATAAAAATAGCTATCATTTTAGCATGGAATATGAGACTCTCATGCTCCATGCTTCATCACATCCACACAACAACGCTGCATAATAAGTATTATCATCACCATTTCATGGGTGAAAAAACTGAGGCTAACACATTTAGATAACTGGTTTATGATTACATGGGTAGCAAAAATGCATCACACTAATTTAGGCTTTATGATTTCAGAATTGTACTCTTTCCACTGCACATTCTATTACTCTGTAAATACTTGGCCTGTTTTCATTTGGTTCTTTAATTTTATTCATGTGGTGATGGCTTAAAGCTTCCTTTAAAGGAAGCTTAAAAATTTCATTTAACCAAAAGCTCCCAAGAATTAAAAATGCCACGGATCTAATGTAGACATGGATATCATTAGTTAATGGGTAACTATATATTTTCCACCCTAGTGAGATAACAATCAGAGTATTTTTCTAAGTTTTAGTCTCTCAGTGTTAAAAAGCACTTTGTTAAAATAGAAATATTTAGACAAAGGTGATCAAAAGTCTGAATCAGGTCACCTTAAGGTAAATATTAGGAACCTGAGGAAACAAATGGAGATTTGAACACTGAGCTATGATATAATGAATGGTTTCAAGTATTTAATAGAGTATAGAAAAGCCCTTTAAAGCCTGGTCTTAGCCTAGCATTGCAGCTTCTGGGATATCTGTCTATCTATCATCTATCTATCTAGATATAAATTTGAAAACTTTTTTAACTTAAAGATTTTGAGAAATAGAACATAATCAGCACCATAGAAGATCTGTTTCTGATAACAACCTAGCCCCTCCTCCCAGTTTGTTAATATTCTCTCTTATTTAATGTAACATTGTGCAAATAGACCACTACTGATCTGCCGTTATGAATGAAATAGCTATAATCATCTGTTTGCATATCCTGGTGAAAATATTCATTTAGTTCCATGTTGTATTTCTAGGAATGGACCAAATTTTTATTTTTATTTTTAAGTTTTCTAAATATTGTCCAACTTACCTCAAATGTTTTTATTATGGGCACTTTCATTCTTTCACATTCTTGCAAGGCAATTTTACTGTTGCCCAATATGGTAAGTGTGTAATAGTATGTCATTTTAGGTTTTAATTTATTTTTAATTTATTTTAATTTAATTCCAGATTCATAATAAAGATAAACAGTTTTTATATATGAGTGGCCATTTGGATTACCCTTTCTGTAAAGTACATGCTCAAATCTTTTGATATCTTAACACTGTGTCATACTGACTTCTTTAATAGTAGATTTTCTGAATGAACTTTTAGCTGTGTAGGTCTTCTCTATTTTATTTTGAACTTGTTTTCATTTCAAAATCTTTATATTTATTTTCATAATCTGCTTTTATTTTGCTTTGTCTATTATCTATCTATCTATCTATTTATTTGCAAGCAAGAGAGAGTGAGCAAGTGAGAGTGCAGGGAGGGATAGAAAAAGAAGGGAAAAGAATCTTAAGCAGGCTCCAGGCTCAGCACAGAGCCCAACTCTGGGCTCTATTTCACAACCATGACATCATGACCTGAGCCAAATTGAAAGAGATAAAATAAAATTAAGGTGTTAAAAAAAAAGGAAAAAGAATTGGAGGTTTAATTAAGTGAGCCACCCAGGCACCCCTGTGGTATCTTAAATTAGCTGTCATATCTTTAAAGTTCTAGAGTATCCATTTGGTTCATTTATAAAACCTTTCTCAATATCATTTTTAGTGTCAGCTTTTTGTTCAATTTGCTTCCCCTCTCATTTCTTTGAGCAGAGTAATCAAGCCATTTTACAATCTTTATTGATCATTTTAACATCATACTTAATCCCATTTTGTCTATCCAATCTTGTTAATGGTTTTTCTTTGTGTGCTTTGTTACATTTTGCTATGTTCAAGACATTATATTTGAAACTCTTATTGAGTAGGGATAATTAAGAGCTATAATAATGGTATGGTCCTCCTTGGTAGGATTTTCTCTTATATCTGAGACTCTACAAGACAATCATACTCCAAATTCAGTGATTGGCTTTCTCAGTTTACACAGAAGGCAAGGTAGGCTATAGTCTTATTTCTGCTTCTCCTTGTGCTTTGGGGATCTCAACTTAAATTTGGGTTGTACCAAAGTCCTCAAATTTGATTGCTGCTGGATTTGTTTCTCTAGTATCAAGAGTCTATGAACAACACAGCTCAGTGTGTTTTAGCAGTTTCAAATGCTCTCATAGCTAAAATGGCTTCAGGGCATATATCTCTAGGCTCTCATTGTATTTCGTATTTTGGCCCAGTAATCCCTCACTTATTTTTATAATCATTCTGATATTTTTAACTTTAAAAGCTATTTTGTCTGGATTTTTAGTTGTCTTTTTTTTTTTTTTTTTTTTTTTTTTTTTTTTTTTTTTTAATTTATTTTTTATTTTCAGCATAACAGTATTCATCATTTTTCACCACACCCAGTGCTCCATGCAATTCGTGCCCTCTATAATACCCACCACCTAGTACCCCAAACTCCCACCCCCCACCCCTTCAAAATCCTCAGATTGTTTTTCAGAGTCCATAGTCTCTCATGGTTCACCTCCCCTTCCAATTTCCCCCAACTTCCTTCTCCTCTCTAACTCCCCATGTCCTCCATGCTATTTGTTATGCTCCACAAATAAGTGAAACCATATGATAATTGACTCTCTCTGCTTGACTTATTTCACTCAGCATAATAATCTCTTCCAGTCCCGTCCATGCTGCTACAAAAGTTGGGTATTTGTCCTTTCTTTTTTTTTTTTTTTATAAACATATATTTTTATCCCCAGGGGTACAGGTCTGTGAATCACCAGGTTTACACACTTCACAGCACTCACCAAAGCACATACCCTCCCCAATGTCCATAATCCCACCCCCTTCTCCCAAACCCCCTCCCCCCAGCAACCCTCAGTTTGTTTTGTGAGATTAAGAGTCACTTATGGTTTGTCTCCCTCCCAATCCCATCTTGTTTCATTTATTCTTCTCCTACCCACTTAAGCCTCCATGTTGCATCACCACTTCCTCATATCAGGGAGATCATATGATAGTTGTCTTTCTCTGCTTGACTTATTTCGCTAAGCATGATACGCTCTAGTTCCATCCATGTTGTCGCAAATGGCAAGATTTCATTTCTTTTGATGGCTGCATAGTATTCCATTGTGTATATATACCACATCTTCTTGATCCATTCATCTGTGGATGGACATCTAGGTTCTTTCCATAGTTTGGCTATTGTGGACATTGCTGCTATAAACATTCGGGTGCATGTGCCCCTTTGGATCACTACATTTGTATCTTTAGGGTAAATACCCAATAGTGCAATTGCTGGGTCATAGGGCAGTTCTATTTTCAACATTCTGAGGAACCTCCATGCTGTTTTCCAGAGTGGCTGCACCAGCTTGCATTCCCACCAACAGTGTAGGAGGGTTCCCCTTTCTCCACATCCTCGCCAGCATCTGTCATTTCCTGACTTGTTGATTTTAGCCATTCTGACTGGTGTGAGGTGATATCTCATTGTGGTTTTGATTTGTATTTCCCTGATGCCGAGTGATATGGAGCACTTTTTCATGTGTCTGTTGGCCATCTGGATGTCTTCTTTGCAGAAATGTCTGTTCATGTCCTCTGCCCATTTCTTGATTGTATTATTTGTTCTTTGGGTGTTGAGTTTGCTAAGTTCTTTATAGATTCTGGACACTAGTCCTTTATCTGATATGTCGTTTGCAAATATCTTCTCCCATTCTGTCAGTTGTCTTTTGATTTTGTTAACTGTTTCCTTTGCTGTGCAAAAGCTTTTGATCTTGATGAAATCCCAATAGTTCATTTTTTCCCTTGCTTCCCTTGCCTTTGGCGTTGTTCCTAGGAAGATGTTGCTGCGGCAGAGGTCGAAGAGGTTGCTGCCTGTGTTCTCCTCAAGGATTTTGATGGATTCCTTTCGCACATTGAGGTCCTTCATCCATTTTGAGTCTATTTTTGTGTGTGGTGTAAGGAAATGGTCCAATTTCATTTTTCTGCATGTGGCTGTCCAATTTTCCCAGCACCATTTATTGAAGAGGCTGTCTTTTTTCCATTGGACATTCTTTCCTGCTTTGTCGAAGATGAGTTGACCATAGATTTGAGGGTCTATTTCTGGGCTCTCTATTCTGTTCCATTGATCTATGTGTCTGTTTTTGTGCCAGTACCATGCTGTCTTGATGATGACAGCTTTGTAATAGAGCTTGAAGTCCGGAATTGTGATGCCACCAACGTTGGCTTTTTTTTTCAATATCCCTTTGGCTATTCGAGGTCTTTTCTGGTTCCATATAAATTTTAACATTATTTGTTCCATTTCTTTGAAAAAGATGGATGGTACTTTGATAGGAATTGCATTAAATGTGTAGATTGCTTTAGGTAGCATAGACATTTTCACAATACTTATTCTTCCAATCCAGGAGCATGGAACATTTTTCCATTTCTTTGTGTCTTCCTCAATTTCTTTCATGAGTACTTTATAGTTTTCTGAGTATAGATTCTGTGTCTCTTTGGTTAGGTTTATTCCTAGGTATCTTATGGTTTTGGATGCAATTGTAAATGGGATTGACTCCTTAATATCTCTTTCTTCTGTCTTGCTGTTGGTGTAGAGAAATGCAACTGATTTCTGTGCATTGATTTTATATCCTGACACTTTACTGAATTCCTGTATAAGTTCTAGCAGTTTTGGAGTGGAGTCTCTTGGGTTTTCCACATATAGTATCATATCATCTGCGAAGAGTGATAATTTGACTTCTTCTTTGCCGATTTGGATGCCTTTAATTTCCTTTTGTTGTCTGATTGCTGAGGCTAGGACCTCTAGTACTATGTTGAATAGCAGTGGTGATAATGGACATCCCTGCCGTGTTCCTGACCTTAGTGGAAAAGCTTTCAGTTTTTCTCCATTGAGAATGATATTTGCGGTGGGTTTTTCATAGATGGCTTTGATGATATTGAGGTATGTGCCCTCTATCCCTACACTTTGAAGAGTTTTGATCAGGAAGGGATGCTGTACTTTGTCAAATGCTTTTTCAGCATCTATTGAAAGTATCATATGGTTCTTGTTCTTTCTTTTATTGATGTGTTGTATCACATTGACTGATTTGCGGATGTTGAACCAACCTTGCAGCCCTGGAATAAATCCCACTTGGTCGTGGTGAATAATCTTTTTAATGTACTGTTGAATCCTATTGGCTAGTATTTTGTTGAGTATTTTCGCATCTGTGTTCATCAAGGATATCGGTCTATAGCTCTCTTTTTTGGTGGGATCCTTGTCTGGTTTTGGGATCAAGGTGATGCTGGCCTCATAAAATGAGTTTGGAAGTTTTCCTTCCATTTCTATTTTTTGGAACAGTTTCAGGAGAATAGGAATTAGTTCTTCTTTAAATGTTTGGTAGAATTCCCCCGGGAAGCCATCTGGCCCTGGGCTTTTGTTTGTTTGGAGATTTTTAATGACTGTTTCAATCTCCTTACTGGTTATGGGTCTGTTCAGGCTTTCTATTTCTTCCTGGTTCAGTTGTGGTAGTTTATATGTTTCTAGGAATGCATCCATTTCTTCCAGATTGTCAAATTTATTGCCGTAGAGTTGCTCATAGTATGTTCTTATAATAGTTTGTATTTCTTTGGTGTTAGTTGTGATCTCTCCTCTTTCATTCATGATTTTATTTATTTGGGTCCTTTCTCTTTTCTTTTTGATAAGTCGGGCCAGGGGTTTATCAATTTTATTAATTCTTTCAAAGAACCAGCTCCTACTTTCGTTGATTTTTTCTATTGTTTTTTTGGTTTCTATTTCATTGATTTCTGCTCTGATCTTTATGATTTCTCTTCTCCTGCTGGTCTTAGGGTTTCTTTCTTGTTCTTTCTCCAGCTCCTTTAGGTGTAGGGTTAGGTTGTGTACCTGAGACCTTTCTTGTTTCTTGAGAAAGGCTTGTACCGCTATATATTTTCCTCTCAGGACTGCCTTTATTGTGTCCCACAGATTTTGAACCGTTGTATTTTCATTATCATTTGTTTCCATGATTTTTTTCAATTCTTCTTTAATTTCCCGGTTGACCCATTCATTCTTTAGAAGGATACTGTTTAGTCTCCATGTATTTGGGTTCTTTCCAAACTTCCTTTTGTGGTTGAGTTCTAGCTTTAGAGCATTGTGGTCTGAAAATATGCAGGGAATGATCCCAATCTTTTGATACCGGTTGAGTCCTGATTTAGGACCGAGGATGTGATCTATTCTAGAGAATGTTCCATGTGCACTAGAGAAGAATGTGTATTCTGTTGCTTTGGGATGAAATATTCTGAATATATCTGTGATGTCCATCTGGTCCAGTGTGTCGTTTAAGGCCTTTATTTCCTTGCTGATCTTTTGCTTGGATGACCTGTCCATTTCAGTGAGGGGAGTGTTAAAGTCCCCTACTATTATTGTATTGTTGTTGATGTGTTTCTTTGATTTTGTTATTAATTGGTTTATATAGTTGGCTGCTCCCACGTTGGGGGCATAGATATTTAAAATTGTTAAATCTTCTTGTTGGACAGACCCTTTGAGTATGATATAGTGTCCTTCCTCATCTCTTATTATAGTCTTTGGCTTAAAATCTAATTGATCTGATATAAGGATTGCCACTCCTGCTTTCTTCTGATGTCCATTAGCATGGTAAATTCTTCTCCACCCCCTCACTTTAAATCTGGAGGTGTCTTCGGGCTTAAAATGAGTTTCTTGGAGGCAACATATAGATGGGTTTTGTTTTTTTATCCATTCTGATACCCTGTGTCTTTTGACAGGGGCATTTAGCCCATTCACATTTAGGGTAACTATTGAGAGATATGAATTTAGTGCCATTGTATTGCCTGTAAGGTGACTGTTATTGTATATGGTCTCTGTTCCTTTCTGATCTACCACTTGTAGGCTCTCTCTTTGCTTAGAGGACCCCTTTCAATATTTCCTGTAGAGCTGGTTTGGTATTTGCAAATTCTTTCAGTTGTTGTTTGTCCTGGAAGCTTTTAATCTCTCCTTCTATTTTCAATGATAGCCTAGCTGGATATAGTATTCTGGGCTGCATGTTTTTCTCGTTTAGTGCTCTAAAAATATCATGCCAGCTCTTTCTGGCCTGCCAGGTCTCTGTGGATAAGTCAGCTGCCAATCTAATATTTTTACCATTGTATGTTACAGACTTCTTTTCCCGGGCTGCTTTCAGGATTTTCTCTTTGTCACTGAGACTTGTAAATTTTACTATTAGGTGACGGGGTGTGGGCCTATTCTTATTGATTTTGAGGGGCGTTCTCTGAACCTCTTGAATTTTGATGCTCGTTCCCTTTGCCATATTGGGGAAATTCTCCCCAATAATTCTCTCCAGTATACCTTCTGCTCCCCTCTCTCTTTCTTCTTCTTCTGGAATCCCAATTATTCTAATGTTGTTTCGTCTTATGGTGTCACTTAATTCTCGAATTCTCCCCTCGTGGTCCAGTAGCTGTTTGTCCCTCTTTTGCTCAGCTTCTTTATTCTCTGTCATTTGGTCTTCTATATCACTAATTCTTTCTTCTGCCTCATTTATCCTAGCAGTTAGAGCCTCCATTTTTGATTGCACCTCATTAATAGCTTTTTTGATTTCAACTTGGTTAGATTTTAGTTCTTTTATTTCTCCAGAAAGGGCTTTTATATCTCTCGAGAGGGTTTCTCTAATATCTTCCATGCCTTTTTCGAGCCCGGCTAGAACCTTGAGAATTGTCATTCTGAACTCTAGATCTGACATATTACCGATGTCTGTATTGATTAGGTCCCTAGCCTTTGGTACTGCCTCTTGTTCTTTTTTTTGCGTTGAATTTTTACGTCTTGTCATTTTGGCCAGATAAGAGTAAATGAAGGGGCAAGTAAAATACTAAAAGGGTGGCAACAACCCCAGGAAAATATGCTTTAACTAAATTAGAAGAGATCCAAAATCGTGAGTGGGGAGAGAGGGGATAAAAAGAGGTTCAAAAAGAAAGAAAGAAAAAAAAAGAAAAGAAAAAAAAATTTTTTTAAAAAAAGAAAACACCTGAGAAAAATGTAAAAAAGAAAAAATATATATATTAGATAAACTAGTAAAAAATCGTTAAAAAAGAAAAAGGTAACAGTTAAAAAAAAAAAATTTTACCCGAAGGCGAGAAGAAAAAGAAAAAAAGAAAAAAAAAATGAAAAAGAAAAAATTAAATTAACTGCAAGACTAAAAAAAAATCACAGGAAAAAAGCCATGAGTTCCGTGCTTTGCTTTCTCCTCCTCTGGAATTCTGCTGCTCTCCTTGGTATTGAAACCGCACTCCTTGGTAGGTGAACTTGGTCTCGGCTGGATTTCTTGTTGATCTTCTGGGGGAGGGGCCTGTTGTAGTGATTCTCAACTGTCTTTGCCCCAGGCGGAATTACACCGCCCTTACCCGGGGCCGGGGTGAGTAATCCGCTCGGGTTTGCTTTCAGGAGCTTTTGTTCCCTGAGCGCTTTCCGTAGAGTTCCGGAGGACGGGAACACAAATGGCGGCCTCCTGGTCTCCGGCCCGGAGGAGCCGAGAGCCCAGGGCCCCACTCCTCAGTGCGCCCTCAGAGAACAGCGCCCAGTTACTCCCGTCTGCCTGACCTCCGGCCGCGCTCCGAGCTCACCGAGCCTGCGATCGGTTCAAGGTAACACCGAGCTGCGAGCTTACTGTCGGCTCTGTCTCTGTAGCCGGCTTTCCCGTTCCAATACCCGCAAGCTCTGCGACACTCAGACACCCCCGATCCTTCTGTGACCCTGCGGGACCTGAGGCCACGCTGACCCCGCGTGGGCTTTGCCCCGGTTTAGCCTCTGGACTGATGTCCCTCAGCGGAACAGACTTTTAAAAGTCCCGATTTTGTGCGCGGTTGCTCCGCCGCTTGCCGGGAGCCGGCCCCTCCCCCCGGGGTCTATCTTCCCGTCGCTTTGGATTCACTTCTCCGCCGGTCCTACCTTTCAGAAAGTGGTTGTTTTTCTGTTTCCAGAATTGCTGCTGTTCTTCTCTTCGGTCTGCCGATGGATTTTCAGGTGTTTGCAATCTTTAGATAAGCTATCTAGCTGATCTCCGGCCAGCTGAAGCAGTCTCAGCTTGCTACTTCTCCGCCATCTTGACTCCTCCTCCAAGAATTGCCATGCGCGACGCCGGAGCCCCGGTTCCTCCAGCCTCGGGCCCACGCAGGCCTGGCTGCGCCCGCAGAGCATTCACGCCCCGTGCCGCCTCCTGGGGACCCTGGCGCAGCCGCACTGTAAGGGGGCCACCGTCTGCTGTCCCGGCCGCTGCCGCCGCCGCCGCCTCGTCCCAGCCCCGGCCGGGGCCACAATCCCAGCGTCGCAGGCCGGCGCCGGCAGACCCTGGATTTTTAGTTGTCTTAAGTAGGAGTTTTTAGATCACCATTACTAGAAGCAACAACAAATATACATGAAAATATCTGCAGTAGTTTATCACATCTTTATGGCTTTGAACTTCCATAAGCTGAGGCATCCTTCTCTAATCACTTAGGCAAACTCCAATTTAACCTTTAATACAACCCAAGAATTGCTTCATTTAAGAACATGTTGTTCAGGGATGACTCTTCCCCACTGTTCTTACCAACATTCCCACACACTCTTTGCTACCCACACCTTGCTTATGAACTTTCGTTAGGTATATCAGCGTGACCAGAATTTTGCTCTATTGTATTTTTGTCCTTTAGAGCTTTAATTAAATATGAATTCCATAGAAAGTCTGTCCCTTTTCTTTCAAACCTGGGTTAGTTATTTCTTCTCATTCTTTGTCAGAAGTTACTTTATTAGAGAAACTTATAGCTCTATTGTGACTTTGGAGCCTTTACAGTTTTTTGACTGGAAAAATCACCCATCCCTGAGATTTTTACGCAGCTTCCTAGCTGATATTATTCAGAAATCTGTTCAAAACAGACTTTTTCAGGGAGGCCCTTTCGGACCACTCAGTTAAAAAACCTCTTCTCAATCACTGCTCTTTTAAAAATGTGCTTATTTAGTTCAAATATGCATCTCTATTAAAGAAAAAGCAGTACGATTTTTTTTTTAAAGTTGGCTTACCTATTATCTATCTCTCCCATTAAAATGATTCCTCTGGCCTGGGGTTTTGTTGTGCTCATTTTAGGCCAGGCACTCAATAAATTGTCACTGAATGATTGAATTGTTTGACTCCCTTGCTAGATTCTCAACTTCATGAGGCCAAGGATTGTTCTATTCAGTCCTTCTTTATCCTCAATGTCTGTTATATTGCAGTCACTTACGTGACTAATGGGAAAAATCACAGAAAGAAAGAGTTAAAACTACAGAAAAACCCTGTAGGTTCAATAACACAAAGCTTTCTAAAATTATTTAGCCCAGGAATTGAATACTGGCTGCACTTTTGATTTTTTTTAAATGGTATTGAATTTAATTTAAATGGAAATACTGGAATGGTAGAATAATAAAAAATTATAAAAGCAACTTGCTCCTTAAAGTAAGAATTATATAGGGCATCTCTTCTAGAAGCAAAATTTTCAAATGTCAAACATCTGAAAGCATAGAAGGAGAAGTAAGAGTGTGAATTGTATTTCAATGCTCTTTTCTTTATATTCAGCAAACAGCTTCATTCACACACCTTTCCAATTTTTTCAACTCTTTTGACAAAGCCTTCAGAGGAGTTACTGCTGATGACAACCATCACAGCCTAACAGGAGAAATTTTATAAAGAAAAATAATAGCATGTTTTTCCCAAATTGTTAAGGATATGGTGAAGCTCTGTCGGATTCAAAGGAGGAATGTGCAATTCCATGCTATATATAATAATAACTTGTTTTAATAGTGGCTTTGCAATTTTTCAGATATATCCATTTACTGAAACCACTATCAAATAAACAAAAACAAAGAAATGAACAGGGGTTCGAGACAGAAATTATCTAATCTAAAAATAGCACATGTTCACAGAATACACAACACATATCCCAAGTACTACTATAGGTTTCAAGTAATAGTCAAAACAATAGTAAAAATGATTCAGACCACACCAGTCAAATCATAAATGGGACCTTAACTGTAAATCCTTATCTTTAGATCAAAGCGGGTAATTGGGGGCTGAAGATACATTATAGAACTAATATGTTATAGAACTCCTCTGAAATGAGTCATTTATTCCATCACTTTTCCTGCACAGCTGCTGACCCATGTTCTGGTTCCTGGAAATAGCTGCTTCCCTGTCATACTTCTTAAAAGCACATATATTGATAACTCTACTCATTCCTCCATTCTCTGTGACTGTCACTGTGTTAAAATGTGGAGTCAGCTGACTCACTTGTGATGGTAATAAAGTAGATGAGTTTGCAAAGTATTTTGTTATTTCTAAAAATGCAAAAACCAAATTACATTGAAATCATAAGGGGTGTTTCAGGGAGAGCTGTAGGATGTGGTTTCTTGTGTAATCCACAGAGATTAGCTCCAACACATATTTAAACTCTCCTCTAGGAGCAACCTTAGTGGTAAAGCAAGAAGATAAACAGATGTAAACACACCCTGGCACAAAATTATCACTTATGTTTGGCTTCCTAGTCTCCTCGTGTTACTTATTTATCTTAACTTCTCTCTGAAATCAGGGAACACAGAATCTCAATCAGTTGACATTTTTCTACTGAATTACCCAATAGTCTGATCATACCCCAAGACTTTTTTAAATTATTTCACTCATAATCCCAAATCTGCTTTGCTTCCTCATCTTAGTACACTGTAATTTGATTTCAAAATGAGGACAGTTGTCAGTAATGCCACATTCGTTCATCTATTTTACAATTCCATGTGCTTATAACTATGAAGATATGTTAATAACATCCATTCCAATAAGCCACCCTAAATTTATTATCATGAAACAAGACCTCAAGAAAGAGAATTCAAAATCATCCATGTATTTGCAACTTATTACAATAAAGCCTTTATCAATAGACTTCCCTGTGCACATGGTGGTCAAATTGCTGGTGAAAACCAGCCAGATCTATTACAAGCTTTCTCATGGCTTCTAGGTAACCCAAGTGAGCCTTTATTGATACTGGGAAGGGATAAAGCAGGGAAGGGATAAACAGTGCTGTAAGAATTGGCTAGACAAAAGTAATGACTCTCATTACAAAGTGAGTATTTTAAAGCAAAAGAGCCTGTTGGGAATATTGTTTTATAAAATAGTGGGTTTTTTATTAACTTTTTAAAATTCAATTAGGTAACATATAGTGTACCATTAGTTTCAAATGTAGATTTCAGTTATTCATCCATAGCATATAATAGCTAATGCTCAGTACTTACTGTGATAGCTTCTTGAAAGCAGAATTTTAACCCACTGAGCCACCCAGGCGCCCTTGAAAGCAGAATTTTAGATCACATTTTCTGATTACTTCCATGTCGTACAACACTTTCCTGCTAGCAACCTTCAAAACATACTGTTTGTTAGAGGAATTTCTTTAATAATAAATAAATAGAAATTTATTTAAATTTATAAATATATAAAATAAATAGGAATTTATTTAAATTTATTTAAATATTGCACACTGTTTCATTGTTCATAAATAAGGTGATGATATTATAGCCATTAGTTGGTAGCACTGATATATCACTTTCTTTTTACTTCTCAGTGCATTCTCTTTACACAAAATAGATATATATTTTAAAAGAATCTGAATCTGTGGCAAACTTGTAAAAAACCCTATACAGTAAAGTTTATCATTTTAAGTAATCTCAATTATCTTCCTCAATTGTGATAGTATATCCTTCTATCTAGGCCAGATATTGTATGAGGGATTTGAAAAGACATACTTTTCTAAATTTCACTTTTCTCATCTGCAAAATGCTTATCATATCCTACAATAAAATACACTTACAATTTTTTGATGAAAATTTATTTATTTATTTTAAGATTTTATTTCTTTATCAGAGAGAGTGGGCGAGAGAGCAAGCACAGGCAGACAGAATGGCAGGCAGAGGCAGAGGGAGAAGCAGGCTCCCGGCCGAGCAAGGAGCCCGATGCGGGACTCGATCCCAGGACGCTGGGATCATGACCTGAGCCAAAGGCAGCTGCTTAACCAACTGAGCCACCCAGGCGTCCCTTTTGATGAAAATTTAATCTGTATAAACAATATATTTGCTGTAATGCGTGGTTCATGGAAAACATCTTATTTAATTATAAGCAACAACAGTATTAGAAATTAAGTAAATGTGTCTATAATATTTAAAGTTTTAACACATAATTCCACTGCTTTGCCTTATTTTCTCAAATCCCTTTACCACTTTCACTGACAGAGTCAAATGTACTTTTTCTACTAGTAGCCAGCTCTTTGTCTTTTGTCAGAAAGATGCCCTTGTGAATTATTTATAATAGAGATATTAGCAATAATAATAATAATAATAAATAGCAATGAAAATGTTAAAAAAAAGTTTTCTTAACTAATTAGGGTTCTTAGACATCAATTAGAGGAACCACCTCGGGCAAGCAAATTAATCTGCAAGACATTCCCAGAATTAACAAGTCAGTCAGATACAGGGTTGTCTGTAGACTGAAAGGTGAAGCAAAAGGACTAGGTTTGGAAAATAGGTAAGGACAGTGAAAAAAGTGATCAAATTTTGGGGCAAAATAAATTCTTAGGTGTCCTTTCAATGGAGTCCTGTTCATTATGTAGCAGAAACTCTAGAGATTATCTCAATCCATTGGAGTCACCCCGTTTATTAGCTTGCTATTGACAAAGTTATTTACAAACTGTAGAGCAAGAGGTTATAATGGAGAAAACTGATGGTAATGCACAGGATTCTTGTTAACAATAATGCAAGTTAGTGATTTTTCATTAGAAAACATAAATTCTATAACCCAAATTATGGGCCCAGAGCACTTCTGCTGCACAACTCTGCTTATATCCCAAATAACCATGTGAACTAGTTTTAATATCTGCTTCTCTTATTAATTTTTGAATAAAAATTCTTGACACAAGTATTTTATAATTGTGTGATAACCATGCATTTAATTTCTTGGAGAACGAAACAAACTTTAGCATAACTAGGTTCGTTCACAGAACCAGCCTTGATAACACACTTCTATATGTTAGAAATGATGTAATAAATGTAGAATATTGGGCACTTGTTTGGTATTCTTTGCCATGTTTTGCACTATCTAAAAAGAGATCAGTGAACTTGGACTGGAGTTAGTAGACATGGAAGAAAATAAAATATTACAGAGAAGAATACTCTGTGGTCCACAACCTAAACGGGCTGGGATTCCCATCATTTGGATCCCTGTAGCTTTACAAAAGTCAATTAAATTTTTGTATCTCCGATTAAAGTTGATTCCCCAGTACTTTTTCAAACATATCTTGTAAAGTATTGTTTCCCAGAAAAAAAGGGATTTTGCACATGTATCTGCCTTTGTCTCTGGTCATGATCTCAGTCAGGATCCTGGGATCGAGCCCCATTTCGGGCTTCCTGCTCATTAGGGAGTATATTTCTCAGTCTCTCTCTGCAGCTACATCCCCCTGCCCCACTCATGCTCTCTCTCTCTCTCAAATAAATAAATACAATCTTTAATTTTTTAATTAAAAATAAGATAAATAAAATAAAATAAAAAGTCTGGTCTTACTGCCCCATTTAGCTCCTTTTGTTTTTTTGAGTTGTATTTAAAGCAGCATGAGAGAACATGAGGCTCTCAAACTTTAAAAAAAAAAAGGAAAAAATTGAGTTTTGTTAGGATTTAAGATCTTGTCTGCTAGACAAAAACGTTGGCTTTGTTAACATGTGAAAATCAACAAAAGAGAATAAGATCGAATTCTAATAATTTTTGTAGAAATTAAAAATTTTCTCCAACCCAATTACATACAGACCCATTAAGTAAATTCATTCCAATGTCCCAAACCAACCTTTTCTAATAGTAATGCATCTGTGTAAACAGGGTCAACCCAAGGAATAAATAAATATTATTTTTTTTTTTCCTGTCTCTTCCACAGTCACATCTGGGTATATTGGTAGCAAGCCAATTATCTATCTTATATGACATGATATCATAAGGAAGGTTATTCTGTCCATTTGGAACAACTGAAAATCATTGTAATTTTATCTTGGTGCAGTAACTTGAGATGGCACAGTGTGGGTTATGAATATATTTTATTTTTTTTTACTGGGAAGAAGAGATTATAGAGATATTGGTTATCCAAGAGAGACTGACAGGTGTTGATAGTTGCCAGGTCAATATCCATCTACTCTTTCCTTTAATATCAGAAAGCACTGAGGGATTGACAACAAGGAAACTTAAAACAACATCAAATATTTTATTGTCTCTTTTCTAGTTACATTGTAACCTTATGACAAAGTATCAGTCGTACAAGATATCATTCTCTTTTACCTCTATCTTTCTGCCAGAAATGTGGGCTTAATAGTGAGAACTCCAACAGCAATTTTTGCAACTGTGAATAAAAAGCCATGAAAACCTCTAAGATAGTTCACTTGACTTTCTTAAGACTCTGAACCAACACATTACATTTTTGCAACTGTGAATGAAAAGCCATGAAAACCTCTAAGATAGTTCACTTGACTTTCTTAAGACTCTGAACCAACACCAGAAAACACTCTCTGTAGTCTTCTTGTTAAATGAAAAATATGGTTAAACCACTTTTGACAGTCTACTACCTACAGCAAACTGTAAATCTTAATTGAAATATGTCCTCTCAGCTGTGCTTAAGCAACTGAGTCCTGAGCTTTTTAGGTTTTCAGTCTGAAAGAGTACACCTCGGGTGCTCTGAAAGGGAAGAGAAAGGACACCCTGTTCTCCATATAAATTAAAGAAGAGAAATCTGTGCATTTAAGTGGGCCATATAAAATTTATCAAGCAATTATCTCCTAACTCCTTCCTATCCAAATTACCTGATATGCTCTCCCTACTCCTTTATTCCACGTTACTGCCTTTTCCAGGATTCTGTATCACATCACAGCAAGTCTTCTGTTATTTCGTCCTTGCAAGCTAGTTTTGTTTTCTCCATCTAAAAAAATCAACAATCATTGTGTATTTCAATTCCCATTTTCCTCAAATGCATTGATTCTTCTTATCTATTACTCTTTTCTCATACTCAGTGTCTTTGTCTTTATGGGGTTTGTACTTTGCTTTTCCCCATTCTTTACTGCCATTATATAATCAAATCTAATAACTTCTTAGAGAAAGTTAAAAATTCCTGCATAGCCACACGTGAACACAAAGTCACTGATTTTTAGCAAACCTATAAGATAGTCAGACATCCATTCAATTTCTTTTTAAGATTTTATTTATTTATTTGACAGAGAGGGATGAAAAGCAGGCAGAGAGGCAGGCAGAGAGAGAGGAGGAAGCAGGCTCCCTGCTGAGCAGAGAGCCTGATTTGGGGCTCGGTCCCAGGACCCTGGGATCATGACCTGAGCCGAAGGCAGCGGCTTAACCCACTGAGCCACCCAGGCGTCCCTCCATTCAATTTCTTAACTGAGTCCCAAATGCATCCTGACTTCTAACCTAAACCTAAGTTCTACTTCTTACACGTTGTTATATGACCAAATTCTTTCAGTTCAGTATTTTGTAACATTTAAATATTAGTCAATTGATGCTTTGTTTGTGTATTTCTATGAAAATAATTTGAATACTGTAGATTTATTGTTATATTTATAGATTTATAATCAAAGTTTCATCAGTTGAAGTTTTTGGAATTTTCAGATATAATGATTAACCTAAAATGATACTGCCTCAAATCCCTCTGATATCAAGGCCCAACTCCTGATTATAGCCAAACCTGTGGTGGATAGTTCCATGGGAAATTGCAGTTACTTAACACTGATAGGATCTCATGTTCTCTCTCTCATTTTGGAATGTCTCCAACACAACCCGAAAGTGTAGGAGAGTTAATGTCCTCTGAGGACAGCTCTCAGTGAAGTGGAAATAAGAACCATAGGTAAAATTGTCAGTTTTCAGGTCTTCATGAGGACAACTTAAAGAAGTTTCTCAGGACCTTTCAGTAAAAGCAAGCCTTCATTTTCTATCCACAACAATTATATCAACAATGTACCTCTTTGACAAAGTTGCTTCTTCACTGTATCACTTTCCCATTCTTTTCTACCTTGGATAATCTCCCAGATAAACTAACAGTACTCAAATCCTTTGTCCTACTCTTTGCTCTCAGGATAAATGGAGCCAAAAGACTTAGATTAATATCAAGTTCTGAATGGGATCTTAGAGCTATTTCTGTCCAGATTTTCATAAACATAGGGACCTTTGAATTATCAGGCTATAAATAAGTTCTAAATGGAGGGGGCAAAAGCAAAAAGTAGAAATTTTTATGTTTGATTTTTAATCATGATTAATTGACTTTATTGATTATTAAAAATACTAACATTATAAAAGTGTGGATCTTTGTAAAACAATGTCTTAATGTAAGAAAGAAGTTGCATAGTCCTTTTGAGAATATTAAACCAAGTGTTCAGGTGCCATCTAATTTCTTGTTTAATCCAGAACTTTGGTGTGCATCATCTTGAGGAATAGGATTTTGAAGTCCAGACAGACTAAGAGAAAACTGATCCAAATGTGTGTGTTTATATTTCTGCTTTTGTTGTAAAAATCAAAGTGTGATTGCTGGTTTAAAATGGTAAAACTAATAATGTTCATGGACTCGATTATAAATTTTCTAATTGTATGGGAAGAATCCAACAAAGATAGAATTAATTGATTTGCAAATCCTCAAAGAGCTACAGGATCAGGTAGTGGTATGTTCTGATTCAACAGCATCATAATGCAGCATTTTATATGTGTGGCTAATGGATATTTTCATGAATGTTTGCTAGCTAGTCAGCCAATACAGAGAAATATTAGGTAGGGTAATTACTCACAGTTGTGTTTAATATAATGAGAGAAAATTATCAAATGGCACTAATAATAATAATCCTATAGCAGGCTAAATAATTCAATGATAATTACAAGTATTAATCTAGCTTTCTTCCCTGATTATGACTCTTCTCTCCTTTATCATAATGGGAGTAGCACATTGTCTGCAATGAATTGTGAAAACCCAGCAGTGACTTTGGCAGTGAAGGCCTCCCATCAATTTTGATAGGTTAAAAGGATTCTGGTTGGTCTTGAGCAAATGTGTCAATTTTTTTATTCTGTGTGTGTCATAAAAGAAAGAAGCAATAGTAAATTCTTGCTGTTATTCCATGGAGCCAATAAAATCATACTGCCAACAAGAGGCTGTTGACACCATAGGTGTAGTTAACTGTCTTGAAATACTACGCCTGGAAATAAAATCCTAATATTTCACATAACCTCTTTTTTTAAAAGAAACAAAACAAAACAAAACAAAACAACTATACTGCTTACATTTAGGGCCCTGCTGTTGTGTAACTATTTTTGAACATGTCTTCTGTAAGTGTATATATATATATATATATATACATATTTTTCTGTGCAATAAATTCATTTAGAGATAAATTTGGATTGCAAATTATTTTGGGGGAGGCGTGGTATTTGTGGCTAGTCTTACAAGTAAAAAGGACTAAAAGAAAGAAGAAAAACATTTTTTATTACAGCATATTTACATCTGTCCAAAGTACTTATCTACTATAATACTGACTAATGTATAATACTGTACACAAAGAAAGAAGCTAAATGAGTTATAATTCAGTCAGTGTATAGCTGGCCATTTTAAAACTTACCACTGAATCTTTCTGGTATGCAATGTGATATCTGGCAATCTGGTCCAGTTCATTACATCAGGTCATTTGTATGTTCTTATTACCATTTTGATAGCATAGCACATTTTATAACCCAGACATTTTACAATGGAACTATGATGCATGTATTTTCAAAAGTATAGACATACATGAAGCTATGAGGTCAAAAAAGATGAATGTCCGTAGTACCATATAGACTCAACAAATAAAAGTGTCCAAGGGTCTGAGTGTGACTTATGAATATTGTATAAGATTAGGCCAACATGTGGTTTTGATATAAATAATCTGTTCTTAAATTAGAATTACAATCGTTGAGTACAGTGTTGAAAATGGCAGATAGATTTTAGCTATCTTTGCTCACTAGGGAAAATGGAAAAATGTTTAGTTTGGTCAGATTTTCACTTAACTTCTGAAAAATCTTACGTTTGAGAGAACCCTTCTGAAATAAGAATCCTTAAAGACATAACCCCTTTGGCACAAGTTTTCAAGAAACTTGTTTGATGTTGTAGACAATTCTATGGCACACGTACTGTTCTAGATGTTTCATGCCAATAATATGTAAGCCATACCAAGGCTACATATACATATAGAGATGTTCCTCAGCTTACAAGGGGGCTATGTACAGAGAAACACATAAAAAATTGAAAATGCATTTAATACCCCTAAACAATCAAATATCATAGCTTACCTTAAGCTTATTTAAACATACTCAGAACACTTACATTTGCCTGCATTTGGGCAAAATCATCTTAAGCAAAGCCTATTTTATAACAAAGTATCAAATATCACATGCAATTTATTAAATATTACATTAAAAAAAGAAGAATATATATATTCTATATATATATTCTATATATAGAATGCTTGTAAGAATATCAGGTGTTCACCCCTGTAATCTTCTAGCTGACTGGGAGCTGTGGCTCACTGCCGCTGCCCAGCATCACAAGATGGCACCATATAGAACAAGAGTTTCAGGTGGTAGGTGTTGTAAATTTTACCCAAACTGACATTGGTCAAACTCGTTTTTGTCATCATATATATCAAGTAGTTTTCTCGGGTTTATTTTTAGAATATCCTTGTATAATGAATATTTACACTGATATCTAGTATAAAAATCTTGCAATTTAACAGTAGAAACATTAAGATATTGAAAATCAATCTATTTCTTTAATTCATTGAAGACATTTTTGGCTTGTTTCCAGTACTTTCTTACTGGTTAAAAAATGAATTTGAAGTAGTCTGGATTTCATTATTATATGGCACTTTCCCTTTGATGAATACAAAGACGATATTCTATATTAGCTATCTGAGAAGAATTTATTTTTTTAATTTTATTTATTTGTAAGAGAGAGAGTGAGAGAGAGCACAAGCAGGGGGAGCAGCAGGATGAGGGAGAAGCAAACTCCCGGCTAAGCAGGAAATCTGTTGCAGAACTGAGTCCCAGGACCCTAAGATCATGACCCGAGCTAAAGGCTCAGGCGTTTAACTGACTGAGCCACCCAGGTGTCCCAATCTGAGAAGAGTTCTGTATGCTATTCCTATTAATATGCAGTTTAAAGTCTAGGTAATTAACTTAATATTTTAGTGGCTATTGTATAGATAGCACTATGTTCCAGGCAGAGAGTAAGAAAGAAATATTAAATCAACCATATTCTATGCATTCTAAATGAAAATAATTAATCAATCATAATAAATCCTTCTATTTATGGAATATCAACTTATAAGCTTTCCTCCATATGAACAATGCCAAATACCAGAATAAAGGGTCATCTAATACAAATAAAGGATAGAATTAAAGAATTCTGGTAAGCCATTTAATTTTGAAAAATGGTGTTCTATTGTTGCTGAGTTGTGGTTTTCCGTTACATAATATCTGATAAGTGTAGAAGTAACATGAGTGTTACGTGAGATGAGAAATGGTATATAATTAAGATATTTTTAAAAGTACAGATAAATACAAATTTGTAAACATAGCATTATGGAGGAGTAAAAATAAATGATAGCTACACACTCTAAAGTGAATAAAACTTGGAAAGCTAATAGAGAAGTAAAACAAGGACAGTGCAAAAAGTATGGTACATTTTTATGAAGTTCAAACAAATTCTGTGAAACCATAGATGGACTTAAAGATACTATTATGTATCAAATATTGTAAAAATTAAGCAAGGAAATAGCAAACATAAAACAACCAAAGCATACAAACTTGGGTAGATACAAGAGGTGTGATCATGTTCTACTTCATAAAGAGATGAGTTAATAGATAAATACAAGTAACTAGACTTTTTAGAAGTTAATAAAACGTTGCCTGTTATTTCTTAGTAATATAAAATATATGGTTTTCTAACAAAAACGTTTATCTTAAAAATATTTAAAAATAAATTTCAGGCTACTCCTAAGGTTATATTTACTTTTCCACTGTGGGAAAAGCTGGTTGTTGTAGTTGTAGTTGTTTGTTTGTTTTAGTCTCCTCCTAGTTTTTATTATTATAATGTGGAATGAGGAATGTTAGATTGAAAAGTGAATTATTTTATAGACAAAAATCATTACTTGATTCACCTCCTGGTACAGCAGATGGAACTCCTGAAAATATGCCCTTTTGCCTTATGGAAGAGTAACAGTTATGCTTACTTCTGAAACATACTTGGTGGTGGCCCTAAATAGTGACACCATAGTAAACATTTTGAATATTTGCAATTAATTTTTATAGTCATAGGGCTCCAAAAGGCACTGCAGGTATCTTAGCAGGTATTTCAATAAGGCTAAAAGTTGCCTGACTGTTTAAAAATATTAGCAAGGCACAAAACATGGCAGAAGTATTGTCCTCAGATATTATTTTTTTCCATATGCTCCTGATTTCACACATGACAAGTTATTTTTTCAAATATTTATTATAAAAGTTTTTATTTATTTATTTGACAGAGATCACAATTAGGCAGAGTCAGGCAGAGAGAGAGAGGAGGAAGCAGGCTCCCTGCTGAGCTGAGAGCCCGATGTGGGCCTCGATCCAAGGATCCTAGGATCATGACCTGAGCCGAAGGCAGATGCTTTTACCTACTGAGCCACCCAGGCTCCCCCATGACAAGTTATTTTGATAGATGTATATACAGTGTATTTTCCAGTTATAAGAAAAATGGTTCTGCTATTTTTAACCTTTTTTTAAAATTAAATAAATTTTTCATTGAAATTTTATTTTTTAATGTTTTACTTCTCTTTTCTTTTTTTTAAAGATTTTATATATTTATTTGAGAGACAGAGATCACAAGTAGGCAGAGAGGCAGGCAGAGTAAGGGGGGGGGAAGCAGGCTCCCTGCTGAGCAGAGAGCCAGATGCGGGGCTCAATCCAAGGACCCTGAGATCATGACCCGAGCTGAAGGCAGCAGCCCAACCCACTGCGCAACCCAGGCGCCCCAATGTTTTACTTTTCAATATACTACTTAGAATATAAAACCTATTCCATTTTGTAAGATGTTTACCATTTAAAAAATGGTAATTTTCTCATTGTGTCTTCCCCTCACATTGCTTTATTTTGAATAAAAAATTTCACAATAAACATAACTGATGCTTTCCTTCTGATGGTCCCTCTGTTGGTCATATTGTATATGAGCCATGACAATTAGTTTTACAAAATTTATTGATGTTTGTTGATATGTTTTATCATAACTAATTTTCCCTCCCTTATCTAGATTCCCCAGCTTTCAGACAGGTGGACACTTCAATAAACCATACCCAAGGGATGTATCAAGTACTTCTTAGACATTCTCTCAGATCCTTGAGGTGTCATTTTGCCTAGGGATTTGCAATAGGTTCTGCCAGAGGCACCACTGTGACAACTGATGTCCATGGTCTATCTCCTGCTAAGCTCAAGAGGTCACTGGTTTCCAAGTTTATCTATACAATTAATGCATACCAGCAAGTTCTTTTTTTTTAATATTAACAAACTTATTTTAAAGTTTATATGGAGAGGCAAAGACTCACATAGTCAACATAGTGTTGAAGGAGAACAAAGACTGAGGACTGACTTCAAAGTTTACCATAACGATTGGGCGCCTGGGTGGCTCAGTGGGTTAAGCCTCTGCCTTCCGGCTCAGGTCATGATCCCAGGGGCCAGGGATCGAGTCCCGCATTGGGTTCTCTGCTCAGCAGGGAGCCTGCTTCTCCTCATCTCTCTCTCTGGCTGTCTCTCTGCCCATTTGTGATCTCTCTCTCTGTCAAATAAATAAATAAAATCTTTAAAAAAAGTTTACCATAACGATAATTGTAAGCATGATATTGTAATACCACAGAGAGACTAGATTAAAGCAACAGAATATATATTATCAATTATATTTTATATTTAATAGAAAAGCAAAAGCAATACAAGAGAGCAAAATACAATCTTTTAAACAAATGGTTCTGTAGCAATGGTGAAGCTAAATCTAAAAATATAAAATAAAATAAATCCAGGCAGATATCCTACACTCTTCACAAAAATTAACTCAGATTGGATTATAAACCTAAACATGAAACATGTAGAAGGTAATATAGAAGAAAATTTAAATGACCTTGGTTTTCGCAATAACTTTAGCTAAAAAACACAAGCACTGAATTTAAAAATGTCTACTCTGTGAAACACAATGCCAAGAGAATGAAAAGGCAAAGCACAGACTATGAAAAAAAATTTGCAAAATACACATCTGGCAAAGGACTGTTAATCAAAAATACACAAAGACCCCTTAAAACTCAACAATGGGGGAAAAACCTGATTAAAAATGAGCCAAAGACCTTAGCAGATACCTCACAAAAGAAAATATTACAGATGGCAAATAAGCATATAAAAAGATGCTTCACATCAAAGGTCATCAGGAAAATGCAAATTAAAACAAAAAAGAGACACCAGTACATACCCAGGATCCAGAGCACTGACAACAGAACATGAAATGTTGGTGAGGATGTGGAGCAACAGGAATGTTCCTCCATGTGTATTGAGAATAAAGAATGGAAAACAACTTGGCAGTTTCTTACATAACTAAACATATTCTTGCCAGATGATTCAGCAGTAGCAGCTCTTGGTATTTATCCAAAGAAGATGAAATCTATACCCACAAAGATGTCTATAGTAGTTTTATTCATAACTGACAAAAGCTTGGAAGCAACCAAGATATCCTTCCATAAGTGAAAGGTCAAAGAAAGTGTAGTACATGCAAACAATGGAATATTATTTAATGCTAGAGAAATGAATTACCAAGCTATGAAAAGATATGGATATAAATATTTAATAAATATTTGATTTTAGACTTCTACCAGTCTATCAATAGTATTAGTATATTTTAACAGTGAATGCTCAGCATTCATGAATTTACCTAATAAAACATTTTGGGTTCAATATTTTAAATACTTCAACCTCTATGATTATATTCCTAATAATTTTGAATTGGGGTAAATAAACCTTAATTTTTTGTAACTTGTTTCTTATTGCAAGAGAGCTCAATGAAATTTTAGAAAATAAAAATTTACAAAAAAAAAGTTTAGTTTACTATTGCCAAATAATTTAAAACTTTATCTTATATTCAAATACATATATTTTTCTAAATTGATTTATATGCTACTAAAACCAAAAACTTTTAGTTATACTAGATTTCATATCCTGCAATCAATGCCAGAAATCCATCTGGCAATGATTTGTCTTAAATAGAGTTAAGATGGGTGTTATTACAATGCAAGATGGAAACAAAGATAGTATAACAATTGGTGTTACATAACTTTTCCGTTTTGATCAAGTTACTAATCTACAAAAGGCTTTTATCAGTGACAGACTTGGGACTTTAACAAAACTTTTAAACTAGCATGTGCGACTCATTCCTAGAAAACAACACAATCAATAACACTTTATTTAGATTAAATCATGACTATTTCTCCATTTGAATAAAAAAGGTAGCAACCCCAATAAGTTTATTGAACATGAAAAGTTGAAATGCTATAATGCTCCTAAGGAATTAAATGATCCAGTCAAGAATTACAAAAAAAGGATATAAATTACCAAAGTGTTTGTATAATTGTAATGTACAACTGCCCATTATCGTTCCATAGTGTAGGCTTGTACAAGAACTCTATAAAAGAACTCCACTTCTAAACTGTGGAAAATATGTTCCCTTTCCCCCTATATACAACTATTAAGCCATTCATTTAGCTTTTAAAATATCCACTTAATACAGGCTTTTTACACATTTGAACAGGCAGCAGGGCTCTATTCTTATCGCTTACATCTGAAGGATAGACTTCTAGCGTAAGAGGTAAAGCCCATAAAGGAGCCCAATAATAACAACAAAATACAGTTTAGTGAGCCCTTATAATCTGCCAGCTACCTTTCTGAGAATACTTCAATTAATAAAACATATAAAATACCTGACCACAAAGAGCTTACATTCTTTTGAAATATAATAGTGAAATAAACCAATAATAGAGGGGCACCTTGGTGGCTCAGTCCATTGAGTGACTGCCTTTGGCTTGGGTCATGATCTCAGGGTCCTGGGATGTAACTCCCCAGCAGGCTTTCTAGGCAGTGGGGTGTTTTCTTCTTCCTCTGCGCACCCTCCCAATTCTCTCTCTCTCTGTCTCAAATAAGAAAATAAACCAGTAATAGAATAATGATTGATGGTTGATGGTGATAAGTGATACAAAGAAATACAAGAAAGGTAAAAGCCATTGGAGAATGCTGGGATGAAAGTTAATTTTATTTTGTGTTGGGTGGTTATATCTCATTTATGAGATGTTATTTGCACAAAGACCCAGGAAGTGAAGGAGAGTGTTATACAAATATTAAAGGAAAAGATTGCTCTAGGCAGAGCAAGTAAGTATATAGATTTTGTGTGAACAGCTTGTCTGTTACTTTTGAGGAAAAGCAAGGAGGCCAATGAGGAGTTCATAGTGGTGGAGAGAGGAAGAACGTATTGATGTATGACCTTCTAGTACATTAAAACGCCTTCAGTTTTTATTTAATATGAAAGGGGAAGATACCAAAAGACCCTCAACAGCAGAATAAAATCATCTGACTTGATTTTTAGGTTAAATTGCTGTACCAAAATAAATTTGCAGGGAGAAAGGAGTGCAGTTTGTGTGGAAGTGGGGTTATCAATCAAGTCAATAATTCAGGAACATATGATGGTGTTTTTAGCATGCTGGGTGGTAATAGAAGTGGTGAGGTATGGTTTTCATTGTGTATATATTTTGATGGTGAATATTCTGGTGAACAGGATGGGGTATGTGCAGGACAGACATCAACATTTATTTTACCTGCACAAACAGAAGGGTGGAGTCTTCATTCCCTGATATGGAGAGAACTCTGAGTTCAAATGTTCTTTCTCATTAAATGGCATAGTGATGATGAGGATTTAGTCAGACAGTGAAAGAGAGCAGTAAGCATAGTGTTAAGCGGTAAGACATTATAATACATTGGAACATCAAAAAACGTTGTGTTGGATCATCTGTTTATGTGAGTAAATAAATAAATAAAGCTTCCTGGGGTTCTGATAGAGGTAAAGAAGACTGCTATATGACCAAAGGGGCACGTGCACCAAATGTTTATAGCAGTAATATCCACAATAGGCAAACTATGGAAAGAACATAGATGTCCATCAACAAATGAATTATATATATATATATATATACATATATATATATGTATATATATATATATATACACACACAATGGAATACTACTCAGCCATCAAAAGAAATGAAATCTTGCCATTTGCGTTGACATGGATGGAACTGGAGGGTATTATGCTTAGCAAAATAAGTCAACCAGAGAAAGGCACTATCATATGATCTCCCTGATATGAGGAAATGGAGGTGCAATGTGGGGGGTTTGGGGAACAGGAAAAGAGTAAATGAAATAAGATGGGATTGGGAGGGAGACAAACCATAAGAGACTCTTAATCTCACAAAACAAACTGAGAGTTGCCGGGGGGGGGGTGGGGAGGTTAGGGAGAGGGTGGTGGGGTTATGAACATTGGGGAGGGTATGTGCTGTGGTGAGTGCTGTGAAGTGTGTAAACCTGGTGATTCACAGACCTGTACCCCTGGGGCTAATAATACATTATATGTTAATGAAGAAGAAGAAGAAGAAGAAGAAGAAGAAGAAGAAGAAGAAGAAGAAGAAGAAGAAGAAGAAGAAGAAGAAGAAAAAGACTACTATAAATCAAATGCTATGGTTTTCAGCATAGAGTGTGTAATCAGGCATATTTTATTAAAGTAACCAAGTAAAATGATGGTCGAAAACTGGAATAACAGAAAACATAAAAATCAGAGATTTTAAAAAGAGATATGGGACAGTGTAGAGAATATAGTCAATGATATTATAATAGTGTTATATGGTGACAGATGGCGGCTATATTTGTAGTGATCATAGAATAATGTATGGAGATATTGAAAACCTGAAACCAATGTAACACTGACTATCAACTACACTCAAATAAAAAAATAGTAAAAATAAAACATTTTAATTTAAAAAGATAAAAAGAGGGACAAGAATTTGAAAAGTGAATTTCAAAAAGAGTAAAGATGAGGCTAAGACATACTCTGAACCTTGAGGAAAACACCATTTTGAAAATTCTTCCCATTTTGAGAAAACTCAAATGAATCAAAACCATAAAAGAACCCATTTTAACTGAGAGATGTAATGAATGCTCAAGAAATAATTTTATGACAGGATAATTCTTCCCTATGAAACAGCATACAGAAACCCGGGGAAACACCTGGAAGCCAAATAAACTATACTGAAAATAAGAATTAGGAAAAAGATAAATGATGAAAGATAAGAAAATTAGACCTGCGACAGAGACCTAGTGAAGAGAATTTTTAGCTTGTGGTTTAATGTTTTTGAGGATAATCTAGAGTTCATAACTGCCTTGAGGCAGGCTGGTTGTAGGCAGTTTAGGCAGACCCCTAAGAGAGGCCTACTTTGGGCAAGTGGTGTTGGAGGAGGCCATTGGGCTGGACAAAGACAAATCCAACCATTTGACTAAAGTGTCTGTGAAGATGTTGAAGTCAGATGCAGCAGAGAAAGACCTGTCAAACCTAATCTCAGAAATGGAGATGATGAAGATGATTGGACAGCACAAGGACACCATCAACCTGCTGGGTCCTGCACACAGGATGGTCCTTCGTACACTATCATGGAATATGCCTCCAAAGACAACATACAGGAGTACCTGCAGGCCCAGAGGCCTCCTGACCTGGAGTACTGTTACAATATCAGCCACAATGCAGCAGAGCAACTCTCCTCCAAGCACCCGGTATACTTTGCCTACCAGGTAGCCTGAGGCATGGAGTACCTTGCCTCCAAGAAGTGCATACACCAAGACCTGGCCACCAGGGAAGTGCTGGTGACAAAGGACAACATGATGAAGATCTCAGACTTCAGCCTTGCCAGAGATATCACCACATCAGTTACTATAAAATGAGAACCAACAGTGGACTGCCTGTGAAGTGGATGGTCCCTAAGGCCATGTTTGACCAGATCTACATCCACCAGAGTGACTTCTGGTCTTTTGGGGGTGATCCTGTGCAAAATTTTCACTCTGGAAGCCTCCCATATCCTGGAGTGCCTGTGGAGGTGGTTTTCAAGCTGCTGAAGGAGTCATTTGATGGATAAGCCAATAAGTGCACCAGAGAGTTATACACAATAATGAGGGGTGGCTGGCATGTGGTACCTTCAAGCTGCTGGTAGAAGACCTGGATCATACTGTGGCCTTGACCTCCAACCAGGAGTACCCGGACCTGTCCTTGGCCCTGGAACAATACTGTCTATGCTTTCCCAACACCCAAAGCTTCACCTGCTCCTCAGAGAAGAATTCCACCTTCTCTCATGTGCCGTTGCCCAGGGAGGCCTATCTGCCCTGACACCCAGCCCAGCTTGCCAATGGTGGACTCAAATGACTAGTATCCCTATTACTCCTGTCCAGATTCCGTCATAAGCTGTAACCCTTACCCCCCACCCTCCCTGCAAGACTCACTGCCTTCTCCTTTGTCCCTTTCCTACTGGCAGGAGCCAGCTGCCTACCTGAGGCCTTCACCCCTTGAAGTTCACCTCTCTTCCCCTTCCTCTTCCTCCTCCTTACAACCTGCTCATGAAAGAAAGGAACAGAGAGGCAGGTACTTGCTCGTGGCTACTTCCTTCCCTCCCATATGTTGGACCAAGACCCCTCCCTGTCATCTGGTACTGCCTAGACGTCGAGAGAGTTGGAGATGAGGCATGCCAGTGAAAGCTGTCGGAGCTTTCCTGGTTTGGTTTTGTCTGCTTAGCATAACATGTAAGACTGAGTTCTGGTGGCAGGGACCTAGTCCTTGGGGCTATAGCACTAGTGAGGGGAGGTCAACTGCTCTGGGCCTTGGCTAAGAGCAAGCCCTGCTCCAGAGATATGGTGCCAAGGGCTTATCAATTTTGATACTAATTTGCTTTGCTGACCAAATACCTGGTATCAAAAGATGGGAAGGCAAAGACTGGAAGCAGTGTTGTGACCATGGGGTCCAGCCCCAAACTATGAAGAAAACACAAAGTGTATAAATCTGAGTAAGTATATATTTACACACCTTTTTAAATAGGTTGTTATCAAAGATTTAATCAATGGGTAATATGCTCCTCGTGGCTGGGAAGCATCAGTTGCCATATATTAAAAACAAAGAAAAGAGGTGTCTGGGTGGCTTCCTCCAAGAAGTGTCCCTTCTTTTCAGGTCATGATCCCAGGGTCCTGGGATGAAGCCCCACATCAGGCTCTCTGCACAGTGGGAAACCTGCTTCTCCTTTTCCCTCTGCCCTGCTTATAGTTCCTCTTCCTGTCTCTCTGTCTGTCAAATAAATAAAATATTTAAAAAAAAAAACAAGAAAGAAACAAAATGTTTTAAAAGGCCTTTTTTTTTTTTAATTTTCTAGGGGTGCCTGGATGACTTAGTTGTTTAAGCAGATGTTTGCCTTTGGCTGAGGTCATGATTCCAGTGTACAGGGATCCAGCCCTGCATGGGACTACTTGCACCCCAAGGAGCTTGCTTCTTCCTCTCCCTTTGCACATGATTCCCCCTGTTTGTGTGCTTCTTCTCTCTCTCTCTCTCTCTCTTGCTGTCAATAAATAAAATAAAATCTTTTACTAAATAAATAAAAAAATAAATAAATTTCTAAACCTACTTTCAGTTTAGGTCCCTTAACAAAAATTGCTACTGCTTCATTAAAAAAAAAAAAAGGATAATTTAGAAAGATGCTTCCAGAGTTAAAAAGCTGTTTTGTTTCTTTGTCAGGATTCAATATAGAAGTGCTTTAAAAAGTAAAAGAAAAAATATGCTATATTAACTCTAATCACACTATAACTTTGGTGGTTATATCAAGATAATGAAAAGTGATTTTAAAGCAAATTTCATTATCAGACATAAAGATCAAGTCAAAATTACAGAAGAGTAAAAGGATGAATTCATCAGGGAGTATAATAATTCTTTTTTTTTTTTAAAGATTTTATTTATTTATTTGACAGAGAGAGATCACAAGTAGGCAGAGAGGCAGGCAGAGACAGAGAGAGGAGGAAGCAGGCTCCCTGCTGAGCAGAGAGCCCGATGCGGGACTCGATCCCAGGACCCTGAGATCATGACCTGAGCCTAAGGCAGCGGCCTAACCCACTGAGCCACCCAGGCGCCCCGGGAGTATAATAATTCTTGAATTTTAATACGTAACAACAGATTTGGGGATATATAGGGAAAAACTAAGAACAAAAATCATAACTTCTACCTTGGACGACAAATGGAAAATAATTTCAACACACTTATTTTAAGATTACATAGACAAATGGTCATCATATTGGTAAGATATGTAAGACTTGAACAAAATGATCAACTAACTAGATATGCTTGATATTACATTACAGTAACTGAACTAACTGAGGTCAGTCTTTGGTGAATCACAGAAACAGGTGGAGTTATCAAACAAAGGAATCTTTGTTTACAACATACAAGGAGTTCACAGGGAATAAGTTCCAAAGCCTTGACTGTTTGAACAGGAGAGAGATTTTTATTTAGTATTTAAGATGAATACTCAGAAGGGAGAGTTTTATTATCCCGTGTATGGTTGGTCATAAGGTTGTGGATGCATGCACATCCACATATGTATTTGTGCAATATGTATTGCATGTTCACCTGAATGAAGCTTGTATTCCACCGAGGGCAGAAACTTCAACGTTAGAATAAAGCAGAGGTAACTGTTGGACAAGGGAAAGGGACTCTGCAGGCTTCAAGAGCAGATAGAAACTAGATGGGGTCTTGGGCTCATTTTCTGGGACAAGGAATGAAAGGCCTTGATTGCTTTTGAAATAGCACTAGGAGTTTTACCACTGATTTATTGTCTCAATAGCTTAGGCTATTTCCTGCTCTGGTGGTGACTGTTAGTTTTCCCATTGCCTTGTTCCCTCAAAATCCTTAGGAGTGAGGTTTTTGCATTTCTTTGTAAGAACCTCCCAGGAATTTTTGGAAGAAGTGTGCTTGGGCAAGTACACAGGTGGGGTATAGATCATTGAAAATAGCTGGGGACAAAAAATGACTTTTCTTATGTCAGGAAAACTATATCTCTTCTTTAATTTTCTAGGAACCTCTAACTCTTTCTGCTGATGTTACCAGCAGGCATCTGAGATATTACTGATTGTTCTCTTGAACCTAAGGAAAAGGAAATGTAGAAAGCAAAAGACAAAACTTTAAAATCTATCCTGCAACTCATCAATTCACTGCAGCCACCTCTCTGTCTTTCCCTTTCTCTTTTTCTCTCTTTCTCTTTCTCTCTCACTTTCTCTCTCACATACGCACAACACATGCAAATCGACTTAAAGCAATTTTTAATTTTCCCTATTCCATTTTAATATACTTGAGGCATGATCATTTTCTTAGTAAATACAAGGAAAAAAAATCTAGGATTCCATCATTCTGTGTGATTAAAGTATTGAGGAATTTACTTCCAATAGCACTTATAAAAACATATTTTATTTAAGGAATATTATATAATCAGGTGCCTGCATTTTTCTTATTCTCTAACTAGTGTTATTTGGCAATTAATATTTTGTCAATCAATATTCCCCTATACCTGAATGTGTGGGCAGTGAGAGATGAGTTAGAGGCAAGGATGGTGAACACTCCCAACAACTGCAGACTACATATATCTTAAGCCATGATTTTCTTTGCAAAGGTCAACATTGATAATGTTCCAGTCATACCTCCGTGTACCAGGAAAGAAGTAGCATATTTCTTGAAAGACACAGCTATCAAAGCTCCATTGAGAATCCGTAAAGATGGAGAAGGGATTTGCAAATTAAATATCTGATAATGGACATCTACTCTGATTATTTAAAAATGAATAAAAATAAAAAACCTTACTAATAACCAAACAGAGTATCCAATTTTACATGTGAAGGAAATAATGGAAGAGACATGTCACCAAAAGTATATGGATGGCTTATAAGCACATGGCCAATTTCTCAACATTTAAACATTAAAGAAATACAAATTAAAATCATAATGAGACATGCTTACATATCTATTAGAATGGCTAAAATTATAAAGGCTAATTGTACTTGGTCTGAGCTAGATTGAGAAGCAACAAAAAATCTAAACTGTTGTTGGCATATATCATGATACAACCACTTTGGAAAATAGTTTCAAAAATTTTTAAATGAAAAATATGTTGCAGTTACACAAATAGCCATTTTATTCTAGGCATTTAACCAAGAAAAACAAACCCTATGTTCATACAAGGACTTGTATGTGAATTTCATATCAGCTTTATTTTTAAGAATTGAAAACAGTGGAAATGTTCATCAATGTCCATCAATAGAGCAAAGACAATTGGAGATTCTCAAAGTAATGATGCTGAGAAAAGAAAAGCCAGGCAATGAATAGTATATACTGTGTGATTCCATGACTACAAAAAATCTAGAAAATACAAATTTATATATAGTCACAGTCATCAAATATATGGTGTGATTTTAG
This sequence comes from Mustela nivalis, assembly GCF_964662115.1. Lineage (NCBI taxonomy): Eukaryota > Metazoa > Chordata > Mammalia > Carnivora > Mustelidae > Mustela > Mustela nivalis. Next base: position 291,470 of record NW_028135875.1, on the reverse strand, counting down.
TGCCTTCTTCTGTGCTCCCATAGCTTCCTACACTTGTATCTCCGAGCATTTGTTACACCATGTGAAAATATGAACTCTTTCTCTTTATTCTGTCTTACTAGAATAAGAATCCTTGAAAGTTTATGGACAATTGAACTCTCAGTTATTAGCAGAAATTCTATCACACAGTAAGTTTCCAAATATAAAAGCCAGAGTTTTACAATGACTTCTAAGCTTTTACATGATCTAGCCACTCATTTAACCTCTGTGACCTCTTTCCCTGCTACTCTTCAGTCACTCACAGTGGCCTCCTTGCTATTCCTCAGATATGCCAGGCATGATCCAACCTTATGGCCTTCAAGATAGCCAATTCCTTTGTCTGGAGTGACCTTATTGCTGATAGTTCTGCGCAAATTCATCACCTTTCCATACATTTGTTCAATTGTCAGCTTCATTGTAAGTACCCTGATCTTTCTATTAAAAGATTTAACTCCCCATCCCCTGCCTAGCAACCTTGATTTTTCTCACCCTGATCGAATTTTTCTTTTTCCCCATTGTACTCTTCCTTTTTGAATGCACTATGCCATTTTTATTAAGGTTTATAGCTTTGAATTGTCTCACCCATTAAAATAAAAGTTCTACAAAGCCAATTATTTCATTTACCAGTGTAGTCTGAAGTAATATCTGCCATATAATAGTTCAGTAGACAACTGGTAAATTTCAAAATAAATTAATGTTGAGAGTATACTGAATTTCATAAGTCATTTCAATATTTTTTTCCAAAAAATAAACTACATAAAACATACTTTAAATTTACTTTCAAAATATTTTATAGCATATAATGGACAATATACATAAGCCTAAAGAAACAATCCTATAATTAACCATTTCATACCTACTTAAAAACTGCATAATACCACACTCTTAGATCCTCTTTGAATGCTCTAAAATAACCCTTCAAATGAAATACATTTTAAAAACTCACAGATTTTTTGGCAAATAATTTAATAAAATAAAAGTTTCATTCATCTATGTAGATCAAAATAAATGTTTTTAATAAGCATGAAATTATAACTCTGAAGTGTGCTAAAATGAAACCACCTGCTAAGGGTGAGAGAACAAAAATAAACATCCTTTTTCCAAATAAGAGGAATTTATTACCTTTGAATCAAAGCAGGTGGATTTGTTTTAACTGGCAATAAAGCAATATGGAGACACAAACCATAGAAAGTCATATTTTAGATTTCTAAAAGACTTCTAAGTGAAGAGTATACATTTTTTAATTGCTACATAATGCTACATAATGACAAGATGACAGGTTGTGGCAAATAGCATTTTAAAAGCTCTACTCATAATGGAACGGAAGATGTCATTTCCCTATAATTTTATATATGTCTTTAATTTACTATATCTGGATACAACATATTACCAAACAGATGTTCATCAAAGACTAAATCATTTTTAATGGAACATAATAATTTGAACCTACATCTATTAATCATTTTTTTCGATCTAACATTTATAGTCTCGCTAAACATTTTATCAGTTGTTGACAAAATTCAAAATAAATAGGATAAAAAGTCGTGTTTGGAAAAGTAGATTTCTTTTCAAATTGGCATTTAAATGAAAATATTTGCTGATATTTTTTAAACTTTAAATGTAATTTTATATATATCTGACCTATCAGATGATATAAAATTTTTGGAGAAAATATGACATATTTTTTGATCTTGGTTGAAGGTATTAATAAAGAGCAACTGTTTGTATTATTTGTATTGTGATATCTTAGTTAATAAACATGAATAACTGGTATAAAATATGTTTTTTTAAAAATTTTATTTATTTACTTGACAGAGATCATAGGAAGGCAGAGAGGCAGCCAGAGAGAGAGGAATGGAAGCATGCTCCCAGCTGAGAAGAGAGCCCACTGTGGGACTCAATCCCAGGAACCTGGAATCATGACCTGAGCCGAAGGCAGAGATTTTAACCCACTGAGCCACCCAGGCGCCCTAAAATATGTTTTTTTTTTTAATATAGAAGTATAGTTCTTGCCAAAATATGGAACTAGCTGGAACTGAATGCCTCCTTCAAAGTCAGCTCTGGAGAAATTATGCAAGTGTAATATGGAACTATTTCAGATATTAACCAAAAACAAAGAAATGATGATAAACGCCTTAAAATACTCAAAGTTGCCCTTGACTGGTATGTTTCAAGCTCTATTCCTGGTTTGAAGACAGGTTTTAACAGGCCTGTCACTGTAGAAATCCGCTGGATGTTTAGAGGCTATCAGAACTGTACAAAACCTTGAAGGGGTAAAGACTTGAAAATTCTTTAGAGAGATTAGCTCCCTAAGGCATTATTCCTCCACACATTTTCCTCCAATCAATTAAGACTGATGGATGAGGGGCACCTGAGTGGCTCTCTCATCACGTGGGTGGTGGGTTAAGCCTCTGCCTTCATCTCAAGTCATGGTCTCTGGGTCCTGGGATCCAGCCCCACATCGGGCACTGCTCAAAAGGAAGCCTGCTTCCCTCCCTGCTTGCCTGCCTCTCTGCTTACTTGTGATCTCTCTCTCTTGCTCGCTTTCTCTCTCTCTGTGTCCAAAAAATAAATAAAATCTTTTAAAAAAGGCTGATGGATGATAAATTATGAAAACTGCTCCCTCCAAATGATGCTTCTTCATAAGGATTTAAGAATTTAAAATTGAAACTTGACCGTAGGATTTATCTTATAGAATAACATCAAGTGAAGGCAGTTATTATTAGTTCTGAAGTATTTGTGATTCTGAATTCTTGGCCTCATTAGTAAATTTATTTTTAAATTCTCCCATGGAGTGGTGATTGGCCTTCAGTCTTTCATTGATATACATCATTGGGTCAAATGAGATGTGTGTGCCCAGAACTATATATAATCTTTTTTGTATTTCACTGGAGATGGCATTTCTGAGTTTTGTTCAATTGAATTTGGACAGATGTTTTAATAGTCACTTCTAGAGTTGGCCCTGGAGAATATCTTCCTTTTTTTCTCTTCCCGATTCTCTGAAAAACCCTGACTAATTCACATTATCACAGTAATATCATAATTCAAGTTTTTCCAAACACTATAGCTGCAAAATAGAAGGAAGCTACTCAGAATGGAATACTATTGTGAATGATTGAGAAAGAAAACATTATTATAATTAAGCTACCAGGTTTCAATGTATTTTATTGTTGCTTAGAAAATCCTAGCATACCCAGACTTTACAGAGATTTGATGATCCTAAGAAGAGCTGAACTCATGGACCAAAATAACTATGCACATAAAAAGTACAATTACTTACCTAAAAAATATGATGTGGTTAACTTTATATGCCAATCCAAGTGTTATGGGAACAGGAATTAAAAAAATAGCTTAGGGGCGCCTAGGTGGCTCAGTGGATTAAGCCACTGCCTTCAGCTCAGGTCATAATCTCAGGGTCCTGGGATCAAGTCCTGCATCAGGCTCTCTGCTCAGCAGGGAGTCTGCTTCCCTCTCTTTCTCTCTGCCTGCCCTCTGTCTACTTGTGATCTCTCTCTGTCAAATAAATAAATAAATAAAATCTTAAAAAAAAAAAGAATGACTGTACTTTTAAAAAATAGCTTAAAAGGAGCGCCTGGGTGGCTCAGTGGGTTAAGCCGCTGCCTTCCGTTCAGGTCATGATCTCAGGGTCCTGGGATCAAGCCCCACATCAGGCTTTCTGCTCAGCAGGTAGCCTGCTTCTCTTCCTCTCTCTCTGCCCACCTCTCTGCCTACTTGTGATCTCTCACTGTCAAATAAATAAATAAAATATTTTTAAAAATAGCTTAAAAGTATATGATAAAATAATGATATACATATACCAGGAAAAGAAAGATACTATACTGTGAATATAAATTAAGTGAAAATTGTTGAAATAAAGAATACAATAAATGGAGACTAAGATGAATATAGCTGTAAAATGAATAAATGAGTTGGGAAAAACAAACAAACAAATTAATGACTTCTGCCCAAATACAGCAGAAGAGAAAAAAAAATAAAGAAAATATTTAAATAAGTACTGAGATAAATTTTGGAGAATTAAAGAAAGATAAAAGATACCAGACTTAAAATGATGCCAAACACGAGATATCAGAAACAAAACAAAACAAAACAAAAACTACACACACTAAAAACCACTCGTATACATTATGGTGAGTTTTAAGAATATCAAAAACAGAGAAGAGCATAAATGATGCCCAAGAGAAGAACAGATCACCTAAAATGTACAAGAATAATACTGACAGCACAATTCTCAATAGTAATAGCATATAAAGAGACAGCTGGGAGTTTTTATAGATGGAAAAGATATTTGAAACTAGGTATTATACATCAATCCAAATTATTGATTAAATTTGAGAGCACAGTAAAAATACAATGAAGCATGTTAGGTCTTAGAACATTTATCACACAGAGACACACATTTTGGAAAACTTCCTTGGAAGACAGCTCAATTGAGATCGAGAAAACAGAATTATGTACTCAAAGGCACATTTTGAAGGAAGGATTGAATATAGTCTGCACTGCAAATATTCTTTAATCGTATGTTCTGAATATCCTAAATTTAAGAAGTATTTGTTCAAATATTTACCTTTAAATAAATCCTAGGAGACTTTTTCTTGGATTCTGGAAAATCAGTCCATTTGGATACAAATCTTTTTGTCACTGATGGAAATTTTGATAGCCCTTAACTGTGGAATGCCTAATGTATTGTTACAGCAATTGTGATTTGCCAATACATGGGTGATGTGTGTGTGTTGTGTGTGTTTATTTTTATTTTTGATGGTTTAACTCTTCTATGAGATTTTTAAGTAGACATGATTTTAATAAATTATGATTTGTTGAAATTTATCTGAGGTTATATATAATAAAATGAAATTTGTGTGAACTAAAGAAGTGCATCTCCATTTTTTTTGTTTTAAGAGTAGACTGGTCTTTAAAAATTGTCCAAAGAAGTACATTATATTCATTATTAAATTTGATAATATACTATAAAGTATTTATGGTCATATTGGACCATATCAAATTCTACTATTAATTCATATTAATAATTACCATAAGAGGAAAAAGGGATATTTTTCAAAATAAAAATTAGCGTATTTTTCAGAATATGATATAGTGTTATTCACTGAACTGAGGGAACAAATGTCAAAGTCTAACACAGTTTACAGAATGTTTTAACATAAATTGAAATTTAAATCTGACCAAATTTCACAGTTTTAAGTAAAATGATAGCACTTTATATCCTTGAAAAGTGGTAAGTGACCCAAAACATGGCTTAGAAAAACAAATTTAACACTACACTAGTCTGAGATGGTTAAGTTATGGTACAACTTGCCATTGTGTATCATCAAATGGTATATTTTTTTCTTTTGGGCTTGTCATTATATTTTATTTTAGCCATTCTGGTAAGTGTGTAGTGATATCTCAGTGTCATTTTTTTTTAAAGATTTTATTTGTTTATTTGACAGAGAGAAATCACAAGTAGATGGAGAGGCAGGCAGAGAGAGAGAGGGGGAAGCAGGCTCCCTGCTGAGCAGAGAGCCCGATGCGTGATGCGGGACTCGATCCCAGGACCCTGAGATCATGACCTGAGCCGAAGGCAGCGGCTTAACCCACTGAGCCACCCAGGCGCCCTCTCAGTGTCATTTTAATTGCATTTCCTTGATGTCTAATTGTGTCAAAATATATTACTTTGATGTTTAATGCTCTGAGCTTTCTCAGTTCAGGACCATGAAGCCACTTAGGAAAAATACAGTTGCAGAGGCACTCATAGACCAACTCTTATTTCGAAATAAGAAGAAACATTACTACCCATTCCAAGAAAAAATAGATTTGTTATGCAGCAGGGATTTTATAAATTACCTGACACAACTTATATAGTAAGATGAAATGGGACAGGCGGCTTCTTGCAGCTATATACAACATCATTTTAATTTCAATTTTCAGTATAATTTTTCCAAGGTATACACAGAATATATATTTAATGTAAATTGTGAACATTTTAAACTCTGTATATGGAAATTAGTCAATTTTAAGTTTATAACAATCAAAATTAACGGAAGTTTATTTTAAATTAGTTAGCTTTCTCTGCATTGCAAGACAGAATAATCAAGAATTGGTAAGAAAAAAGTAATCTCTGTAAAATTACCGGGGGTGCATTATAAAGTGTTCGGTAACTGATCAAACTCACAATTTGGATTGAATGGCAAGTGATTTTTAAAATCTGGAACTCATTGTCAATTTTTTTTTCTTCATTGTGTCTTAATAATTTACTGTGTTCATTTGCATGGAAGTGAAGAAAAATGCATGACATTTCATCTCAACACTAACACCTTTAACTGGCAACTCTAAATGTACTTTACAGCAGTGTAACAAAGTAAAGATCAATGATGTTTCATGAAATATCTGTTATAATTCTCAAGGAGATAGGGAGTTTGTGCAAAAATGCAAATCACTTTGCGACTAAACACATTGTTTATTTCAGCTAATTTTAAGAAAATATGCTGAGAATCTCTCAAAAAAGGAAGCAATGATTTAGGTTTGCCTTCAAAATCCTTATCTAATCCTGAACCAACAGCACATAGTTCAAAGAGCAACTAATTTGAGTAGCTCCAATTTACACATTTCCTAACAATGCTTAATTTAGTGGAATTTCTGTCCAATTATGTTAATTTGATGTAATGAAAGACAAAAGCTCAAAAAGATCATCCTTAATTTATATAGATGCCAAAATCTGCATTTTCTGAATGACGCCCAGGAACGTATTTTCAAAAACAAACAAACAATGCCAGAACCACTATTAGGTCATCTCTAGGCAGAAAGTGACTCAGAGCTTACATTACTCTCTCCCTGAAAGTATACTGTAGGCACTGAAACTACTACCCTGAGTCTGTGCTATCAAATTCCTTAAGTTAGAAAGTTTTAAAACCCGTCTGTGTGGGAGTATTTCATTTACAGATAGAGATTTGGTTGTTTATACATTTTCATACTTGATTTTTAGGGTGTAATAACTATGTTTTAAAATTCATGGTGGTTTTGAATACTGTTGGATAATTGAGCTAAAATGGTATATCCATTCCTCCTAAGAAACAGAAATTATAGAAAGGTAGTGCTTTTCAAATCTGACATCTTTGAGTCATTGCAGTTTCATATAAATGCAATAGGAAAAGTGTCATTCATGTTTATGATATTTTCTATAAATAAATTAGAATGTACTGGAGGCCTGATATAAAGTGGGATGCCTAAACTTCAGTAAGATCTTGTTTTCAATTCAAAATAAATTTTATTTTTTATTTTTTTATAATGTCCCTCAATTTCAGATAAGCACCCCCATAATGTCCACTCCGGTTTTTTTAAGATTTTATTTATTTTATTTGACAGATAGAGATCACAAGTAGGCAGAGAGGCAGGCAGAGAGAGAGGGAAGAGGAAGCAGGCTCCCTGCTAGGCAGAGAGCCCGATGCGGGGCTCGATCCCAGGACCCTGGGATCATGACCTGAGCCAAAGGCAGAGGCTTTAACCCACTGAGCCACCCAGGCGCCCCCAAAATAAATTTTAAATTGAATTATGCACCTCTAAGTTCAGAGACAATAAACATCAACCAACACAATTAATAAGTTCTATTTCTTGAAATTTCGGGAACATTGATAGTCTCATCTCCTGGAAGAACAACAGCTAAAATTTTAGGTCATGGATTCCTGCTAAAATATCACTTTCCCAAAGAAAATTAATGTTAGGAATTTTCATTGATTGTTATTGATCATGAAGAATATAACAACCACGATAAAAAGAGTAGGAAAAACATGATATCTCATCTGTAAGGGCATGTGGAAAGTAGGAAATGCTAATAAAAATAACTACCATTATTTCCTAAGTTAACATAATACAACAGAACAAAAATATTTCAAAACAATGTTTTCTTTTTTTTTAAATTTTATTTATTTATTTGACAGAGAGAGATCACAAGTAGGCAGAGAGGCAGGCAGAGAGAGAGGAAGAAGCAGGCACCCTGCTGAGCAGAGAGCCCAATGTGGGACTCAATCCCAGGACTCTGAGATTATGACCTGAGCCGAAGGCAGCGGCTTAACCCACTGAGCCACCCAGGCGCCCCCATAACAATATTTTCTAGGCTCATTCTGATAACTCTTTTCTACATTCAAATTTAAAGGTTGAGGCATGTGATATATATTACACAAAAAACATCCCAATGCATTCGTTAAAAAAAAAAAAACTCTTAATAAAGAACAAATACAAAGGAATTTCTTTTCTAATTTAATTAACAAATTATGAATTGACTTACCTATTTTATCACAGTGTATCAGGCACCAATAATATTTTTTAATCGTCACACCTGATGCAATAGTTGCCATCTTTCAAAAATACTGATCACGAACAAGCAAATAAACAAGAGCACCGTAGCTTAAGATCTACCTGCATAAATATAGGCTACTTCAGACAATCTCTTCACCACAACATAGCAATGAATAGAAATCATACATGCTCTGTATGGACATACAGATGAGATAGAATGGGATGATGTTAATATATGCAGAATCTTTATTAATTACATTGTAAACCATAATATGGAAAAACAGATTACAATTTTAGAAATACCCAGGTCACCATCATTGTTTTATTTTTATATGTGTAGATAAGGAGTTTAATAAACAATCCATGACTATTCAACTCCTTATATTTTGAAAATTTTAGCAAAAGTAACAAACCTAGCACCTAGAAAATTGTACCTATCTACAACATACAGCTTTGCCAGCATGGTAGAGGAAAAGCAAAACAAAATAAGTAAGAAAAGTTTAACATTTCACAAGAGTTTTACTTTTATTTTTTTATTTTTTAATTTTTATTTTTCATTTATTATTTACTTCTATTTTCTACTTTATTTTAATGAAAATGTCATGACCATAACATAAGAGCAGAATTAAACCAACATGAGAAATTATTTTTTCATAAGTTAAAATAAACTAGCTTGGTGATTAATTCAAAATTATATTACAAACTTCAGTGTTCTTGCAGTAAGTATCACTGCATAAACAAATCAGTCAGGAGTCATAAACTAATGATGATTCTAAATGTTATTTAGAGAGACATTCTGTTCTTAATATATTTCAAATATTCTACACAAGACAAAGTGGATCCAAGTAATCTGTAGGCAAAATAAGATTTTAGAGAAGTATATATTTCCAACAGTATTTATAAAATATTACCTTTATGTAAGGCATCATCCTGGACTTTGTGGAAAACACACAAAGGAGTAAGAAGTGGCCCTTCAAGAAACATATACAATATCAAGGTTTAACATGAAGCAGCATGTCTTCTCTAATTAAAAAAAAAAAAAACATTGTACCAACTGACTTTACTGAAACTTTATATTTATTGCTCTCATTTTAGGTCATAGTGTCCTTCTGCATGCAGGCTGCTATAACGGACATGATATAGACTTAATAGCTTATAAAGAACAGGAATTTATTTCTCACAGTTCTAGAACGGAGAAGTTCAAGATTAAGGAATGGGCAGATCCAGGGAGAGCCCACTTCCTCATAGATGGCTATCTTCTCACTGTAAACGTACATGATGAATGAAGCAAGAGAACTCTCTGGGGTCTCCTTTAAAAGGACTGTAATCCCACTTATGACCTAATCACCTCCCAAAGGCCCCTAAGTTTTAATACTATCACTTCCAGAGTTAGATTCCATAATATGATTTTGGGAGACATAAACATTCACACCATAGTATATATAAACAAAAAAAGACACAAAAACAACAAACAAAAAAATTATTTTAACTACCTATTATTTTCAACTACATAAACTTTTAATTTGTTTCTATATAATATTAAATAACTCATTTGAGTGATTCACTTATATCCAATGCATCTGAGTGCAATTAAATTTGCTTACCCAGCATATCCAGAAGCATATTTCTTCAGACTATCCCATTCCCCACCTTACAGGATTTACCACAATTAGAAGACATGGGATAGAGGATAGATAGATAGATGTATACATAAACACACTTGTACATACACATATGCATATTTTTTCCTGTTAATGATACTCATGCAAATAAAATTTAAGCTCAAGGAAACCTGTCTTGTGTGTTACTTAATATCCAGTTTTTAGTCAACATCCAAAAACAAATAATCCAATAAAAACATGGATAGAAGACATGAACAAGTGTTTCCCCAAAGAACACATTCAAATGTTCAGTAGATACATGAAAAGATGTCCATCATCATGTATCATCAGGAAATTGCAAAGCAAAACTAGAAAGAGATACCACCTCACACCTGTCAGAATGGCTAAAATTAACACTACAAGAAACAAAAGGTGTTGGAGAGGATGTGAAAAAGTAACACTTGTGGGGGCTGCCTGGGTGGCTCAGTAAGTTAAGCCTCTGCCTTCAGCTCAGGCCATGATCTCAGGGTCCTGGGATCAAGTCCCACATCGGGCTCTCTGCCAGGCATGGAGCCTGCTCCCTCCTCTCTCTCTCTCTACTTGTGATCTCTCTCTGTCAAATGAATAAAATCTTAAAAAAAAAAAAAGAAAAAGTAACAATTGTGAACTGTTGGTGGTGATGCAAACTGATACAGCCATATTTGAAAACAGTATGGAATTTCCATAAAATTTAAAAATAGAAGTCCTTTTTGATCCAACAAACCTGTTGGTGTGTATTTACCCAATGAATATAAGAAAACTTATTCAAAGGGATGCTAGCACCCCTATATTTATAGCAGCATTATTTATAAAGCTAAGATATGGAAAGCGCCCAAGTATCCATCAATTGATGAATAAATAAAGAATAAGTGGTATGTATATACAATGGAATATTATTCTGCCATAAAAAAGACTGAAATCTTGCCATTTGCAATAACATGGTTGGAACTAGACAGTATAATGCTAAAAGTGAAATAAGTCAGTCAGAGAAAGACAAATACCTTTACTCATATATGGAATAAAAGAAAGAAAACAAACAAGCAAAGGGGCAATAATAAGACATAGAAAGAGAAACAAAGCAAAAACAGACATTTCATTACGGAGAACAAACTGATGGTTACTTGACGGGATCTGAAAGGAGTGATGGATTAAATAAGTGATGGGGGTTAATTAGAGCACTTGTCATGATGAGCACTGAGTGCTATATGTTATATTGTACACATGAATCTAATACAACCATATATGTTAACTAACTGGATTTCAAATGAACATTTTTTAAAATCCCAGTTTTTAGCTCACATTCTGGCTTACAAAAGGGATTTAGTCAGGAATTTGGAGATTAGTTAATGAACAAAAAAGGGGTGAACAGGCAGTTGTTAGATAAAATTACTATCCTTTCTGGCATGATCTTATACCTTTTATCTAGAAGTATTTTTAGCACTTTAGACTCTTCCTATTTTATTTTGAATCATTAAACAAAAATTTCCTCAAAGGACCTTAGACTCCATCCAATTTGAGCAACAGTTTGAGAGAGGAAATGGTGTCCAGGAGGAAAAAAAAAAAAGATGAATCTACTTTTGTTTACTAGTGAATGCATAGTTCTTCCACAGAAGAAGCTCTAAATGGTCATGGCTCCAGCTTTATATGTGCTCAGTCATATGTTCAGAAGTAGGTAACACTATCAAAAAATATAAAGCATCTGAGATTATTTTCCCTTATTTGAAAGCTGGTGTATGAGTCTGCCGTAGTTTCTTGGGTGTTGATAGAAGACGCAGACTCATGTTTCAGAAATAATATAGTTTATTATTCACAGCAATAGAGGTAGCCAGAATATTAACATTATTTGTGTGTGTGTGTGTGTGTGTGTGTGTTTGTGTGTGTGTGTGTGTGTGTTTGTGTGTGTGTAGGGATGGGAGTTATATATCAGTACTGAGCCTCAGTTCCCACAAGAAGAATCAAAACAGAGGCAGATAATATTTGCAAACACAACAGGTTAAGTTAAAAAAAAAAGATACTATTTCTGTCTTCCAAGTCTATTCAATACAACCATCTTCAAAGGATGGCCTAGAACAAATAATAAATGCAGAAATGTAAGCAACCAATTGAAAAGTGTCTCCCAAGAAACACACTTTGAGAGTCTTCATTTGACAAAAATACTATAGGATATTACATGGATCAGGTGCATTGAATACTGGAAGGTTAAAATTACAAGGGACCAAATATTTTTAAGCAGTTCTGGCATCCAGTAGAGTTCAAATAGGTTTTATAAGATTGAGGAAAGAAGCCATCAAAACCTGGGCCCAGGGGCACCTGTGTAGCTCAGTGGGTTAAGCCTCTGCCTTCGGCTCAGGCCATGATCTCAGAGCCCTGGGATTGAGCTCTGCATCAGGCTCTCAGGCTCTCTGTTCAGCAGGGAGCCTGCTTCCCCCCCCCCCCCCGCTATTTGCTTACTTGTGGTCTCTGTCTGTCAAATAAATAAATAAAATCTTAAAACAAAACAAAACAAAAATCCTGGGCCCAATTTTCCCAAAAGTATGATTCTGATTCTAGTCTCTATGATGTTATCCCTTGAAGACAATGTCTCTAATTGAGTTGAATTAGTTTACTAAAGAGCATACCCCCATTTGTTGTAGGAGATGAACAATATGCAAGAGGCAAAATGCCACATGGAAGCCACCTTGTCTTCAGTGGAACATAGAATCAGTTCCTTTGGGATGAATTTGTTCCACATTTGACTTCCCACTTAAGGGAAAATAAGAGTGCCTTCTAATAGATTTTAAATAGGAAATGACAACGGAAGCTTATACAAGATTATAAAATGGGAAATTTCATTTAGATAAGCAATCATTTCAAAGTCATCTTCTTAATATTACAGACTCTTCACATAATCATAATTTTATTTTGGTATTATATGGTAATTTCAAATATAGTAAATATAAAGAATTTACCTCTGTAATTATAGCGAGTCTGGTCGTAGTTTAATGGCAACAAATCTTCAATTTAGAAGTATGGTCTACCAATTATTAATACATTTGGAAATGGTGTGTCATCTTCACTCCACTTGTCTCACTAAAACAGTGAGCCAAAAAAAGTAGGTCCAAGCTGTTTACTATGGTCAAAATGGGTTGCTTTTGCACTTGGTAAAGAAGCAGTCATATTTTGGAAGAAAAACTGAGGCTATTAATATTTTCAACTTATTTTCAGAAAAGGAAAGAAAGGATAATCTAACCTAAAGCCAAAATCTTACACAAGGTGGCTGGACAATGATCTTTTCCCAGATAAAGGGTTTTTCAACTTAGCCATGTTAGGAGGAAGAAGAGATGAGACATTGTGGACTTGACTAACGTTTGTACACTGTTCAAAAAGTTTTCAAAATAATGTGTATTATTTTTCTTCTTTTAGTTGAGACAAAAAAAAAAAAAACAAACCAAAAAAAAAAAAACACTAATGAGCTTACTCTTAAAAGGAGGTAAACAAGAAACTAGCAAAGATTGAGTGTTAGGTATTGTCCCCCTCCTTTTTTTTTTTAAATTATGTTATGTTAGTTACCATACAATACATCATTAGTTTTTGAAGTAGTGTTCCATGATTCATTGTTTGTGTAAAACACCCAGTGCCCCATGCAATATGTGCCCTCCTTAATACCCATCACCAGGCTCACCCATCCCCACATCCTTCTCATCTTTAAAACCCTCAGTTTGTTTCTTGGAGTCCATAGTTTTTCATGTTTCATTTCCCCCTCCAATACCCCCACTTCATTTTTCCTTTCCTTCTCCTAATGTCCTCCATGCTATTCCTTAGGTTCCACAAATAAGTGAAACCATATGATGATTGACTTTCACTGCTTGACTTATTTCACTTAACATAATCTCCTACAGTCCCATCCATGTTGATGCAAAAGTTGGGTATTCATCCTTTCTGATGGCTGAGTGATATTCCATTGTATCCTTGGATCACATCTTCTTTATCCGTTTGTCTGTTGTAGGGGATCTTGACTCTTTCAACAGAATGGCTATAGTGGACATTGCTGCTATGAACACTGGGGTGCATATGGCCCTTCTTTCCAGTAAAATAGAGCTAGCCTATGACCCAGCGATTGCACTACTGAGTATTGACCTCAAAGATACAGATGCAGTGAAAAGAATTAGGTATTGTTAAAGCACAAATGCAGGGGATAGAAGTTATGGTACAGAAGAGGGAAGGGCAACCATATGGCAGAGTAGAATAAAGTAGCTCAGGAAGAAATTAGTCATATCCAGATATTGTAAGGCATGTGGGGTTGGCAGGGAGAGCATGAGAAATCATAAGAGAATAGAGAGAAAATGGACCAGGCAGGAGAGGTTTATAACATTTTAACATCTAAGGTAAGCATATGCAAAGCAGAATAGGGAAAGAAATAAAAGTTTTTATAAGACTCAATACATAAGGAATAACGTGGAGGACACTGGGAGATGGAGAGAAGTGTGCTGGGGGAAATCGGAGGGAGAGACAAACCATGAGAGACTGTGGACTCTGAGAAACAAACTGAGGGTCTTGAAGAGGAGGGTGGCAGGTGGTTGGGTGAGCCCAGTGGTGGGTATTAAGGAGGGAATTTATTACATGAAGCACTGGGTGTGGTGCATAAACAATGAATTTTGGATCCCTGAAAATAAACTAAAAGAAAAAAAAGACTGACTACAGACATGGACCTCAGTGTAACACAGATATGGAACTCACTGTAATACCAGCCACTTCCCACCGACACACACAGACTATGATAATAATAAATAATAATGCAATTAAGAAAATTGCCTGCCAAATAATTTTTCCTCCTTTTTATTTTTATGATTATTATTTTTATTTTATTTTTAAAGTTTTTATTTAAATTGTAGTTAGTTAAAATAAGGTTAATATTACTTTCAGGTGTACAATATAGTGATCAACACTGCCATACAATGGCTTAAATAAAAAAATGAAAAAAAAATTTTTAAAGATTTTATTTTTAAATAAAACCTCTACACCCAAGGTGGATTTCAAACGTACAACCCCACGATCAAGATTTACATATTTTACTGACTGTTCCAGCCAGGCACCCCAACAAATAAAAATTTTATAAAATTGTTGAGTTTGTGGGAGTCTCATTTGCTTAGTCAGTTAAGTGTCTGCCTTTGGCTCAGATCAGGATCTCAAGAGTCCTGGCATCGAGCCCCATATTGCTCATGCTCTCTCTCTCTCTCTCTGGCTTTTGCTCTTAAATAAATAAATAAAATATTTTTTAAAAAATTGTTGAGTTTGTTTAACTAGTTTTAAACTAGTAGACAGAGATGAAGATAAAGTATGATGTAATGGCACGGAAAAATACAACTTACACGTTTTAAAAAAAAATGTGCAATGCAAGTTACCTCACTTCTTTTATCACCACACTGGGACTTTCCCTACTGAGTTGTTGTAATGTAAGGACCTATTTTATATTTTTATATTTTAGCAAGAGGCTTTCATTGAGGTTAACCCTTAAACTGTCCTTGCTCCCCTTCCCCCAGGGGATTCACTTAAAAACAAGTCCTGGAAATCAGCTCCAGGTAACAAAGCCCATATACAAGGGTGGGTCAGGCCAGGTGGAGACATCAATCAGCGGGAGGGGGGCGGTGTTTGCATATTGTCTCCCTAGATACTAAGGAGTATGCCCCACTCCTCCGCCCTTTGGGAACCTTTTTTGCACCAATCCTAATCAAGGTGTAATAGGCTGTGTCAAATGTGTATACTAGGGTAAATTGAACCTCAATTGGTCACCTAGCCTCACTGTGGAGTTTCCTGTGTGTGTTAAAATCTCATTGGTCACCTGTGCGTGGCCAGGCCTGACTGCATGGCCTTTGCCCTTAAAAGCTAGACTGTGAAACAGCAAAGGGTTGCCTTCTCTCATAAGAGGTGTGGCCCCGAACGTTTGGTTAGATTCTTGATGCTTGGCATGAAATAAAGCTTTGCTTGACCTTTGCTTTACATCAGTCTCGCTCCTTTAATCATAGACCCATTATTGGGGCATAACAGTATTAATCTTAAAGTTATAAGTCCACAATGCATCCATCATCCATTCTACCCCTTAACATTCCCCTTTGGACAGACCCATGATCTAGAACAAGCCTTATTTTATAGTGCCTTGTAGGAGATTTTTGCTGCTGCCTAAATTGCCTACTTTCCTCTCACCATTACCACGGAAATTGGGTCCACTGAAACAAAGGGGTAGTGTAAGAAATTAAGACTTCCATAAATCTCTTTAAATAATAAAGTATAAGATAGTGATACCTTTTTTTCTGCCACATAACCAATTCTTGCAAGAATAAGGTCATATAAAAGAATTTACAACACATGCTAGCATTATCCTACTGGACCCAGACCATTTGTATGTTTCTCTGTCTCTGAGAAATGTAGTTATTTACATGACTGAAACCTAAAAATTGTTTGATATGACCACTAATATCACCTACATTATTTTAAAGCCTGTTTAAAGCTTCTGTAATACATAGGCTTTGTAAACACTTATTAAGCATCTTGTATATATCAAACACTTTAAAAATCTCTGCTTAAAAAAAAAAAAAACTCTACCTCAATGGAACTTTGAGTCTGAAAAAGATACAGGCAATATACAAGGCAACAGATAGAATAATTACATATTTGATTATATACTCTGAGGATGTCACCTTAAATTGATATGAAAATGATCAGAAGGATCTGGATTTCTTGTCAAAATTTTTTGCCTTAAAAAGAAATTGATATTTAGGGAAAGTTGTTACTGAAAGAGGTCCTGTGTCAACCAAAAATGTTAAACCATGATCTCGCTAAATTTTCCAGTTGTGATCATTGCTTTGTTTAGCTGTCTTCTATTAAGACTGAATTTAGTAATTCAGTCTCAGATTTCAGTAAGTCTTTTTTTAAAAGATTTTATTTATTTATTAGAGAGAGAGAGGGAGGGGCAGAGGGAGAGGAAGAACCAGACTCCTTGCTGAGCAGGCAGCTGATGCAGGACTGGATCCTAGTACCCTGGCATCATGACCTAAGCTGAAGGAAGACACTTAACCAACTGAGCCACCCAGGCACTCTAGACTGTAAACTTCTTAAAGGTAAAAAAGTTTATTCTTCTAGTAGTTCCACAGACATTTCTAACATCCATAAGAAAGCATGTACTGATGTAAAATGCCAGCAAATCAAATTATTTAAAAAAGAAAAAAAGAAAGAAAAGATATATCTGGATAAAGAGAAAAACAGAAAATCTAATAATACATTGAATTATTAGAGCAAAGAGTGTAGGAAGAGAAAATAAATATGAAATAGAGATTTCCACTAAAAGAAAAAAATTGAATAAGGCAGGAGATTTAGAAAATTATTATGACAGACTTGAGAAAAAAATAAAATAGGAATTTTTAGAAAATAGCAATGAATGAAAAGGTAAATTGTTCCTACCTCTATAATATTAGCTGTTTGTTGTTGTTGTTGCTAATTTACCTATTTAATCTAATAAACAAAGAAAGGTTTCATTTAGGGATAAGGTTTCTCTCTCTATATATATATTTTTTCCATTTAGGGATAAGGTATATATATATATACATAGATATATATGTATATATATATTTTTTAATTTTAATTGTTGGAAAATGTGTCACAGAATGTGTTTAAACTTTAAGATACAGATGCAACATGTAATGAACTGCATTGTTTGAACGTCTAATTTGTAAATGCTGTTAGAGGAAACTTGGTGGAAATGTTCTTATGTGCTTGTGTTTCTGGAACTAAGTATATTTATTAATAAGGAATAGTTTAAAATTATGAAATGACCAGGAGTGGACAATTTTCCTAATCCTATCAGCTCTTTGCAGCTCTTTTATTAGCCCCCTTCAGGAATATCAGCTTTTTTATCTAATTAAATTTTATATTAATGTGCTTTTGACTTTTGGCCCTTCTCTTCCTTCTGTTCTTTTTTTTCCCCTAAATTACATGTTTCTGTTTAACAGCTACTATCAATTCTTTGATATGAATTCTCAACATCAATTTACTAACTCCAGAGATGAAGGAGCATCAATATTTAGAAGCGAAGAATACAAAGCCTTGGGCATCTGGATGGCTCAGTCACTTAAGCATCTGCCTTCGACTCTGGTGGTGATCCCAGGGTCGTGGGATGGAACCCCAGGTTGAACTTTCTACTCAGCTGGGAGCCTACTTCTCCCTCTCCTTCTGCCTGCAGCTCCCTTTGCTTGCGTTCTCCCTTTCTTTGTCAAGTAAATAAAATAAAATAAAATAAAATAATGTAAATAATACATTTATTTATTTATTAAAATGCAATTATTACACAATACATAATGTATTGCATAATTATAATAATGATTAAATAATTTATTAAATATTTATATTAAATATATCAATTTAATTAAATAAATATTTTTAGAATTTAAAATATTTCAAATTTAGATTATTAAATATTAAATCATTAATTTAATAAATAAATATCTAAACATAAATAAAATAATTTATTTATTAAAATGAATAAAATAATGTTGTCATTATCTCAGCATGTATTTTTAAATAGTCTAAAAAAAATCTAATAAAGTCTAAATACATTGAGTTCAGATATTTATACAAGTTAACCCAGACACTCAACCCACAGTTTCAAAACTTTTGTTTTTATCTACTACTCAAAATACGATTTTAATGTATTTATTTGTAACTTTGACATAGCAAGGAAACTTGGAGGAAAAGGAGACATTTGCTTTTAATATTTGAAAATTATTTTGTTGATTTAAAAAAATAAAAACCTTAACACGTGAGCATTTCTTCTTAAATAACACTGTGAAGTTTCTGAGTCGCATTCTATTAAAAGTGCTGATAAAATGGCCTCAGTTACTCATTTAAATTATCAGCTGAATGGGTAACAAATGAAGTAGAGAGCTTTTTAATTATTTATGAATGTATTGCTTGTGGATGGAGTGCCACATAGAGTTACCTCTCTTTTTGGCTTTGTTTTGTGAGCAGCAGTGGAATCTATGAATGAGATTAAACATAAGGACATTCACAGAAATTCTTAATGAACTTCTGGGGAAGGGCAATAAGTGCAAGGAAAAACTGCAGCAAGACTAATTACAAATTTCAAGTGGTCATCGCTTAATTATAGAAGCTTTTAAGTTCAAGTAATATATATTTTTCATGAGCCTATCATATTGTATTAATTACCACAAACTGCACTCTTGAACACTTATCTTTTCACATATTTCTTATTCTTAGTACTTAAAATTACCCTTATGATTGATAAGTAAATGGATTTTACTGACAATGCATTTATTTACATAAATAAATAATGCTGTTTATATATATAAAAACAATTGAATATGTGTATGTGTTCAATGAATTTTTTTTCAAATTAACATCTTAATTCTACCACATTAGTTACAAATAGATATAGACTTTATAGATTCATCAAATATTTTATTCTCAAATTTACATGTCCTTTGTGAAGTAAATGAAACTGTATATATTAAATATAATCCTATCACATGTAACAGTTACTAGTGCATCCCAGGACATACATAGGTCAGGTCCTCCTCAAGGCATCACGGATAACTGGATTTCACTTTCTATCCTAGGAGTCTTCTGTATATTTCTGTGGCTTTTATACTACAATCAGGAGGAAGAATTCTTTTGCTAAAAGCTTCCAAATGACTATGCGAGTAGATTATTTGGAGACTAGTGATATAATATTATAGTTTAATATGTGAAGCATGATAAAATAAAATGCCATTGCCATATTTAATTTGTTCAGTAAAGCATTCATTTAGTTATCAAGCATTCATTTTCTTTTTTTAAAGATTTTATTTATTTATTTGACAGACAGAGATCACAAGTAGACAGAGAGGCAGGCAGAGAGAAAGGAAGGGAAGCAGGGTCCCTGCTGAGCAGAGAGCCTGATGTGGGGCTCTATCCCAGGACTCTGGGATCATGACCTGAGCAGAAGGCAGAGGCTTTAACACACTGAGCCACCCAAGAGCCCCAAGCATTCATTTTCTTTATACAGAAGAGATAGAACAATATTATATAGTAGAAAATACAGTAAATAATCTAGAAACCTTGATCATTTTGTTTTGGCAATTTTAGAACATAAAATTAGCTAAAGCTCAAGTGCAAGTTATATTTGTATCATAGGAGGAAAAGTTAATTAAAAGTTTGTTTATTACCATAGTTTAACACTTCAACGAAATGATAACGAGTCCAAAATCAATGAATATATGAAGTATACAATAAAAACAATAATCTTGAGTGTATGTGACTCACTGTAGGTATTGATAGGCTAGAAATCAAAGGGAAAGTATCTATAGGGTTTGTTCAGTTCCATGCTCATCAGATTAATAGGCTTTCTCATATTGCTTCCTTCACCACATTAATTTGTCTAATGAAGTTTTCAAGAGTTAAAGACAGTGATAGGTTCATGGCTGGAGAGAAGGTACAGAATCTAAGATAGTTCAGCAGTGCTTATTATTTAAGAGAAAGACAGCATGGGAGGTGAGGGGTATATCATGCATCCTGTTTTCACTCCCTTTGTGGAGCACCTACCCTGGAGGTCATGTAATAATAACCAATGACCAAAAAACAATAAAAAAACCCAAACATCCATGTGGAAGTGCCATCCCTGCCTGGAGATGAGTAGACTGCTCAAACAGATCCTGGGCAGGCATCTCAGCCCAGGCCTGTGTTGGGGAAGCTGGTTCCTGGCTTTGGGCGCAATCTGGAAGCCAGCAAACTGACGGGAGAGTGCAGCCAGGGTTAACAGGACTGATGATCTTTTTGCAGCCAGGCCGCGGGTGGACACCCGCTCAAGGAGCCAGGCTAGGAGGCTGCCCAGCGCCAGCGCTGGTCAAGCTTGCAGCCCCCAGGGCTTCCCCGGCGCCCCAGCCAGGGCGGGGCCTCAGGAGGGAGGGGGCAGGGGCGGGGCAGAGAAGGGGCTTTGCTAATTGCCAAAGCGAAAAGGGAGCTCGCGGAGGACTCAGGAGGGAGGGGGGCGGGGGCGGGTGGAGGGCGGCGGGGAGAAGGCGCTTTGCTAATTGCCTAAGCTGGAAGTGAGCTCACAGAGGATGTGGCTGAGAGTCTGGGAGGAGGTGGAGGGGCTGGCGGAGGAGGGGCGGGCAGCGCCGCGGTGCTGTGCTGCGGCTCAGTCGGGACTGCAGGACCCACAGGACTCGCCGCCCTTACGCTCCCATGTGAGGTTCCGCTGTCCCGCTCCTGCTGCCTGCTGCCCCTCCCCGCCCCAAGGCTTCTCCGGACCACCCTCTGCACAGGGGTAAAGTGACACCGCGCCGCGCCCTCACCTGGAGCAGAAAGCGCGGACCCGACCTGGGGGCGGAGAGGGAGGTTGTGGAGGCCCAGCCTCCCGGAACCCCAGGGCACCGGGACCACCCCGGACGCTGCGCCAAACCCGGGTCCTCATGGGGTCGGGCTGGGGACAGCGCCTTGCGAGGTGCCCCCCGCCAGCAGGCACGCTAGCCCCCATCTTTCCGCAGCCCCATGCGCCCGTGCTGAGGACCCCCTTCCCTCCCCCGCCGTGGCCCCGCTGCTTTTGTTCTGGACTTGGGATCCCAGGTGGAAACTAGTCCCTCAGACCTCCCTGGCAGCAAGGAGGGCAGGGAGGGATTCTTGGTTTCCTGCCCTGGGTCCTCCTCTCTCCCCATTCACAAGCCTTCTGGCTTCCCTTTACTCTCCTCATTGTCAGTTTTCTGAAATGGTTTTCTTCTGCATGTTGACCCAAAGAGCTATTTCATGAATGAATATACACGAAACTGAGTTGGAGCCCACCTGTAGAGGCCTTTCATTAGAATGGTCTCTGGTTCTAGCCTCAGTTCAGAATACTGCATGTACCTGAGGACCAAGTCCAGATGTTTCTTTCATCTCTGACTTGAATTTGAAATCCTCCTCAGACTTCAGCTTCCAGGATTTCTCCAGTCCTTGCTCTCCCACTGTCTTGCTGGGGATCCGCCATGAGTGTTGAACACAGGAATGAATGAATGATATATACCCCAGACTGCTGGGGCTTTGTCTTCTTTTGCTGAGGTTGGAAATGCTTGGGAGAGACCCCCTGTATGCAGATAGAGAGCTGCATGCAATTGCTTAGATAAACGTGTTCCCCACTTAATTGCTTGGGCATTGAACATTTCGCCCTTAACCAGTGGCTTGAGCAGTTAGGAGGAGACAATCTGGAGGTGAATCAGAAGATGGCTGAATCCACATGGTGGTGGTCTGGGTTTGGGAGATTTTCCTGGAGATTCAAAGGAAAGATATAAATTCTTCCAGTGTGGAGTGGTAAACATTTTATCGATGGGAGATGGAAAATAAATGGTCTGGTAAACTTTCCCGCCCCCTCAAAACCCATTATTTGAAAACACAAAAAGGGAAGTGAAGGGAGAAATCCTCCCACTCCCATTCCCACTCACCTCCATAGCCATCTCCTCTTCCAAGAACCTAACAGACAAGGTGCCAAGAAGTGTTAGGTAACAGCAGTGGTCTCAGATCTCATTCAAGAATCATGGTGAAAGGCTTTCAAATAGATTGTGGGGGAACAGGGATCCAATTAGGGGGGGACAAGTTTAAGGTTTGCCTGGTCCCCTAAAAATTAATGGCACTAGAGAAGATGAGCTTTGGGAACTATAGCTTAATGGATACAATGTGTAAAAAGCTTCAGTGAGTCATGGTGGGAAGAGGCCAAGAGGGCAGCAAACACTGTCTTAGATGATGTTATTAATAGCACTACAGGCTCTAGATTTCCTGTGGTGGTGTTCTTGGCAAGACCAGCCCGGCCAAAGTGGATACTCTCAACCTGGAACAGAGGGTCTTGGAGATGCCAGCACGTGATAGGAGGTGTCCTTTGGAAGGACTGACTCCTTGACTTTAAAAGGGAGAACCCAAATCTGTAGGTGAAATCTTTCTGGCTACAAAGAGGGCCAAGGCCTCCTAAGGTCAAGGTCTCCTCGTCACTTGCAAAGATGTCGAAGAACATATTCAGACATTTCAAAGATGTCCTCATATCATTGGTTCCCACTCTGGAATTCTATCAATAAGGTGAGAGTTCCTCTAGTTGAAAAAGAGATCTAAAAAGACTTCCCTTTCTCATGTAATTTCTGTAACCTCCAGGACACACCCACCTCCCCCTTCCAGCTCTGTAATGAAGCCACAGCTGGTGCCAATTTGTGGAACTCCTTAAAGGCTATTCTCCCTTATATACCCCGGGACCAAGTTCCCATGCTCCCTCACCCGATTTCCTGCACTCACCTCCCACCTGGTGTGTTCACACCTGCAAGTGCCTTTTACCAACCCCTTTGCCAAAAGGCAGCCAGAGTGACCTTTCAAAGACCTATCAGTTCCTGGCATTTGTCTCCATAGAAATCTGCACTGATCTTCTAACAAATTCTCAGTCCTCCAAAGGCACCCATAATCCTCCCATCAGTCTATTCATACCCCTCCAACTGACTGATGCCTGTTCTGCCCCATCTCTCTGCCCTTCAACCACACTGCCTCCTTCTTCCTGTGGAGACCTCTCATGGCACCTGCCTCCAAGCACAGGTGATTCCCATTGATGGGAAGACCCTCTTCTCTCCCCCATCTCCCCACTCCAGTTACTCCCACTTATTCGTGAGCTCACAAGCCCCATGGTACACACTCTCCATGCAGCCTGCTCTCTCTTTTCTAGCATTGGCCTCCGTTTCTAGCTGTGCTTGTGTCATGGATGTCCCTCCCCAGCCAGCCTCCAAGCTCTCCTTCCCTTTAGCTCCAACACCTGACACAGTGCCTGGCACGTAGTAAGCCCTGGCTAGCTTCTAAGAGCCTCACTGAGGGACTGAAAGCATTTTAAAAATGTCACCACGTAGGCTCCAAACTGTAGGCAGAAAAAGGTTTGCCTGGATTGACATTTTAGAGACGTATTCGTCAAGTTGGATGTGTTCACTGACTTTACCTTGTAAAATTAAAAAAAAAAAAAAAGACCTCTGTATCGCTTCGCATCTAAGGAAGGCGCATGTATACTATTAGACCACGTTATGAGCTTAATGGAAGGAGACAAGATGTTTTCGCTAAGAAAATGTATAAGACTGTTGAGGTCAAGTGGGAGGAAACAGTCCGTTTGTTGGAGCATTGCTATCTTACTCTATCACAGCCACTCATAAAAATGTGACACGGGGTGAGTCAGAATTGTCTGTGGGAGAGGAGTTAGATCTGGCTCATGTTCCTACAGACATGAAAGCCAGAAACGAAAAAGGAGGCTTTAAAAGCGTGGGTTGAGGAGGCGGTGTGGTTCACTGCGATGAGCTAAGTGCCCAGGGCCACCAGCAGACATGCTGGCCTGTGTCCGTCCTTTGTTCTGGGGTCCCTCTTGCACCATGTGGTGAGGCTGGTGGCTGGGAGAAGCTCAGGACAGGACCTGGTGGCATCTTATTTCTCCCACCCTCCTGTGGGCTCCAGTGGGCTCCAGTAGGTCCCAAGGGACAGCCTGCCTTACTTGCAAAGCCCAGTAGCACTGGGAGCAGAAACTGGGGCCAAAGAGTGAGCACCCTGTTTGACAAGCTGGAGCAGCCACCTCTTCTTCAGATGCAGGGGGAGCCCTGGCATGCTGACTCCTCCCTTCTCCCTTTCCCCTTTCCTCTTTCCTCCCTCTTTCCTTCCCCTCTCTCCTTCCCTTGTGGTGCCCTTTCCCAATGCCCACTTCATCCCTTTTCCTTTCTACATACCTGTCTTCTAGAGTTTCTTCTCTTTCCTCCCCATTACTTCCCTTCATCTGAATCTCCTCTTTGGTCCCTTTGTCCCTGCTCTCTGCTCCTCCTCCCCTTCCCTGGCCCCTGTTCAGCTCCATACTGAATGCAGGCAGAGCTGGACTAACATGCTCACTTGCTTGCTCAGCCAACCTCCAGAGAAGTCACTCTTCGGTGGCCACCTTCCTGACCCCCTGGTCGCTTCTCCACTTGTTCAGATATTGCTCTGAAGTCTGAGGAGGACAGAGTGGGGCTGCCACAGAAGCAGGCCAGAGGAGAAACCAAACCATGTGTCCACACTGTCCCCCAGCACTGCTGCTCTGAGAGCTTTCTGAGTCCTCAACAGGGTTAGGATTTAGGGGCTTCTTCAGAACCGGGAGTGAAAACAAGCATAGGTCAAAAGAAAAGCGACGGCCCCCACACAAAAATAATAATCACAAATGAAAACTATGTTAACTCTGAAGTCCCAAAGTCGAAGAATTGCCTTGAATCTGTCACTAGAAAGCACCCAAGGCCTCACTCTCTGGGTTCTGGGTGCCCTGGGAATGGCAGGAGGCTCTGACATGCACGTGGGGGTGCCGAACTATGAGGGCTAGCCTGCCCGCTGGCAGGGGTGGGGTACCTCCTGTGGCGCTGTCCTGGCACGACCCCCTGCGTAGGGGGTGTGGCGCGGCGTCCTGGGTGGTCCTGGTGCCCTGGGGTTGCCGGAAGCCTGGGCTCCGACCTCTCCACTCCCCCCCCCCCCCCCCCCCCCCCCCCCGCTCCTGTCCTGCGTTTTCTGCTTCAGGTGAGGGCGCGTCGAGGTGTCACTTTACCTGTGAGCAGAGGGTCCTCCAGAGAAGCCATGGGGCAGGGAGGGGCAGCAGGCAGCAGGAATGAGAACGGGACACCGTGGCCTCTGGGGCTAAGCTGGAGCGTGGGAGCGCAGGGGCAGCGAGTATGGTGGGTCCTGCAGTCCCGAATGGGCTGCAGCAGAGCACCCTGGAGCTGTGTGCCCCTCCTTCCCGCCTGGGCAATTAGCAAAGCCCCTTCTCCTGGCCCCCCCCGCCCCGCCCCCGCCCCCCTCCCTCCTGAGTCCTCTGAGAGCTCACTTCCAGCTTTGGAAATTAGCAAAGACCCTTCTCTGCGCTGGCCCTGCCCCCTCACTCCAGGGGCCTGAACCCTGGCTGGGGTGCAGGGCTATGCCCTAGCATGCTGCCCCATTGCCAGCGCCTGCGCTGGGCAGACTCATAGCCTGGCTTTCTGAGCGGGTGTCCAGGGGCAGCCTGGCTGCGAAAAGATCATCAGTCCTAAAGGCCAGCTGCACTCTTGCGTCAGTTTGCTGGCTTCCAGATTGCGCCCAAAGCCAGGAACCAGCTTCCCCAGCACAGGCCTGGGCTGAGATGCCTGCCTGGGATCTGTCTGAGCAGTCTCCTCCACTCCAGGCAGGGATGGCACTTCAACCTGGATGTTTGGGTTTTTGGTTTGTTTTTTTGGTCATTGGTTATTACATGACCTCCAGGGTAGGTGCTCCACAAAGGGAGTGAAAACAGGACGCCTGATATATATGCATATGGCCATTCTAGAAAAATAGCTTGGGGTTCTCTCGGAAACGCGGCATTGGTCCTTGCACTATGGTTTAATAGAAAAGGGATTATGCACCAAGTTACTTAAATGAGCATAGGTTGAAATCGTTTACTGAGAGTAAATATTTTAAATAGTTATATTTTAACTAAATCTATCATCAATCATAAATCTATTACACGAAGGTTACAGGCAATTTAAAAGCAAGAGCACTCTCTTCAGGGTTTTAAATAATCCCTGTCTGTCTTGGCACATGAGAATGCAAAGATTCGAAATGGTTTGTAAAAGATCATATAATAGCTTTTACTAATTCTATTTATTTGACAGACAGAGATCACAAGTAGGCAGAGAGGCAGGCAGAGAGAAAGATGGGGAAGCAGGCTCCCCGCCAAGCAGAGAGCCTGATGAAGGGCTCGATCCCAGGACCCTGAGATCATGACCTGAGCCCAAGGCAGAGGCTTAACACACGGAGCCACCCAGGCGCCCCCAGATGAAATACATTTCTGACTTAGAAACTTCAGATAGAATTATTTTGTCCATGATGACAACTGAAGAAAATGTGTCATCCCTAAACCTAACCTTAAACCCTACCAACACTGAAACCTAAGCTGACCTTAAAGCCCAAACTAGAACCCTGAATCCCAAACCTGGAATGGAACCCAAAGCCTGTACCTGAGCCCTGGATCCAAGCCCTGAACCACGAACCCAAACCCTAAACAAGACCTCCAAGTCATGAAACCTGAACCCAAATCTCAGCATGAAGTCAAACCCCAAATTTGACCTTGAACTTTATCCCATAAGTCCTGAGTTTTAAAGCCTAAATCATAAACTTAAAGCCCTAAACTATAACTCTGTTCCCTTGTCCTTCACTCTAAACCCTCACCCTAACACTAAACCCAAAGCCTGATTAGAACTCTGACTAAAACCTGAACTTGAACCCAAATTCAAACCCTTCACCACACTTTGCTTATGCACTTGCCATTGATGGATATTTGCAGTTTGTACCTCTTGATTCTTGTGAACATTGTTTGGGTTGGGGGCTAGGGTTAGGGTCTTGGATTAGGGTAGGGTCCAGGCTTGAGACCAAGTTGAGGTCAGAGTGTGGGTCTGCATCAGGGCCATGTTCAGTGACACTGTTTGGGTCAAGGACTGTTGTAATTCCACATTGTTTCCAATTCATTGTTCCTTAGCTATTTGGGGGGAAGTTGGGGGGTATTGGGCTCCATGCAGCTTGAATTTCCGGAATGAAATGGCATCAGCTGGACCCGGGGAGGGAGCAGGACCTTCCATTGAAGGGTGAGCTCCCACAGTCCTGCACTGCCTTCCACCGCCTGCAGAGGGCGCCAGACCCCAGCACCCGCCCTGAGCCCAGGCTGCACAGTCACAGCTGTGACCTGAGCCCTGCCTTTTCAGGACCCACTGTGGAGACTTCTGGAGAATGTGGGGCGCCTCCCACCCTGACAGGACAAGCTGAGGAGGGTGTGGCTCTGCATCCACACTGACCAGACCCGTTGTGGAGAACGCGCCCACACTGGCAGCAGTCCAACCTCCTAAGGACCAGACGCTGGAGGAGGTGAGGAGAAGTCCCTTAGTGGACTGTCAAGGGGTTCGTGGTCTCAGGACCCCACAGAGAAAGGGCGCCCTGTGTAGACACTGGGGCTTCCGTCGTTTTGTGTGAGGAGACGTGGCCTCCTGCTGTGCTGTGCGCGGGGCTGTGGGGTCCCCCCTTTCTGGGCTCGGGTGATCCTTGGTCCTTGTCTGTGTTTGTGTGCTCGCGGATTCGGTTCCTTGGGCTCCTCAGATGGTCTGCAGTCAGGGAGCGTCCCCCTGCTTTGGTGCTCGTGCTCTCCCCACCTCAGCCCTGCGGGGTCCTTCCCGTGTCCACACCCACTCCAGGCTTGCGCCTAGTCCGGAAATTCGGGAGCCAAAGTGAGGACTCTGTAGCCGGTTTTGGGGAGAGTAGGTATTTTCCCAGTGTGGGTTCTTCCCTGAGCACAGTGCCTCCCCATCTCCGTGTGTACCCCTCCCTGTCTGTCGTCATTGTTGCAGGGCTGTCACTTTCTTGGTTCAGGGGCCTCCTGGGTATCTTGCTATCTTGGATGCAGGTGTAAATGAGATCGTTCTCAGCAGTCTCTTTCTGATGGGTCCTTCCGAGCACCTAGGAGTGCCACTAATTTGTGCATATTGATTTTGTTCCTTGCAAGTTCTTGAATTTATTAGTTCGATTGGCCTTAAACTTAATCTGCCAGTTATTTGACCAGCAGCATGGGTTTAATTGGGAAGAGCAGAGAATGGCAGTCTGGGCTGAGCAAGCTAAGGTCCCATCACAGGCAAGTGCGAGAAACAAAGGAGAGGAACATTATTTCATGGAGGAGGAAGAAGTTGGGAAGGGTGCTTGAAGGAAAGTCCCTTGGAGAAAGGCAGGGTGATGGAGAATTCTCACCAGCTGAGCTGCAAAGCTCCTACAAAAAGTCAGGAGATGAACCTCCAGCTTCCCCTGTGGGGCCTAAAATTGGTGAGTCTCTCCTGTGGGGGATTGCAATGTGGGGTCTGTAATGGGCACTGAGCACCAGGCGCCCCCTTCCAGCCTCCCCTTCTGGCATCCCCAGTCCACTTTACTGGGGCTTCCCTTCCTGCTTTTGCACAGTTCTAACCAGCTTGTGGTGGAACGTTGTGGAAAAACTGAAATTCCAAATCCACTGCTTCTACTGCACCTGAGATACAGGGGCCCATGATTTAATCCTCCCACGAGTCTCTTGCTAGCCCCACCTGTCCGTTACTCATTTTGAGAGTTGATATTACCAAAGTACTGTAATTCTAAAAATTTCTGAATTAGCTGTATTATTTCTTTTTAGGTATGAAGTTAACTTCCAATTATATGAATTTAATATTTTGGTCATTGTTTTCTAATTTTATTGCCTTATTCTTGGAAAATATAGCCTGATATTTAACTCTAGGAATTTATTGGCATATACTTCTGGCCTAAATAATGGCCTGTTTGTGTAAATGTTCAACTTATGCTTATATACTTACTGAAGACTCTTGTTTTGGGGTCAGGATGGCTACATTTATTAATAGATCAGGACTATTAGATTCTCTAAATTTTGATGTCTCTTAATTTAATCTAATTAAATTATCAGTTAATGAAAGAAGTTAAATTTTTTATGTACTACTGCATCTAAACTTATCAAAGTCTTTGCTATAATTAGACAAGTATGTCATCCTGTTTTTATACCAAGTCTCACATTAAAAAAATCATACTATCTGAAATATTATTTATTTTTATTATTATTTATTTTTTTTAAAAGATTGTATTTATTGGGGTACCTGAGTTAAGTGTCTACCTATAGCTCAGGTCATAATACCCGGGTCCTGGGATAGAGCCCCGCAGGGGGTTCCCTGCTCAGTGGCGTGCTTCTCCCTCTCCCTCTGTTATTCCCTCTGCTGTGTGCATGTTTTTCTTTTCTCACTCTCTCTCAAATAAATAAGTAAAATTTAAAGATTATCTCTCTCAAATAAATAAGTCAAATTTTTTTTCTCAATGGGAGGGAGAAGCAGACTCTCCACTGAGCAGGGAGCCTGATGCAGGGCTCAATACCAGGACCCTGGGATCATCACCTGAGCTGAAGGCAGACACTTGAACCGACTAAGTCACCCAGGCACTCCAGCTGTTTATTTATTTATTTATTTTTATTATGCATATGTTTTATCTCTCTTTTCTACAAGTCTTTTTTTTTGATCTTTTTACTTTTTTCATAAAACTGAATTATTTCAAGATGACTTGGTCATCCTCTTTTCCCCAACCTCAAAGATCATAGAGTATATTTTAACTGTTAAAATAATATTAGTATTTAAGTGCTGCCTACACAAATTAAGGCAAATTATCTGTGATCTGTATTCCTGAAAATATTTTTTTTATTATGCCTTCCTATGCCAATGACATTTTATAAGGATATAAATGTTTCCATTTGTGATTTTTTTTCAAGATAATAAAGCTATTACTTTATTCTTTTTTATATCTGATGTTATTTAAAAAATTTCTGTCAGTCTGATTCTTGTTTCTTTATTAATGAATTATTTTTTTTCTCTCTAACACTTGTGATTTTTTTTGTGTGTCTTTGGTATGTATGCCCTAGTTTGGGATTCATAGATTCAACTCTAGTTATGAATATTTTCTTTCTTTTCTTGTACGTAAGTTTTAATCCAGTGTCTTGACTATTTTATGCTTGAGAAATAGATGTACATTAATATTCAAATATTTCTTTCCTTTTTCTTCTTTCATTTAAAAAAAGTCATTTATTTTATTTTATTTAAAAATATTTATTTATTTATTTGGAGTAGAGAGAGAGGGTCATGAAGAGTGGCTGATTATATACTTTCAATTTGGGAGGAGGTTAGGGATAGCACAAGCCTCCAAGGTATTTTATAAACAAGGTTTCCAGGACCTTGAGGGGGCTAGCTATTGTTAGGGAAAGGTCATTTATTACTATTTAGTAAAAACTCAGGGAAGAGACTCTTCTGATGTGTATCAGTGGGTATATGCTTGGGAGATGATTGCCAATGTATATCTTGAGGGCAGGGGTGGGGAGTAGAGATAAAGAAGTTTCCAAAGTAATTTTTACATGTGAAAGTAGATTTTCAGTATCCTGGGGGGAGGACTAAGAATGCTTTTTGCCCTGAGTGGATGTGTCCACATGGAAGCAGCTGAGTCCCCAGAGGAGCTTCAAGGACTTGTCAACAGGCTATGAGTAGTAAGGAAATCTAATTTCTTCTCTAGCTTTTGTTCCACACACATCACCTACATCTTACACCTCTTTTATATTGATAATTTTAATGCTTTGCTGGTATCCAGATGACTATATCCTTAAGTGACTTCTTATCTCTATTGAATCCATTACATATTCTATCCATTGTATTCTTAATTCAACTAGATTACATATATTTAATCTATTAGTACCACTAGGTTCTTATTCTTGTTTTTATTTCAAAATCTTTCCTTATTTCCTTACATTATTTATTGGGTATATTTTAAATCCCTGAAATACTCACTTATTATATATAAGCTGTCAACCGTATTCTTATTTTGAGGTAGCTATATCTTTTTGGGTTTTAGGACATCATACCAACAATGCCAAATAATTTTCAGACAACAGCAGGATCTCCAAGAATTCAACTAAATTCTGACACTATCTACCTGAACATAGTGTAAGATTTCATCAGTTAAGGGATCAGTCCTCCAAGACTATCTCCAACCCCACCTCAGATGCCAGTCTCACTGTAGGCCCCAGGTTATTACCTGTGCTTGTGACTGAGCAACTACAGGTTGGAGGTCCCAGTGGCCTACTTCTTACGTTCTTTTAATTTGCTACAGGGACTCACAAAACTCAGAAAAATACTTACTTTATGTTTGCCAGCTTATTAAAAGATATAATAGAAGATTTAAATCAATAGATAGATAAAGAAGTGCACAGGGCAAGGTATGGAGAATGGGCACAGAGCTTCTATTACCTTCTGTAAGACTGCCACTCTTCCTGCCTTTTCATACATTTCACAAACTAAAAGCTTTCTGAACCCAGTCCTTTCAGCTTTTCTGTGGAGGCTTCATGACATAGTCATGACTGACTAAATCATTGTCATTTGCTGATCTAATCTCCAGATCCTCTTCCCTCCCCAGATAATCCTGTATTGGGAGGAAGGGGAGGCAAAAAGTTGTGAAGGCTTTCACCAAGTGGTTGGTCCTTCAGGCAAACAGCCCTTGCCTTGAGTGAGGTCTGAAGGTCACTTCATTAACAGAACAAAACACACCTCTCTCACCCTTATCACAGGAAATCCCAAGAGTTTTAGGAGCTGTGAGTCAGTAGCCATGGTTGAAAACCAAATATTCAGATGACCAAAATATATTTCTTGTAAACCACTATATTACACTACATGCTTAAGTATTTAATTATGTGATCTTTTAAACTAATATTTTTCTAAGAGTATAAACTGTTCTGGCAGTAATCTGGATTGGGGAGTGATGTATTGCCAAATTTCTGTCGTTTTAGTCCAGGAAGTCAAAGAGAAAGAACAGGAGAGCCCCTTAGGGCAGGAAGTTCAAAGTAACAATGTTAACTACTACTACCTTTTCTTGATTTTTTTTTTTAAACAAGCAAATCTTCTCTTCAGAGTTGCAGTTTAAAGCCAAGAACATGCAGAATTGGGAGAAAAAATAGTTAAATTTGGAGACTTGCAGAGGTAGAATCAGAGTAGTGAAAGCCATTACAGCAACTAAACTAACTGAGGTCAGTCTTTGGTGAATCACAGAAACAGGTGGAGTTGTCAAACAAAGGAATCTTTGTTTACAACATACAAGGAGATCACAGGGAACAAGTTCCAAAGCCTTGACTGTTTGAACAGGAGAGAGATTTTTATTTAGTATTTAAGATGAATACTCAGAAGGGAGAGTTTTATTATTCCGTGTATGGTTGGTCATAAGGTTGTGGATGCATGCACATCCACATATGTATTTGTGCAATATGTATTGCATGTTCACCTGAATGAAGCTTGTATTCCACCGAGGGCAGAAACTTCAACGTTAGAATAAAGCAGAGGTAACTGTTGGACAAGGGAAAGGGACTCTGCAGGCTTCAAGAGCAGATAGAAACTAGATGGGGTCTTGGGCTCATTTTCTGGGACAAGGAATGCAAGGCCTTGATTGCTTTTGAAATAGCACTAGGAGTTTTACCACTGATTTATTGTCTCAATAGCTTAGGCTATTTCCTGCTCTGGTGGTGACTGTTAGTTTTCCCATTGCCTTGTTCCCTCAAAATCCTTAAGGAGTGAGGTTTTTGCATTTCTTTGTAAGAACCTCCCAGGAAGTTTTGGAAGAAGTGTGCTTGGGCAAGTACACAGGTGGGGTATAGATCATTGAAAATAGCTGGGGACAAAAAATGATTTTCTTATGTCAGGAAAACTATATGCCATCTTAATTTTCTGGGAACCTCTAATTCTTTCTGCTGATGTTACCAGCAGGCTTCTGAGATATTACTGATTGTTCTCTTGTACCTAAGGAAAAAGAAATGTAGAAAGCAAAAGACTAAACTTTAAAATCTATCCTCCAACTCATCAATTCACTGCAGCCACCTCTCTGTCTTTCCCTTTCTCTTTTTCTTTATCTTTCTCTCTCACTTTCTCTCTCACATACGCACAACACACGCAAATCATCTTAAAACAATTTTTAATTTTCCCTATTCCATTTTAATATACTTGAGGCATGATCATTTTCTTAGTAAATACAAGAAAAAAAATCTAGGATTCCATCATTCTGTGTGATTAAAGTATTGAGGAATTTACTTCCAATAGCACTTATAAAAACACATTTTATTTATGTAATATTATATAATCAGGTGCCTGCATTTTTCTTATTCTCTAACTAGTGTTATTTGGCAATTAATATTTTGTCAATCAATATTCCCCTATATCTGAATGTGTGGGCAGTGAGAGATGAGTTAGAGGCAAGGATGGTGAACACTCCCAACAACTGCAGACTACATATATCTTAAGCCATGATTTTCTTTGCAAAGGTCAACATTGATAATGTTCTAGTCATACCTCCGTGTACCAGGAAAGAAGTAGCATATTTCTTGAAAGACACAGCTATCAAAGCTCCATTGAGAAACTGTAAAGATGGACAAGCGATTTCCAAATTACATATCTGATAATGGACATCTACTCTGATTATTTAAATATGAATAAAAATAAAAAACCTTACTAATAACCAAACAGAGTATCCAATTTTACATGTGAAGGAAATAATGGAAGAGACATGTCACCAAAAGTATATGGATGGCTTATAGGCACATGACAAATTTCTCAACATTTAGACATTAAAGAAATGCAAATTAAAATCATAATGAGACATGCTTACATATCTATTAGAATGGCTAAAATTATAAAGGCTAATTGTACTTGGTCTGAGCTAGATTGAGAAGCAACAAAAAATCTAAACTGTTGTTGGCATATATCATTATACAACCACTTTGGAAAATAGTTTGAAAATTTTTTTAAATGCAAAATATGTTGCAGTTACAAAAATAGCCATTTTACTTCTAGGCATTTAACCAAGAGAAACAAGCCCTATGTTCATACAGGGACTTGTATATGAATTTCATAGCAGCTTTATTTTTAAGAATTGAAAACAGTGGAAATGTTCATCAATGTCCATCCATAGAGCAAAGAAAAATTATGATCTATTCATTAAAGAGATTACTATTCAACATCAAAATGAACTATTTACAATTGGAGATTCTCAAAGTAATGATGCTGAGAAAAGAAAAGCCAGGCAATGAATAGTATATACAGTGTCATTCCATGACTATAAAAAATCTAGAAAATACAAATTTATATATAGTCACAGTCATCAAATATATTGGTGTGATTTTAGTGCCTTCTTCTGTGATCCTATAGCTTCCTACACTTGCATCTCTGAGCATTTGTTACACCATGTGAAAATATGAACTCTTTCTCTTCATTCTGTCTTACTAGAATAAGAGTCCTTGAAATTTTACGGACAATTGAACTCTCAGTTATTAGCAGAAATTCTATCACACAGTAATTTTCCAAATATAAAAGCCAGAGTTTTACAATGACTTCTAAGCTTTTACATGATCTAGCCACTCATTTAACCTCTGTGACCTCTTTCCCTGCTACTCTTCAGTCACTCACAGTGGCCTCCTTGCTATTCCTCAGATATGCCAGGCATGATCCAACCTTATGGCCTTCAAGATAGCCAATTCCTTTGTCTGGAGTGACCTTATTGCTGATAGTTCTGCGCAAATTCATCACCTTTCCATACCTTTGTTCAATTGTCAGCTTCATTGTAACTACCCTGATCTTCCTATTAAAAATTTTAACTCCCCATCCCCTGCCTAGCAACCTTGATTTTTCTCACCCTGATCGAGTTTTTCTTTTTCCCCATTGTACTCATCCTTTTTGAATGCACTATGCAATTTTTATTAAGGTTTATAGCTTTGAATTGTCTCACCCATTAAAATAAAAGTTCTACAAAGCCAAGTATTTCATTTACCAGTGTAGTCTGAAGTAATATCTGCCATATAATAGTTCAGTAGACAACTGGTAAATTTCAAAATAAATTAATGTTGAGAATATACTGAATTTCACAAGTCATTTCAATATTTATTTCCAAAAAATAAACTATGTAAAACATACCTTAAATTTACTTTCAAAATATTTTATAGCATATAATGGACAATATACATAAGCCTTAAAGAAACAATCCTATAAATAACCATTTCATACCTACTTAAAAACTACATAATACCACACTCCTAGATCCTCTCTGAACGCTCTAAAATAACCCTAAAGGAAATACATTTTTAAAAATAACAGATTTTTTGTCAAATAATTTAATAAAATAAAAGTTTCATTCATCTATGTAGATCATAATAAATGTTTTTAATAAGCATGAAATTATAACTCTGAAGTGTGCTAAAATGAAACCACCTGCTAAGGGTGAGAGAATAAAAATAAACATCATGTTTCCAAATAAGAGGAATTTATTACCTTTGAATCAAAGCATGTGGATTTGTTCAAACTGGCAATAAAGGAATATGGAGACACAAACCATAGAAAGTCATATTTTAGATTTCTAAAAGACTTCGAAGTGAAAAGTATACATTCACTTCTCACTTATTGCTCCTACATATTCATGAATTTGAGAGAAAATATAGGCCCTGTGTGTCTTAGCAACTAATGGGATATTTTTTGATATTTACATGCTTACACATAGTATGTGTTATAGTCTTCTCTTTTACATGCTGTAAA
Organism: Mustela nivalis; assembly: GCF_964662115.1. Taxonomy (NCBI): domain Eukaryota; kingdom Metazoa; phylum Chordata; class Mammalia; order Carnivora; family Mustelidae; genus Mustela; species Mustela nivalis. Next base: position 255,373 of record NW_028135875.1, on the reverse strand, counting down.
AAGGTTAACCCCTTTTCTGCAGAGATCTGAAAATGTGAAACAGTGCCTGAGTAGCTGAATTCATCTAATTCAAATTTCTTGCAGGTCTAAGACCTATTGATTTTCACTTGACTGCCTCCTTTTTCATCTGTCAATTGGTTACAAATTCTGGTACTGAAGAGAATACATTGGGGCTGGTGGCTCAGTGTGTTAAAGCCTCTGCCTTCAGTTCAGGTCATGATCTCAGGATCCTGGGATCGAGCTCCACATCGGGACATAATGTAACGACAGATAGTTTATATGGGAGCCCTTTGGGTACTCTGGTGGATGAATGTTTTTAAATTAGTTTTTCATGGACATGGGGAGTTAGAGACGAGAAGGGAGGTGGGGGAAATTGGAAGGGGAGCTGAATCATGAGAGACTATGGACTCTGAAAAACAATCTGAGGGTTTTGAAGGGGCGGGGGATTTGGAGGTTGGGGTACCAGGTGTTGGGTATCATAGAGGGCACTGCTTGCATGGAGCACTGGGTGTGGTGCAAAAAGAATGAATACTGTTATGCTGAAAATAAATAAAAAATTAATTTAAAAAATATTAGTTTTTCGTAAACTACAAAAAAAAAAAAAAAAAAGAAAAGCGCTCCCATTTATAGCGTACACTTTATGGTTCACAAGGCACGTGCCAACAATAAAAATAATAATGGGTTACCGTTACACTTCATAGAAAAGGAGGTACAGGGAAATTGAATGAAAGGGAATAACAAAGTAGGTTCATAAGTCAATCTTCCTTGTAAAAAAATTAACGTGAAAGTGCGTTTCTGCCACCTCTCTCCTGTGTGACATTTTATCGATGGGAGATGGAAAATAAATGGTCTGGTTAACCTTTCCCTCCCCCTCAAAACCCATTATTTGAAAACACAAAAATGGAAGTGAAGGGAAAAATCCTCCCACTCCCATTCCCACTCACCTCCATAGCCACCTCCTCTTCCAAGAACCTAACAGACAAGGTGCCAAGAAGTGTTAGGTAACAGCAGTGGTCTCAGATCTCATTCAAGAATCATGGTGAAAGGCATTCAAATAGATTGTGGGGGCACAGGGATCCAATTAAGGGGGACAAGTTTAAGGTTTGCCTGGTCCCCTAAAAACTAATGGCACTAGAGAAGATGAGCTTTGGGAACTATAGCATAATGGATACAATGTGTAAAAAGCTTCAGTGAGTCATGGTGGGAAGAGGCCAAGAGTGTAGCAAACACAGTCTTAGATGATGTTATTAATAGCACTATAGGCTCTAGATTTCCTGTGGTGGTGTTCTTGGCAAGACCAGCCCGGCCAAAGTGGATACTCTCAACCTGGAACAGAGGGTCTTGGAGATGCCAGCACGTGAGGTATGATGAGAGGGTAAAATGATAGGAGGTGTCCTTTGGAAGGACTGACTCCTTGACTTTAAAAGGGAGAACCCAAATCTGTAGGTGAAATCTTTCTGGCTACAAAGAGGGCCAAGGCCTCCTAAGGTCAAGGTCTCCTCGTCACTTGCAAAGATGTCGAAGAACATATTCAGACATTTCAAAGATGTCCTCATATCATTGGTTCCCACTCTGGAATTCTATCAATAAGGTGAGAGTTCCTCTAGTTGAAAAAGAGATCTAAAAAGACTTCCCTTTCTCATGTAATTTCTGTAACCTCCAGGACACACCCACCTCCCCCTTCCAGCTCTGTAATGAAGCCACAGCTGGTGCCAATTTGTGGAACTCCTTAAAGGCTATTCTCCCTTATATACCCCCGGACCAAGTTCCCATGCTCCCTCACCCGATTTCCTGCACTCACCTCCCACCTGGTGTGTTCACACCTGCAAGTGCCTTTTACCAACCCCTTTGCCAAAAGGCAGCCAGAGTGACCTTTCAAAGACCTATCAGTTCCTGGCATTTGTCTCCATAGAAATCTGCACTGATCTTCTAACAAATTCTCAGTCCTCCAAAGGCACCCATAATCCTCCCATCAGTCTATTCATACCCCTCCAACTGACTGATGCCTGTTCTGCCCCATCTCTCTGCCCTTCAACCACACTGCCTCCTTCTTCCTGTGGAGACCTCTCATGGCACCTGCCTCCAAGCACAGGTGATTCCCATTGATGGGAAGACCCTCTTCTCTCCCCCATCTCCCCACTCCAGTTACTCCCACTTATTCGTGAGCTCACAAGCCCCATGGTACACACTCTCCATGCAGCCTGCTCTCTCTTTTCTAGCATTGGCCTCCGTTTCTAGCTGTGCTTGTGTCATGGATGTCCCTCCCCAGCCAGCCTCCAAGCTCTCCTTCCCTTTAGCTCCAACACCTGACACAGTGCCTGGCACGTAGTAAGCCCTGGCTAGCTTCTAAGAGCCTCACTGAGGGACTGAAAGCATTTTAAAAATGTCACCACGTAGGCTCGAAACTGTAGGCAGAAAAAGCTTTGCCTGGATTGACATTTTAGAGACGTATTCGTCAAGTTGGATATGTTCACTGACTTTACCTTGTAAAATTAAAAAAAAAAAAGGACCTCTGTATCGCTTCGCATCTAAGGAAGGCGCATGTATACTATTAGACCACGTTATGAGCTTAATGGAAGGAGACAAGATGTTTTCGCTAAGAAAATGTATAAGACTGTTGAGGTCAAGTGGGAGGAAACAGTCCGTTTGTTGGAGCATTGCTATCTTACTCTATCACAGCCACTCATAAAAATCTGACACGGGGTGAGTCAGAATTGTCTGTCGGAGAGGAGTTAGATCTGGCTCATGTTCCTACAGACATGAAAGCCAGAAGCGAAGAAGGAGGCTTTGAAAGCGTGGGTTGAGGAGGCCGTGTGGTTCACTGCGATGAGCTAAGTGCCCAGGGCCACCAGCAGACATGCTGGCCTGTGTCCGTCCTTTGTTCTGGGGTCCCTCTTGCACCATGTGGTGAGGCTGGTGGCTGGGAGCAGCTCAGGACAGGACCTGGTGGCATCTTACCTCTCCCACCCTCCTGTGGGCTCCAGTGGGCTCCAGTAGGTCCCAAGGGACAGCCTGCCTTCCTTGCAAAGCCCAGTAGCACTGGGAGCAGAAACTGGGGCCAAAGAGTGAGCACCCTGTTTGACAAGCTGGACCAGCCACCTCTTCTTCAGATGCAGGGGGAGCCCTGGCATGCTGACTCCTCCCTTCTCCCTTTCCCCTTTCCTCTTTCCTCCCTCTTTTCTTCCCCTCTCTCCTTCCCTGGTGGTGCCCTTTCCCAATGCCCACTTCATCCCTTTTCCTTTCTATATACCTGTCTTCTAGAGTTTCTTCTCTTTCCTCCCCATTACTTCCCTTCATCTGAATCTCCTCTTTGGTCCCTTTGTCCCTGCTCTCTGCTCCTCCTCCCCTTCCCTGGCCCCTGTTCAGCTCCATACTGAATGCAGGCAGAGCTGGACTAACATGCTCACTTGCTAGCTCAGCCACCCTCCAGAGAAGTCACTCTTCGGTGGCCACCTTCCTGACCCCCTGGTTGCTTCTCCACTTGTTCAGATATTGCTCTGAAGTCTGAGGAGGACAGAGCGGGGCTGCCACAGAAGCAGGCCAGAGGAGAAACCAAACCATGTGTCCACACTGTCCCCCAGCACTGCTGCTCTGAGAGCTTTCGGAGTCCTCAAAGGGTTAGGATTTAGGGGCTTCTTCAGAACCGGGAGTGAAAACAAGCATAGGTCAAAAGAAAAGCAATGGCCCCCACACAAAAATAATAATCACAAATGAAAACTATGTTAACTCTGAGTCCCAAAGTCGAAAAATTGCCTTGAATCTGTCACTAGAGAACACCCAAGGCCTCACTCTCTGGGTTCTGGGTGCCCTGGGAATGGCAGGAGGCTCTGAAAAGCGCGTGGGGGTGCAGAACTATGGGGGCTAGCCTGCCCGCTGGCAGGGGGGGGTACCTCCTGTGGCGCTGTCCCCGGCCTGACCCCCTGCGGACAGGGTGTGGCGCAGCGTCTGGGGTGGTCCTGGTGCCCTGGGGTTGGCGGGAGGCTGCGCCCAGCTCCTGGACTGCGTTTTCTGCTTCAGGTGAGGGCGTGTCGTGGTGTCACTTTACCTGTGAGCAGAGGGTCCTCCAGAGAAGCCATGGGTCGGGGAGGGGCAGCAGGCGGCGGGAACGGGAACAGGACACCGCGGCCTCAGGGGCTAGGCTGGAGCATGGGAGTGCAGGGGCAGCGAGTATGGTGGGTCCTGCAGTCCCAAATGGGCTGCAGCACAGCACACTGGCGCTGCGCGCCCCTCCTTCCCGCCTGGGCAATTAGCAAAGCCCCTCTTCCGGCCGCCCCCGCCCCCCTCCCTCCTGAGTCCTCTGAGAGCTCACTTCCAGCTTTGGAAATAAGCAAAGACCCTTCTCTGCGCTGGCCCCGCCCCCTCACTTCTGAGGCCGGAGCCCATGCTGGGGTGCGGGGCTAAGCTCCCAGTGGAGCATCTCAACAGGAAAAGGTCCACCCAAGGGAAGCTCAAAGTGATACGTGCCAGGCACTGTGTCAGGTGTTGGAGCTAAAGGGAAGGAGAGCTTGGAGGCTGGCTGGGGAGGGACATCCATGACACAAGCACAGCTAGAAACGGAGGCCAATGCTAGAAAAGAGAGAGCATGCTGCATGGAGAGTGTGTACCATGGGGCTTGTGAGCTCACGAATAAGTGGGAGTAACTGGAGTGGGGAGATGGGGGAGAGAAGAGGGTCTTCCCATCAATGGGAATCACCTGTGCTTGGAGGCAGGTGCCATGAGAGGTCTCCACAGGAAGAAGGAGGCAGTGTGGTTGAAGGGCAGAGAGATGGGGCAGAACAGCCATCTCCATTCCTGTGTGTTCATAGGCTTCCAACGTTTAGATACACCCTTGTTCGTGGTGTATATGTTGGCAATTCTTCCAGGTTTCTGTTGTTTTGATGCTCCATCAAGACAAAACAACTTCCGCTTATCTTTTGTCTCTCGAAGGCATAAAATGACTCTCGCTGACTTATGCACAAACACTTTGGCTCTCTTCTCCTTGGGAATAGCATAACCTATGTCTTCCCTGTTTCTTCACTTGCAAGCTATGAGTATCTTTATAGTCGAAGGAAATCTCCTATGGTCAACAGAAGGACGAGCTAGTTTAATATTTGCTGTTTTCTTATGGATGTTTTCTACCTTTTTTTTTTTTTTTTAATTTGGAATTTCAACCACTCTTACAAACTGTTTGTATTGACGGGAGACTTTAGTCCTGATACTGAATGTATTATTGATAGGTAATAGTTCACTTTCTCATTTCGGTTGGCTTCTGACTTGGATTCTATTTGCCTTTCACCTATATGGTATTTTCTTGGGGTTGCTTCATTGGTACGATTCCTCGCTTCCTTCCCATATTTTGCATGTCTTATCTTTGTGTGTTTGCATGTGCATGTGTTAATGCTGTGTGGTGTGTGTGTGTTTCACATCACAATTATTATTAAAATACGAGAGAATGGAATTCGGTCTCTTGTGGGTAGCAATTCAATTTGACATGCCTTGAAATCTCACATTCCATCAGTTTCAGGAAATCTCCTGCAAGGAATGTCATCTCTTGTCCTCTTCAAGTAACACGTGTTCTCACAAAACTGCTTTCCAAAGAACAGCACCATTTGAATTTCTCATTAGAGTCATACTGTTTGTACCAATACCCTTTCTTTTTCGTATGATTCTTGAGTGTCATGAGTTAGTGAAATCGTCTGTCTGATGTCGTTCTGAGAATGATAGATGTGACAAAGCCCAATGCTCTCCGCAAGACTGCCATAAGAGACAAGTGGAAGAATTCCTTCTTGCTTATGTCTCAGTACGAATTGCGGTGACATGGAGGAGAGTGAGATGGTAGTAGTGTCTAATAACCTCATGCTTGTCTTCAGCTATGAAGGCAACAGGAAGATGAACACAACAACTGCATTGGGGTGGAAATTGACCTGAAGCCTACAAGATAAACTCCACAGCGAAAGAAAACGGAAGTTGCAGAGATGATGGGAGAAGGTTGGAGACATGGCTCAGGGGATATTTGGTTGGTTAGTGGATCAGAGGGCTGGATCCCATGAAGAGTACCAAGGCACAGGAGAGCAGGGCACACTGGGAACCCACAAGGAACCTGTTTCCCAGTGCCGTTGACTGTGAGACGCAGAGGGTCTGAAGGGCACGAGTACTTTACAACACAAGTGTTGAAGGCTGAAGTTTTCCTATCAGCAGGCTTGGCAGACATCAACTTGAAGGAACACCATCTTTTTCCTGCATATGACACCAACAAGCGACCAGGAGCAGACAGCCTGGAGACAATGATCAGAGAGAGACAATACTAAGTGACGCACTGGGAAGATGGTGAGTAGTGGGAGTGATTCCGTGAAAGGCAGTGTTCGTGGAGATGTCTCAATGTGGACATAATAAATTTTGGGCTCTCGCAACAGCAGCATCAAGACAAAGCTACTGGCCAAGACAGGTATGTGAGGACATAGGCTGCCTAGCCAGCCAACTCGAAATCCCGACAGTGGAATACTTGGAAAACTGCCTTCCTCAGTCCAAGATGCTTAGTCCAAGGACAACGACTCTCCCATAGGGGACGAGAAGAAAGCTTTGACCACATGTTCTCTTCTGAACACAGCATTCTGCAGGCCTGCGTTCTGCTGAGTTGCTCGAATTTCTCCTTTCACAGGCACACCAGAGCCCACCAAGGTAAACCTCTGCATATTCAACCCGGACCCTAAAAACAACAAACGGCCGGAAAGGAGAGCTACAGCAAATGACTGGCCTCCAGGACAGGGTCAGCCACAACACAAACAGCAGTGGCATGCATGCCACATACACACTCACAAACACACACACACGCACGCACTCAACAAACCTTAAGGGCCAGCCCTGGGTACTCCGGATCTCTTCCTCCTAAATAAATTACCCTCAGGTTAGAAAGCAGAATGAGTTTAATGAATACAGAGAGGTGACAGAGACTTAGATCCAATGCAAAGATGAAAAAGTCAATTGATGCCCAGGTAAAGGAAGAAGGAATGATTATGGCTAGGCAATCAGAGTGAACCCTCTACATAGAAAACGCCCGATGCGGGATTGAAAGCAGGGGCCTGGATACTCGCTGTACGTCAGAAAACATAGGAGATATCAGAGAGTCTCGAACCACAGAGATAAAACTGATAAAGATAAAAGCACCTAAAGAACTCCTGAAGAGAAGATTGGTAGGAGACTGTACACTGCAGCTCCATGCAGGATCCCATGATCTTACCTCCAGAGGCTTTTCCAAAAATTCCAATGCTGTTTCAGTTCTCATCATTTGAATTCGGGTGGCCCTCCAAAGATAGGGTCCTTATTCAAAAGAGCGAGACTGATACAAAGTGAAGGTCAAGCAAACGTTAATTTTGCACAAAGCATCGAGAATCATATTGACCGGTCAGGGCCTTCTCTTGCAAAGAGGCAACCCCTCCCAGCCTCAGAGACTAACATTTATAGCGGTAGTTTAGCCAGGCTATACAGACGTGGCCAATGAGATAACAATACAGAAAAAACTGCACAGTCGTGCTAAGTCTGCTACACCACAAAAACAAAAATGCTAGGTAACACATGGGTGGACAATTGGATCTCAATTTACCCTAGTAGATATATGCGTGCCCCTCTAATGGGATGTCTTCACCTGGCCTGATTCACCCTTGTATCTAGGCTTTGAGAGTAAGCTCCTCTGGGAGGAGTAGGGTCAATTTTGTTTACAGCATGGGTTCAATATAAGTTTACTGCAGAAACACAAAATGACTCCCTCTGGCCTAGCGGACCTTATAATGAGTAGCTGTAGCATCCCTAGAAATAGAGCCAAAATGACTTCCAAATCTTCAAAACTGACGATTTACCAAAAGCAGATTCTACATCCTAGAACCTTAGGTCCAGAATGGACTCATGTACTTGGAGTCCACAGGAGCAAGCATGGAGCATGTTGGAAAAGACCCATAGCCCAAGTGAAGCCATCTGAAAGACTTCCATGCCCGTTTCAGGAAGACAACTTGTATCTTCAAAAGGACGCATTGAAGAGGATTCAAATGTCAAAGAACCTGGAGCATTCCCACAGGGTCGTGCAGATACCCTCTGGAGGAGTACATGTAGATGTGACAGCACAAGCCTGCCTTCACCCTCTCATGAACATCCCCCAAATAGTTTCATGGGATAAGCAAACAATGCCTCTTGTGGAAGATGGGCGTGTTCTAATGGAGGCAGCAGAAGATGAACAGTGGGACAACAAAGGTCCATTAGAGAGCCACAGACAGCGTATGCTACAGGTTGGTGAGGATATTCAGGAAGACAAGGAACTGGAGAATGAACATTGGAGCTCTGAGCGAAGGTCTAGCATTTGAGATAATGGGAGGTTCTCTGAACCTGGCTGCCTTCCATAGAGATCTAGGTACAAATTAAAGAAAACATCCCCTGGCCACAGTCAATCCTTGTACCCCGGTTGTGTTTTTGTCTTTTTGTCAAACAATGCACATGCACATATTTGACAGAGAGACAGAGAGATCACAATCAGGGTGTAGAGCTGGAGAGGGAAAAGCTGACTTACCCCTGAGCAGGGAACCTGAGACCAGAGTCGATGCCAAGACCCTGGGATCATGAGTTGAGCTGAAGGCCGCCTCTGAACTGATAGACACAATCCATGACACAACCTTTGACTTCTGAATATGTCCTAGTTCTAGACGTGAACCACTGCTCTGTCATTGTTCACAAATGAAGGGGAAATGGATTTTGGCTTGGGCTGGTGTTGCTTGAGCAACCTGGCCTGCTTTGAGAGCTGGTATAGTTTGTCCTCTTGAGGTAAGTGATTTGGCTATGTACAAACTACACTCCCACGCATATTTAGGTAAAGAGAATTCCTCCATTGAATGAAACTATGTCTTGTGGTTCCATGCTTCTGTGGATGGTGATGTGAGTCCTCCTTGCCTCTGAATCTGGATCTCTGTTTCTGCTCCCAGATGAGGGACAGTTTTAGCTCTGAATTCTCAAATCCATGTTCAGCCCTCTTTTTTTTCTCTCACTCCTACTTCTCCTACAATAAGCACCTCTTTCTATTCCTTGGAGTCAATGACTTTCCTAAGCTCATTGTCATGTTTCATCATTCTTCCTTCTTTCTTTGGATTTGTTTCCTTATTTACCATTCCTTTTCTGCCAGGTCAAAAATTTGGTCCTTTGCTTCTGCCAGCTTCTTGGACTTTTCCTTCAGTCTGCTACCAATCTTTTCTTTAGAAATTCTTTATTTATTTTATTTTATTTTATTTTATTTTACTTTATTTTATTTCTATCAGTTTAATCTATGTGTTTTGAGACTCCCTGATATCTTTCTGCTTTCAATCCTCCATTGGGCGTGTTATATGTGAGGTTTCACTCCGATTACCTGGCCATGATAATTTCTTGTCTTCTTCCTTGGCAACAATTGATTCTTCCATCTTTGTCTTGGATATAGGTCTCTGACTCTTTCTCAGTATTTGAAAAATCAATTCTGTTTTTTATCCTGATGGTAATTTCTTTAGAAATAAGATATCATGGAGTGCCCAAGGGCTGGCCCTTGAGGGAGTCTCAGGTATGTGTGTGTGGCATGCATGTCCTCTGCTGTTGTATCATAGCTGCCCCCTGTCCTTGAGACCAGTCATCTGCAGAGGCTCTCTTTGCCAGCCTTTTGGTGTGTTTGGGGTTTGGGCTGAATAGGCTGAGGTTTAGCTTGGTGGGATCTGGTGTGCCTGTGAAAGGAGAAATTCAACCTTCACAACAGAATGAATGCCTGTAGCATTCTGTGGTCAGGGGACAGCCTATGGACAGGGCTTTCTTCTAGTCCCCTATGGGAGAATCTGTTCTCTTAAAATGAAGCAAGTTGGACTGAGGAACACAGTACCCTATGTGTTCCATGGTTAGAATTTCGTGTTTGCAGGAGAGGCAATTAAAGCCCTCACCAACCTGTCTTTGGCCAGTAGCTCGGGCTTGATGCTGCCTGTGCGAGAGCCCCAAATTTCTTTTGGCCCCATCAAATCATCTCCAAGAACACTGCCTCTCACTAATGTACAGCCAGAACCCACCATCTTCCCACTGTGTCACCTGGTATTGTCTCTAATCGTGGTTTCCAGGCTGTCTTCACCTGGCTATTTGTTGGTGTTCTCTGACAGAGAAATACAGTGTTCTTTTGAGTTGATATGCCAAGGCTGCTGATCTAAAATCTCCAGGCCTCAAGGCCCTTTGTTGGCATGAACTAGTATGATTCAGACCCCCTGATGGTCAGAATCAATGGAATTGGAGAACGTACTCCTTGTGGGTTCCAAGTGTGCTCCGATCTCTTGTGGCTTTGCCCATTGCATTGTCTCACTGCCTTCTGAATTACCAACTTTCCACTTTTCCCCTAAACCATGTCTCCAGTCTTCTCCCATAGTGATTGCAACTTATTCTCTCTTTTGCTATGGAGTTTGCTTTGTGGGCTCCAGTTCATTTCTGCCATGTTGAAGTTGATGTGGTAATCTTCCTGTTGTGTTCCTGGATAAAGACAAGTCTGGAGTTACCAGACACTACTACCATCTCACTGTCCTGAAAAAGCCCCACAGAATCTTACCCAGCCATAAGCAAGAATGAATTCTTTCCACTTGCCTCATGTGGCAGAATTGTGGAGAGCATTAGCCTACGTCACATCTATCAGTCCCAGAAAGACAAATAACATACAATTTCACTCTCTCATGACTGTCAAGAGACATATGAAAAAGCAAGGGAAAAATGGACAAATAATACGACACTACCCAGGCACACAAAATGTGGTGTTTGTTGAGGTCAGGTTTGAGAAAATATGTGTTTATCAAAGAGGACAAAAGATGACATTCTTTGTAGGAAATGTGGCTGAAAGAGAGGGAATGTGAGTTTTCAAGGCATGTCAAATGGAACTGCTATCCATTAAATACCGACTTCCTATCTCCATCAATTTAATTATAATTGTTATTTGAAACACACTCAGCACACACACACACACACACACACACACACACACACACACACACAGATAAGACACACAAAAGATGGGGAGGAAGTGAAGAATAGCACTAATGAAGCAAACCCAAAAGAAAAGAACTGAGAGAAAAGGATAAATTCCAAGACACATATTCACTCCAAAGATTAGGTCAGGAAACCTACAAAATCTCAGCTCTGTAGTAGTGACTAAAGCGTTTGAAGCAGTAATCAAACCCCTGTCAACACACAGATGGCGAGGTGCAAATCATTTCCTGTTCAACTCTTCTAGACATTTAGAGAAGGCAATGCCATTTTCTTCTCATCAATTCCACAAATGGAGGAGGTGGATGAACTCCACTTTACTAGTATAAAGACCCAATTCAAATAATGACATTTTAGGAAATAAATTATATTCCATTTCAATAATTAAACATAATAAAAATATAATTCTTTCCTTTTCTCTGTCTGTCTTCACCTGCATTTGAAAGGGCCAGCTTGTTTTTGTATTATTTTGTACTGTTGAGGAAGCCAGCCTGTCATCCATCATCCATTTTTGACAGAGTATTCACTGATGCTTCAGTTCCATATATGACCTAGTACTCCGCCTAAGATATGCCAGAACTCTTCAACACCCATTAGCCCGTTCCCTCATTCCCTGCATGTCTCTTTTTTCCTTGACTCTCAGCTTGATTCCTCAGAGTTCTGAGTTACTCTTGGTTTGTCTCCTTCTCTGACTTATCCCCTTCAGTTTTTCCTTCTTTCTACTAAGGGCCGTGGTATTCGTCCTAGGGCACATATGAGAGAAGCCATATGATATTTCCCTATGTCTCCTTGCCCATTTCATTTCACAAACCCAGTCCTGTGGCATTCATGCCAGTGCAAGAATCAAGAGTTCATCCTCCCTAATTGCTGAGGAATACTCTGTTGCCAATATGGACCACACCTTCTTTATCCACTAGTCTTTGCAAGGACATAGCAGCTCAATCCTCAGTTCTGTTCAAGTGAGCCTTATATAAGTGTTGTTCTTGTTGCTGTTCTGTTGAGAAAGCCTGCCTATCATCCATCATCCGTTTTTGACAGAGTATTCAGGGATGCTTTAGTTGCATGTACGTCCAGTGCTCCTCTTAATATATTCCACAACTCCTGACTACCCATTAAGCAGTTCTCTTTTTGGTAAACCTCAGCTGGATTCTCAGAGTCCTGAGTCACTCCTGGTAGGTCTCCTTCTCTGACTTTTTGCCCGTCAGTATTCCCTTCCTTTTCCATTTCCCAACAGCAGGGCATGGGACATTCATGTCAAGGCAAGGTCCAGGGGTTCATTCACTTCGATGGCAGAGGAATACTGAGGTGCCGAAATGGACCCAAACTTCCTGATCCACTAGTCCTTGCAAGGGCATTGCGGCTCACTCCAAAGGTCTGCTCGAATGGGCCTTGCAAGCCGTCTATATACGCCGTCCCTTTCCTTCTGACTAAAGAGTCTTGGTCCACATGTCTATACCCGTTACCACAACAAGTACAGTTAACTAATAATGACAACGGTTTCGGTCCAGGCCTCTTCATTGAGAGTTAGCTCAGATGCAGAATATCACTCTCCTCAAAGACTTTGCAAAGGTATTTAAGGGAAAGCCAGGTAGACAGAGGCCTCATCCCTTAGCCGCGTGTTTCAGAACACTAGGAGACGAGGACACAGACGGCACCATATAGCGATGCCCTCACCTTTTACCTCGGAAAGGGACTTTCCGTACCTTAGTCATCACTGACCCATAAGCAAAAGATGCTGACAAAGTACGCTCTCACCCACAGGACGAGAAACCCCACGGAGAGCTGCTCATACACGCGACCTCACCTTTTCTTGAGATATCTAGAAATTGTAGTGTAAAAGGACACCTTGCCGTCTCCGGGGATATGTTGGCCTAAAGGAAGGTATACTGAATGTCATTTTCCTTCCTCTATGTCTCCAGAAAGGGGAAGTTTGACATTAAACCACAAGACATCCTGAGTTCTTGATCAGGTTCAGAGGGCTCTTGTTTTGTCCTTCCTGGGGCTTCCTACTTAAAGCCATAGGACACCAAGGTCATGGGAGAGGGACAGCTGCTTCAGTGAAGCCAGCATCTGTGATGTCACAAAGCTTTGAGGTCATAGCAACCACTCCTCATCAACCCAGGCCTGATCACTACACTTGACTGGAGTAGTCATGGGTGGGCCAAGAGGACCCCAGGCCGTCCCAAACTGCTGGAGCCGCCTGGGTCTCTCACCAAGGCAGTTTGCGAAGCGAGTCGGTGTCACCTTCTCCATGGCCCAATTCATAGTATTTGGTCGTGAGTGTCAGCACCAGCCCTCTGGACCTCGGAGAAAGGCAAGATGCCGCATTCCATCTTAGCACCGACAAGCCAAGAAACTAACAGACCGCAAGCAATGCCTCAGGGGAGGAAATCTGAGCCCTGCGTAAGGGTGAGACCCTCCCACCAAATCATGGAGCATCTCAACAGGAAAAGGTCCACCCAAGGGAAGCTCAAAGTGAACCCCCGCAACCGTGCCAAAGACATGTCTGGAGTCTTCCACAGAAAGCACACGAGTACCTCAATGGTCTCCAGAAACGGTGCCAACAAGGCCTCCCAATCTTCCAAAAAGACCATGCATCCAAGGCAGAGTCTACACCCTAGAACCTTAGGTCCAGGACGGACTCATGTTCTTGGAGTCCACAGAAGCCAACGGAGAGCATGTTGGAAGAGACCCATAGCCCAATGAAGCCAACTGAAAGACTTCCGTGCCCATTTCAGGAAGACAACTTGTATGTGCAAAAGGACGCATTGAAGAGGATTCGAATGTGGAAGAACCTTGAGCACTCCCTCATGGTGGATCAGCTACCCTCTGTGGAACTGCATGGAGATGTGGCAGCACAAGCCTGCCTTCACCCTCTCATGACCATCCCCCAAATGGTTACATGCGATAAGCAAACAGTGCCTCTTGAGGAAGATGGGCATGTTCCAATGGAGCCCCGAGAGGATGCACAATGTGTTAACAAGGGGTCAGTACAGCACGACAGACAGCGGATGCTGCAGGTTGGTGAGGAGATCCAGGAAGGCAAAGAACAGGAGAATGAACAAGGAAGCTCCAAGCGAAGGTCGGGCATTTTAGGATGGTGGGAGGTTCTCTATACCTGGCTGCCCTCCATAGGAACCTAGGTCCAAATTCAATAAAACATCCTTTGGCCCCAGTCAATTATTGTGCACTGTTTTTGTCTTTGTTATCTTATCGAACATGCACATGCACGTTTGGACAGAGAGGCAGAGAGATCCCAATCAGGGGGTGGAGCTGGAGAGGGAGAAGCTTACTTGCCCCTGAGCAGAGAACCTGAGAACAGAGTCAATGCCAAGGCCCTGGAATCATGAGTTGATCTGAAGGCCGCGTCTGAACTGATGGACACAACCCGGGACCCAACAATTGACTTCTGAATACCTCCTGGTTCTAGACAGAACCGCTGCTCTGTCATTGTTCAGAAATGCAGGGGATAAGGATTTTGGCTTGGCTGCTGTTGCTTGAGCTATCCGGCCTGCTTCGAGAGCTGGTATAGCTTTTCCTCTTGAAGTCAGTGACTGGGCTATGGACAAACTATTCTCCGATGCCTATTTGCCTAAAGAGAATACCTCCATGCCTAGATTTTCAGGGGTAATGGCACTATGTCTTTAGGTGCTCCGCTTCTGTGGAAGGTGTTGGGAGTCCTCTGTGCCTCTGATTCTGGACCACTTTCTCTGCTCCCAGATGAGGGTCCTTTTCAGCCCCGAGTTCTCCAATCTAGGATAAGCCCTCTTTTCTTTCTCTCACTCTTACTTCACCTACAAGAGGCACCTCTTTCATTAACTTGGTGATTCCCTAAGCTCACTATCATGTTCCATCAAAGAATACATTCAAATGGCCAACAGACACATGAAAAAATGCTCCACATCACTCGGCATCAGGGAAATACAAATCAAAACCAGAATGAGATACCACCTCACACCGTTCAGAATGGCTAAAATGAACAAGTCCGTCAATGACAGATGCTGGCGAGGATGTGGAGAAAGGGCAACCCTCCTACACTGTATGTGGGAATGCAAGCTGGTGCAACCACTCTGGAAAACAGCGTGGACGTGCCTCAAAAAGCTGAAAATAGAACTACCCTATGACCCAGTGCTTGTAGTACTGGGTATATACCCTACAGATACAAACGTGGCATTCTGAAGGGGCACATGCACCCAAATGTTTATAGCAGCAATGTCCACAATAGTTAAACTATGGAAAGAAACTAAATGTCCTTCAACAGATGAATCAATAAATAATATGTGGTATATATGTTCAATGGAATACTATGCAGCCATCAAAAAAAATGAAATCCTGCTATTTGTGATGACGTGGATGGAACTAGAGGGTATTATGCTTGGCGAAATAAATCAATCTGAGAAAGACAACTATCATATGATCTCCCTGATATGATGAAGTGGAGATGCAACATAGGCAGTTTCGGGCGTACGAAAAAAAAATAAAAAAAGATGGTATTAGGAGGGAGACAAACCATAAAAGACTGAATCTCACAAAACAGACTGAGGGTTGCTGGGGGGAGGTGTGTTGGGAGAGGATGGTGGGGGTATGGACATTGGAGAGGGCAGGTGCTATGGTGAGTGATGGTGAGTACTGTGAATCACAGACCTGTACCCCTAGGGATAAAAACACATTATATAAAAAATTTTAAAAAATAATTTAAAAAACCCATTAAAGAAAAAACACAGATTGCAAGCCCAGAGCTAATCTCATATTCAATCAAAACTTTTGAAAGTTTTCCCCTTAAAGATCAGAAGAAAGACAAGTGTGTCCATTTTCACTACTCTCATTTGACACAGTAGTGGATGTCCTAGCCAGAGAAACAAGGAACACAAAGAAATAAGAGACTCCAAAAAAAAAAAAAAAAGGAAGAAGTAAAATTTTCTTTTTTTGGATAACATGAACTTACATGTTAAAAAATCCTAAAAAATTCACAAAAAATTTGAATAAACAAATTTAGTAAAATTACCAAATACAAGATCAATATATAAAAGAAAAGAATTTTGTTTTGTTTCTTTTTTTTATGGACTGCTTCCCAGTTTGTCATGTCATCCTTGTTCAGTGATCACGCTAATCTTCTCTGCATCATTCCAATTTTAGTATATGTGCTGCCAAAGTAAGCACAAGACAGGAGCATTTTAACATTCTAATGATGAACTATCTGAAAAAATAAAGAAAACAATCTAATTCACAATAGCATCAAAAATAATAAAATACTTAGGAATAGATTTAACTAAGAAGATGAAAGATCTGTACTCCATAAACTATGACATTGATAAAGAAATTGAAGGTGACAGAAATGGAAAGATAGCTCATATTTATGAATGGTAAGAATTAACATTGTTAAAATGTCCATACTACCGTAAACCATCTGTAAATCCAATTCCTATCAAAAATCCAATGTTAGGGGCGCCTGGGTGGCTCAGTGGGTTAAGCCGCTGCCTTCGGCTCTGGTCATGATCCCAGGGTCCTGGGATCGAGCCCCGCATCAGGCTCTCTGCTCAGCAGGAAGCCTGCTTCCTCTTCTCTCTCTGCCTGCCTCTCTGCCTGCTTGTCATCTCTCTCTGTCAAATAAATAAATTAAAAATCTTAAAAAAAAATCCAATATTATTGTTTTACAGAAGTAAGTAAAGAATCCTAAAGTTTATATGAGACCATAAAAGACAACAAATAATCAAAGCAGTTCTGAGAAAGAATGAAGAAGGGAGATTACACTTCTTGATTTGAAACTATACTACAAAGCCCTCATGCTCAAAACAATAAAGTATATTGGCATAAAAACAGACAAATAAACAAGTAGAACAGAATTGAGAGTCCAGAAATAAATCCTTTCATACAGTCACCTAATATTTGACAGGGGCCAACATATGTAATGGGGAAAGATAGTCTGTTCAATAAATGATATTTAAAACTGAATAGTCACATAAACAGTATGAAAAGGGAACCTTATATCACTCATAAGTCTGAACTTGAAATAGATTAAAGACTTAAAGGTGATGCATGAAACTAAATTTCCTAAAGGAAAACATAGGAAAAATTCTCCTTGACATTGGTCTTGCCAATAGTTTTTTGGATACCAGACTAAAAACACAAGCAAAAAAAGCAAAAATAAATAAATGGTATTACATCACACTAACGTTTCTGCATTGCCAAAAAAAGGGAGAGAGAATGAAAACACAATCCACAGAATGTAAGAAAATACTTACGAATCTTATATCTGAAAAGAGGTTAATAACCAACAGATACAAATAGAAAAAAATATATGATTAAAAAAATAGCAAAAGGATCTCAATAGACTTTTTTTTTCAAAAAAGTTATATAAATGACCAACAGGAGCATTAAAAAGTGCTCAACGTAAAAATCTCAGGGCAAAGTCCTTATGTTGTTGTTGTTGTTGTTTACCTCTGAAAAACACAGCAAGATATTAGAATATATACTACCAAAAAATTGAAACTAACCAATTTTGGTAAATATTGGGGAAAACGGGGAACTTATGCACTGTAATAGGGATATAAATTTGTATGGAAAACAGTATGGAGATTATTCATATTATTAAAAGTAAAATTACCATATGATTCAGTAATCCCACTTCTAGGTATCTATCTAAAGAAAACGAAGTTCACTGTTCAAAGACATATCTGCACTCTTATGTTTATTATAAAATTATTAACTCTAAGCAAGAGATGGAAATAACTTCAGTATCCATTAATGGATGAATGAGTAAAATAAGTATGGTAAATATATACTACGGAATACTACTTAGCCATGAAAAATTAAGAAATACTGCCATTTACAACAGCATGGATGGATCTTGAAGGTATTATTCTAAGTGAAATATTTCAAAGATTTTGTATATTTTTTTAATTTATGTATTATGATATCCCTTACATACAGAATCTGAGGAAAAGGAAAACTAATGGAAACTTAGAGTTGAGTTGACAAGGGGTGAACCTGGGGTGGAGTAAGGTGGTCCAAGGGTGCAAACTTGCAACTATAATATGAAAAAGTTCTGGGGATCTAATGTACAGCATGATGATCATAGTTAATAAGATATACATACTTTTTTTTATTGTGCTTCCCTTTATTAAACTTTGCATATATCACATTCTTACAAGTTGAAAGTTTATAGCAATCTTGTATAAAAGAGGTCTGCTGCCACCATTTTTCTAACAACATTTGTTCATTTTGTGTCTCTTTGTCACATGTTGGTAATTCTTGCAATATATCAAGTTTTTTCATTATTATTGTATTTGTTATGGTGATCTGTGATCAGTAATTATGACCCACTGAAAACTCAGAACTAGTGTACTTAAGGTATATACATTGTTTTTCTTTAAAAACATAATGCTTTTGAACAGTGCAGTATAGTTTTTATTTTTTATATGCACTGGGAAACATAATTTTTTATATGCACTGGGAAACCAAAAAATATAATAATTTGACTTAGTTTATTGAGATAATCACTTTATTGAGGCAGTCTGGAACAAAACCCACAAGACCTCTGAAGTTTATCTCTACTATACTATATACATAAAAGTTGCTAAGAGAGTAGATCTTAAAATTCCTTATGATAAATGCATAAAAAACAGTGGCAACTATACGAGATAGTAGATGTATTAACATTTTTGTGTAGATTATATTGCAATAAAGATGTATACCAATTTATCAAATTGTACAAAATTTACACAATGTTAAAGGTTTGCAATGTTATAAGAAATCATTTCTTAAATTTACAAATATGTCGATTTTTTTCAATAAACCTGGAAAAAACTTTTTGTAGAATTAATCTATTTTTCAAAAAATGAAGTAAGGCAGTAGAAACTGCAACTAACTCTGAAATAATAGAATATAAAATCCATTTTCATTATATACACTGTGACAAAAAGTATTACTTAGTTTACAATGGAGGAGTACTTATGAAACATGAAGGATGGTCTATAAATAAGGCTGAAAGAGCTCAGTTTTAAGGTTTAAATTTAAAATCTTCTTTTGAAATACTAAACTGACCACCCAGTGTTCCAAACATCAATGTCTTAACTGCATGAATTTATTTCATACAACTCTATAATCTAGTTTCATAAGAAAACAGCATGCAAATTTTGAATAAGACAGACTTGCTTAAGTTTCATGTTCAACAGTAAAGGATACCTCCCTAAAAACAAATAGAAGACAAATCAGCATATTTATTATGATAATTATTATTCATAAAGAGATTCATATTGAATTAGGGAATATATATCCTCAGAGGGGGTAAAGTAAAATGAAATTTATTTTGGTAAATGTGTCTATGAATAGTCAATACAATGCCTCAATATAAATGAATATTACCATTTTGAACAATTTAATTACTATTACTAGAATTATTATAAGTATAAAAATAGCTATCATTTTAGCATGGAATATGAGATTCTCATGCTCCATGCTTCATCACATACACACAACAACGCAGCATAATAAGTATTATCATCACCATTTCATGGGTGAAAAAACTGAGGCTAACACATTTGGATAACTGGTTTATGATTACATGGGTAGCAAAAATGCATCACACTAATTTAGGCTTTATGATTTCAGAATTGTACTCTTACCATTGCACATTCTATTACTCTGTAAATACTTGGCCTGTTTTCATTTGGTTCTTTAATTTTATTCATGTGGTGATGGCTTAAAGCTTCATTTAAAGGAAGCTTAAAAATTTCATTTAACCAAAAGCTCCCAAGAATTAAAAATGTCATTGATCTAATGTAGACATGGATATCATTAGTTAATGGGTAACTATATATTTTCCACTCTAGTGAGATAAAAGAGTATTTTTCTAAGTTTTAGTCTCTCAGTGTTAAAAAGGACTTTGTTAAAATAGAAATATTTAGACAAAGGTGATCAAAAGTCTGGATCAGGTCACCTTAAGGTAAATATTAGGAACCTGAGGAAACAAATGGAGATTTGAACACTGAGCTATGATATAATGAATGGTTTCAAGTATTTAGTAGAGTATAGAAAAGCCCTTTAAAGCCTGGTCTTAGCCTAGCATTGCAGCTTCTGGGATATCTATCTATCATCTATCTATCTAGATATAATGTGAAAACTTTTTTAACTTAAAGATTTTGAGAAATAGAACATAATCAGCACCATAGAAGATCTGTTTATGATAACAACCTAGCCCCTCCTCCCAGTTTGTTAATATTCTCTCTTATTTAATGTAACATTGTGCAAATAGACCACTACTGATCTGCTGTTATGAATGAAATAGCTATAATCATCTGTTTGCATATCCTGGTGAAAATATTCATTTAGTTCCATGTTGTATTTCTAGGAATGGACCAAATTTTTATTTTTATTTTTAAGTTTTCTAAATATTGTCCAACTTACCTCAAATGTTTTTATTATGGGCACTTTCATTCTTTCACATTCTTGCAAGGCAATTTTACTGTTGCCCAATATGGTAAGTGTGTAATAGTATGTCATTTTAGGTTTTAATTTATTATTAATTTAATTTAATTTAATTCCAGATTCATAATAAAGATAAACAGTTTTTATATATGAGTGGCCATTTGGATTACCCTTTCTGAAAAGTGCATGCTCAAATCTTTTGATATCTTAACATTGTGTCATACTGACTTCTTTAATAGTAGATTTTCTGAATGAACTTTAAGCTGTGTAGGTCTTCTCTATTTTATTTTGAACTTGTTTTCATTTCAAAATCTTTATATTTATTTTCATAATCTGCTTTTATTTTTCTTTGTCTATTATCTATCTATCTATCTATTTATTTGCAAGCAAGAGAGAGCGAGCAAGTGAGAGTGCAGGGAGGGATAGAAAAAGAAGGGAAAAGAATCTTAAGCAGGCTCCAGGCTCAGCACAGAGCCCAACTCTGGGCTCTATTTCACAACCCTGACATCATGACCTGAGCCAAATGAAAGAGATAAAATAAAATTAAGGTGTTAAAAAAAAAAGGAAAAAGAATTGGAGGTTTAATTAAGTGAGCCACCCAGGCACCCCTGTGGTACCTTAAATTAGCTGTCATATTTTTAAAGTTCTAGAGTATCCATTTGTTCATTTATAAAACCTTTCTCAATATCATTTTTAGTGTCAGTTTTTGGTTCAATTTGCTTCCCCTCTCATTTCTTTGAGCAGAGTAATCAAGCCATTTTACAATCTTTATTGATCATTTTAACATCATACTTAATCCCATTTTGTCTATCAAATCTTGTTAATGGTTTTTCTTTGTGTGCTTTGTTACATTTTGCTATGTTCAAGACATTATATTTGAAACTCTTATTGAGTAGGGATAATTAAGAGCTATAATAATGGTATGGTCCTCCTTGGTAGGATTTTCTCTTATATCTGAGACTCTACAAGACAATCATACTCCAAATTCAGTGATTGACTTTCTCAGTTTACACAGAAGGCAAGGTAGGCTATAGTCTTATTTCTGCTTCTCCTTGTGCTTTGGGGATCTCAAGTTAAATTTGGGTTGTACCAAAGTCCTCAAATTTGATTGCTGCTGGATTTTGAATTTTGTTTCTCTAGTATCAAGAGTCTATGAACAACACAGCTCAGTGTGTTTTAGCAGTTTCAAATGCTCTCATAGCTAAAATGGCTTCAGGGCATATATCTCTAGGCTCTCATTGTATTTCGTATTTTGGCCCAGTAATCCCTCACTTATTTTTATAATCATTCTGATATTTTTAACTTTAAAAGCTATTTTGTCTGGATTTTTAGTTGTCTTAAGTAGGAGTTTTTAGATCACCATTACTAGAAGCAACAACAAATATACATGAAAATATCTGCAGTAGTTTATCACATCTTTATGGCTTTGAACTTCCATAAGCTGAGGCATCCTTCTCTAATCACTTAGGCAAACTCCAATTTACCCTTTAAAACAACCCAAGAATTGCTTCATTTAAGAACATGTTCAGGGATGACTCTTCCCCACTCTTCTTACCAACATTCCCACACACTCTTTGCTACCCAAAGCTTGTTTATGAACTTTCGTTAGGTATATCAGCGTGACCAGAATTTTGCTCTATTGTATTTTTGTCCTTTAGAGCTTTAATTAAATATGAATTCCATAGAAAGTCTGTCCCTTTTCTTTCAAACCTGGGTTAGTTATTTCTTCTCATTCTTTGTCAGAAGTTACTTTATTAGAGAAACTTATAGCTCTATTGTGACTTTGGAGCCTTTACAGTTTTTAACTGGAAAAATCACCCATCCCTGAGATTTTTACGCAGCTTCCTAGCTGATATTATTCAGAAATCTGTTCAAAGCAGACTTTTTCAGGGAGGCCCTTTTGGACCACTCAGTTTAAAAACCTCTTCTCAATCACTGCTCTTTTAAAAATGTGCTTATTTAGTTCAAATATGCATCTCTATTAAAGAAAAATCAGTACTTTTTTTTTTTAAAGTTGGCTTACCTATTATCTATCTCTCCCATTAAAATGATTCCTCTGGGCTGGGGTTTTGTTGTGCTCATCTTAGGCCAGGCACTCAATAAATTGTCTCTGAATGATTGAATTGTTTGACTCCCTTGCTAGATTCTCAACTTCATGAGGCCAAGGATTGTTCTATTCAGTCCTTCTTTATCCTCAATGTCTGTTATATTGCAGTCACTTACATGACTAATGGGAAAAATCACAGAAAGAAAGAGTTAAAACTACATAAAAACCCCATAGGTTCAATAACACAAAGCTTTCTAAAATTATTTAGCCCAGGAATTGAATACTGGCTGCACTTTTGATTTTTTTTAAATGGTATTGAATTTAATTTAAATGGAAATACTGGAATGGTAGAATAATAAAAAAATTATAAAAGCAACTTGCTCCTTAAAGTAAGAATTATATAGGACATCTCTTCTAGAAGCAAAATTTTCAAATGACAAACATCTGAAAGCATAGAAGGAGAAGTAAGAGTGTGAATTGTATTTCAATGCTCTTTTCTTTATATTCAACAAACAGCTTCATTCACACACCTTTCCAATTTTTTCAACTCTTTTGACAAAGCCTTCAGAGGAGTTACTGCTGATGACAACCATCACAGCCTAACAGGAGAAATTTTATAAAGAAAAATAATAGCATGTTTTTCCCAAATTGTTAAGGATATGGTGAAGCTCTGTCGGATTCAAAGGAGGAATGTGCAATTCCATGCTATATATAATAATAACTTGTTTTAATAGTGGCTTTGCAATTTTTCAGATATATCCATTTACTGAAACCACTATCAAATAAACAAAAACAAAGAAATGAACAGGGGTTCGAGACAGAAATTATCTAATCTAAAAATAGCACATGTTCACAGAATACACAACACATATCCCAAGTACTACTATAGGTTTCAAGTAATAGTCAAAACAATAGTAAACATGATTCAGACCCTACCAGTCAAATCATAAATGGGACCTTAACTGTAAATCCTTATCTTTAGATCAAAGCGGGTAATTGGGGGCTGAAGATACATTATAGAACTAATATGTTATAGAACTCCTCTGAAATGAGTCATTTATTCCATCACTTTTCCTGCACAGCTGCTGACCCATGTTTTGGTTCCTGGAAATAGCTGCTACCCTGTCATACTTCTTAAAAGCACATATATTGATAACTCTACTCATTCCTCCATTCCTCTGTGACTGTCACTGTGTTAAAATGTGGAGTCAGCTGACTCACTTGTGATGGTAATAAAGTAGATGAGTTTGCAATGTATTTTGTTATTTCTAAAAATGCAAAAACCAAATTACATTGAAATCATAAGGGGTGTTTCAGGGAGAGCTGTAGGATGTGGTTTCTTGTGTAATCCACAGAGATTAGCTCCAACACATATTTAAACTCTCCTCTAGGAGCAACCTTAGTGGTAAAGCAAGAAGATAAACAGATGTATACACACCCTGGCACAAAATTATCACTTATGTTTGGCTTCCTAGTCTCCTCGTGTTACTTATTTATCTTAACTTCTCTCTGAAATCAGGGAACACAGAATCTCAATCAGTAGACATTTTTCTACTGAATTACCCAATAGTCCGATCATACCCCTAATACTTTTTAAAATTATTTCACTCATAATCCCAAATCTGCTTTGCTTCCTCATCTTAGTACACTGTAATTTGATTTCAAAATGAGGACAGTTGTTAGTAATGCCACATTCATTCATCTATTTTACAATTCCATGTGCTTATAACTATGAAGATATGTTAATAACATCCATTCCAATAAGCCACCCTAAATTTATTATCATGAAACAAGACCTCAAGAAAGAGAATTCAAAATCATCCATGTATTTGCAACTTATTGCAATAAAGCCTTTATCAATAGACTTCCCTGTGCACATGGTGGTCAAATTGCTGGTGAAAACCAGCCAGATCTATTACAAGCTTTCTCATGGCTTCTAGGTAACCCAAGTGAGCCTTTATTGATACTGGGAAGGGATAAAGCAGGGAAGGGATAAACAGTGCTATAAGATTTGGCTAGACAAAAGTAATGACTCTCATTACAAAGTGAGTATTTTTTTTTCAAGCTTTAGTTCAGTTTATTTTTCTTGTATAAAACTATGTAGTAGCCACAGCTGGAGCCTGGGTCCTCTGAACAGAGACTCTGGTGTGGGTCTTCACAAGATGGTCCGTGAACTCCTGATAGGGAGACTTGGTGAACACAGTCTCCTTCCAGAGATCAGGGGTGAGATAGCTGTAGGTCTTGGAGATGGCATCGAAAGTAGCCTTGGCAAAGTTCCCTAGGGTGGCAGTGCAGCCCCTGGCCGAGGTGTAGCAGTCGTCAATACCAGCCATCATCAGCAGTTTCTTGGGCACAGGGGCCGAGACAATGCCAGTGCCTCTGGGGGCGGGGATGAGACGCACCAGCACAGAGCCACAGCGGCCAGTCACCTTGCACGGGACAGTGTGGGGCTTGCCGATCTTGTTCCCCCAGTAGCCTCGCCGCACAGGGACAATGGAAAGCTTCGCCAGAATGATGGCTCCGCGGATGGCAGTGGCTACCTCCTTGGAACACTTGACATCCAAACCGACGTGTCCATTGTAATCTCCGATGGCGACAAATGCCTTGAACCTGGTCCGCTGGCCCGCGCGCGTCTGCTTCTGCACAGGCATGATCTTCAAAACCTCGTCCTTGAGGGAGGCTCCCAGGAAGAAGTCGATGATCTCAGACTCCTTGATGGGCAGGGAGAAGAGATAGATCTCCTCCAGGGACTTGATCTTCATGTCTTTGACCAGGCGGCCCAGCTTGGTGACGGGGATCCACTCCTTGTCCGCGGCCTTGCCCCCGCGAGCTCCGCGGCCTCGGCCCCGGCCCCGACCACGGCCCGGCCCGCCCCGGCCCCGGATGCCGCTGCCGAAGCCACCGCGGAAACCGCCGCGGCCTCCCATTCCAGGGCCCCCGGGCCCTCCGGGCCCTCTCGCAGCACCGGCGTCATCCGCCATTTGGTGTTCTCTCGGAGAGGAAACAAAGTGAGTATTTTAAAGCAAAAGAGCCTGTTGGGAATATTGTTTTATAAAATAGTGGTTTTTTTTATTAACTTTTTAAAATTCAATTAGGTAACATATAGTGTACCAATAGTTTCAAATGTAGATTTCAGTTATTCATCCATAGCATATAATAGCTAATGCTCAGTACTTACTGTTATAGCTTCTTGAAAGCAGAATTTTAACCCACTGAGCCACCCAGGCGCCCTTGAAAGCAGAATTTTAGATCACATTTTCTGATTACTTCCATGTCGTACAACACTTTCCTGCTAGCAACCTTCAAAACATACTGTTTGTTAGAGGAATTTCTTTAATAATAAATAAATAGGAATTCATTTAAATTTATAAATATATAAAATAAATAGGAATTTATTTAAATTTATTTAAATATTACACACTGTTTCATTGTTCATAAATAAGGTGATGATATTATAGCCATTAGTTGGTAGCACTGATATATCACTATCTTTTTACTTCTCAGTGCATTCTCTTTACACAAATAGATATATATTTTAAAAAATGTGAATCTGTGGCAAACTTGTAAAAAACCCTATACAGTAAAGTTTATCATTTTAAGTAATCTCAATTATCTTCCTCAATTGTGATAGTATATCCTTCTATCTAGGCCAGATATTGTATGAGGGATTTGAAGAGACATACTTTTCTAAATTTCACTTTTCTCATCTGCAAAATGCTTATCATGATCCTACAAAAAAATACACTTATAATTTTTTGATGAAAATTTATTTATTTATTTTAAGATTTTATTTCTTTATCAGAGAGAGTGGGCGAGAGAGCAAGCACAGGCAGACAGAATGGCAGGCAGAGGTAGAGGGAGAAGCAGGCTCCGGCCGAGCAAGGAGCCAGATGCGGGACTCGATCCCAGGATGCTGGGATCATGACCTGAGCCAAAGGCAGCTGCTTAACCAACTGAGCCACCCAGGCGTCCCTTTTGATGAAAATTTAATCTGTATAAACAATATATTTGCTGTAATGCGTGGTTCATGGAAAACATCTTTTTTAATTATAAGCAGTATTAGAAATTAAGTAAATGTGTCTATAATATTTAAAGTTTTAACACATAATTCCACTGCTTTGCCTTATTTTCTCAAATCCCTTTACCACTTTCACTGACAGAGTCAAATGTACTTTTTCTACTAGTAGCCAGCTCTTTGTCTTTTGTCAGAAAGATGCCCTTGTGAATTATTTATAATAGAGATATTAGCAATAATAATAATAATAATAATAATAAATAGCCATGAAAATGTTAAAAAAAAAAGTTTTCTTAACTAATTAGGGTTCTTAGACATCAATTAGAGGAACCACCTCGGGCAAGCAAATTAATCTGCAAGACATTCCCAGAATTAACAAGTCAGTCAGATACAGGGTTGTCTGTAGACTGAAAAGAACTAGGTTTGGAAAATAGGTAAGGACAGTGAAAAAAGTGATCAAATTTTTGGGCAAAATAAACTCTTAGGTGTCCTTTCAATGGAGTCCTGTTCATTATGTAGCAGAAACTCTGGAGATTATCTCAATCCATTGGAGTCACCCCGTTTATTAGCTTGCTATTGACAAAGTTATTTACAAACTGTAGAGCAAGAGGTTATAATGGAGAAAACTGATGGTAATGCACAGGATTCTTGTTAACAATAATGCAAGTTAGTGATTTTTCATTAGAAAACATAAATTCTATAACCCAAATTATGGGCCCAGAGCACTTCTGCTGCACAACTCTGCTTATATCCCAAATAACCATGTGAACTAGTTTTAATATCTGCTTCTCTTATTAATTTTTGAATAAAAATTCTTGACACAAGTATTTTATAATTGTGTGATAATCATGAATTTAATTTTTGGAGAACAAAACACACTTTAGCATAACTAGGTTTGTTCACAGAACCAGCCTTGGTAACACACTTCTATATGTTAGAAATGATGTAATAAATGTAGAATATTGGGCACTTGTTTGGTATTCTTTGCCATGTTTTGCACTATCTAAAAAGAGATCAGTGAACTTGGACTGGAGTTAGTAGACATGGAAGAAAATAAAATATTACAGAGAAGAATACTCTGTGGTCCACAACCTAAACGGCCTGGGATTCCCATCATTTGGATCCCTGTAGCTTTACAGAAGTCAATTAAATTTGTGTATCTCTGATTAAAGTTGTTTCCCCAGTACTTTTTCAAACATCTCTTGTAAAGTATTGTTTCCCAGAAAAAAAGGGATTTTGCACATGTATCTGCCTTTGTCTCTGGTCATGATCTCAGTCAGTATCCTGGGATCGAGCCCCATATCGGGCTTCCTGCTCATTAGGGAGTATACTTCTCAGTCTCTCTCTGCAGCTACATCCCCCTGCCCCACTCATGCTCTCTCTCTCTCAAATAAATAAATACAATCTTTAATTTTTTAATTAAAAATAAGATAAATAAATTAAAATAAAAAGTCTGGGCTTACTGCCCCATTTAGCTCCTTTTGTTTTTTTGAGTTGTATTTAAAGCAGCATGAGAGAACATGAGGCTCTCAAACTTAAAAAAAAAAGGAAAAAATTGAGTTTTGTTAGGATTTAAGATCTTGTCTGCTAGACAAAAACGTTGGCTTTGTTAACATGTGAAAATTATCAAAAGGGAATAAGATAGAATTCTAATAATTTTTGTAGAAATTAAAAATTTTCTCCAACCCAATTACATACAGACCCATTAAGTAAATTCATTCCAATGTCCCAAACCAACCTTTTCTAATAGTAATGCATCTGTGTAAACAGGGTCAACCCAAGGAATAAATAAATATTATTATTTTTTTCCTGTCTCTTCCACAGTCTCATCTGGGTATATTGGTAGCAAGCCAATTATCTATCTTATAAGACATGATATCATAAGGAAGGGTATTCTGTCCATTTGGAACAACTGAAAATCATTGTAATTTTATCTTGGTGCAGTAACTTGAGATGGCAAAGTGTGGTTTATGAATATATTTTATTTTTTTTTTTACTGGGAAGAAGAGATTATAGAGATATTGGTTATCCAAGAGAGACTGACAGGTGTTGATAGTTGCCAGGTCAATATCCATCTACTTTTTCCTTTAGTATCAGAAAGCACTGAGGGATTGACAACAAGGAAACTTAAAACAACATCAAATATTTTATTGTCTCTTTTCTAGCTACATT
The DNA here is from genome assembly GCF_964662115.1 of Mustela nivalis. NCBI lineage: Eukaryota > Metazoa > Chordata > Mammalia > Carnivora > Mustelidae > Mustela > Mustela nivalis. The sequence goes on along the minus strand of NW_028135875.1, from coordinate 226,724 downwards.
GTAACCATATGACAAAGTATCAGTCGTACAAGATATCATTCTCTTTTACCTCTATCTTTCTGCCAGAAATGTGGGCTTAATAGTGAGAACTCCAACAGCAATTTTTGCAACTGTGAATAAAAAGCCATGAAAACCTCTAAGATAGTTCACTTGACTTTCTTAAGACTCTGAACCAACACCAGAAAACACTCTCTGTAGTCTTCTTGTTAAATGAAAAATATGGTTAAACCACTTTTGACAGTCTACTACCTACAGCAAACTGTAAATCTTAATTGAAATATGTCCTCTCAGCTGTGCTTAAGCAACTGAGTCCTGAGCTTTTCAGGTTTTCAGTCTGAAAGAGTACACCTCGGGTGCTCTGAAAGGGAAGAGAAACGACACCCTGTTCTCCATATAAATTAAAGAAGAGAAATCTGTGCATTTAAGTGGGCCATATAAAATTTATCAAGCAGTTATCTCCTAACTCCTTCCTATCCAAATTACCTGATATGCTCTCCCTACTCCTTTATTCCACGTTACTGCCTTTTCACAACATGTCTTCTGTTATTTCCTTCTTGCAAGCTAGTTTTGATTTCTGCATCTAAAAAAATCAACAATCATTGTGTATTTCAATTCCCATTTTCCTCAAATGCATTGATTCTTCTTATCTATTACTCTTTTCTCATACTCAGTGTCTTTGTCTTTATGGGGTTTGTACTTTGCTTTTCCCCATCCTTTACTGCCATTATATAATCAATCTAATAACTTCTTAGAGAAAGTTAAAAATTCCCGCATAGCCACACGTGAACACAAAGTCACTGATTTTTAGCAAACCTATAAGATAGTCAGACATCCATTCAATTTCTTTTTTTTTAAGATTTTATTTATTTATTTGACAGAGAGAGATGACAAGCAGGCAGAGAGGCAGGCAGAGAGAGAGGAGGAAGCAGTCTCCCTGCTGAGCAGAGAGCCTGATTTGGGGCTCGGTCCCAGGACCCTGGGATCATGACCTGAGCCGAAGGCAGTGGCTTAACCCACTGAGCCACCCAGGCGTCCCTCCATTCAATTTCTTAACTGAGTCCCAAATGCATCCTGACTTCTAACCTAAACCTAAGCTCTACTTCTTACACGTTGTTATATGACCAAATTCTTTCAGTTCAGTATTTTGTAACATTTAAATATTAATCAGTTGATGCTTTGTTTGTGTATTTCTATGAAAATAATTTGAATACTGTAGATTTATTGTTATATTTATAGGTTTATAATCAAAGTTTCATCAGTTGAAGTTTTTGGAAATTTCAGATATAATGATTAACCTAAAATGATACTGCCTCAAATCCCTCTGATATCAAGGCCCAACTCCTGATTATAGCCAAACCTGTGGTGGATAGTTCCATGGGAAATTGCAGTTACTTAACACTGATAGCATCTCATGTTCTCTCTCTCATTTTAGAATGTCTCCAACACAACCTGAAACTGTAGGAGAGTTAATGTCCTCTGAGGACAGCTCTCAGTGAAGTGGAAATAAGAACCATAGGTAAAATTGTCAGTTTTCAGGTCTTCATGAGGACAACTTAAAGAAGTTTCTCAGGACCTTTCAGTAAAAGCAAGCCTTCATTTTCTATCCACAACAATTATATCAACAATGTACCTCTTTGACAAAGTTGCTTCTTCACTGTATCACTTTCCCATTCTTTTCTACCTTGGATAATCTCCCAGATAAACTAACAGTACTCAAATCCTTTGTCCTACTCTTTGCTCTCAGGATAAATGGAGCCAAAAGACTTAGATTAATATCAAGTTCTGAATGGGATCTTAGAGCTATTTCTGTCCAGATTTTCATAAACATAGGGACCTTTGAATTATCAGGCTATAAATAAGTTCTAAATGGAGGGGGCAAAAGCAAAAAGTAGAAATTATTATGTTTGATTTTTAATCATGATTAATTGACTATTGATTATTATAAATACTAACATTATAAAAGTGTGGATCTTTGTAAAACAATGTCATATTGTAAGAAAGAAGTTGCATAATCCTTTTGAGAATATTAAACCAAGTGTTCAGGTGCCATCTAATTTCTTGTTTAATCCAGAACTTTGGTGTGCATCATCTTGAGGAATAGGATTTTGAAGTCCAGACAGACTAAGAGAAAACTGATCCAAATGTGTGTGTTTATATTTCTGCTTTTGTTGTAAAAATCAAAGTGTGATTGCTGGTTTAAAATGGTAAAACTAATAATGTTCATGGACTCGATTATAAATTTTCTAATTGTATGGGAAGAATCCAATAAACATAGAATTAATTGATTTGCAAATCCTCAAAGAGCTACAGGATCAGGTAGTGGTATGTTCTGATTCAACAGCATCATAATGCAGCATTTTATATGTGTGGCTAATGGATATTTTCATGAATGTTTGCTAGCTAGTCAGCCAATACAGAGAAATATTAGGTAGCGTAATTACTCACAGTTGTGTTTAATAAAATGAGAGAAAATTATCAAATGACACTAATAATAATAATCCTATAGCAGGCTAAATATTCAATGATAATTACAAGTATTAATCTAGCTTTCTTCCCTGATTATGACTCTGCTCTCCTTTATCATAATGGGAGTAGCAGATTGTCTGCAGTGAATTGTGAAAACGCAGCAGTGACTTTGGCAGTGAAGGCCTCCCATCAATTTTGATAGGTTAAAATGATTCTGGTTGGTCTTGAGCAAATGTGTCAATTTTTTTTTTCTGTGTGTGTCATAAAAGAAAGAAGCAATAGTAAATTCTTGCTGTTATTCCATGGAGCCAATAAAATCATACTGCCAACAAGAGGCTGTTGACACCATAGGTGTAGTTAACTGTCTTGAAATACTACGCCTGGAAATAAAATCCTAATATTTCACATAACCTCTTTTTTTAAAAGAAACAAAACAAAACAACTATACTGCTTACATTTAGGGCCCTGCTGTTGTGTAACTATTTTTGAACATGTCTTCTGTAAGTGTATATATATATATATATATATACATATTTTTCTGTGCAATAAATTCATTTAGAGATAAATTTGGATTGCAAATTATTTTGGGGGAGGCGTGGTATTTGTGGCTAGTCTTACAAGTAAAAAGGACTAAAAGAAAGAAGAAAAACATTTTTTATTACAGCATATTTACATCTGTCCAAAGTACTTATCTACTATAATACTGACTAATGTATAATACTGTACACAAAGAAAGAAGCTAAATGAGTTATAATTCAGTCAGTGTATAGCTGGCCATTTTAAAACTTACCACTGAATCTTTCTGGTATGCAATGTGATATCTGGCAATCTGGTCCAGTTCATTACATCAGGTCATTTGTATGTTCTTATTACCATTTTGATAGCATAGCACATTTTATAACCCAGACATTTTACAATGGAACTATGATGCATGTATTTTCAAAAGTATAGACATACATGAAGCTATGAGGTCAAAAAAGATGAATGTCCGTAGTACCATATAGACTCAACAAATAAAAGTGTCCAAGGGTCTGAGTGTGACTTATGAATATTGTATAAGATTAGGCCAACATGTGGTTTTGATATAAATAATCTGTTCTTAAATTAGAATTACAATCGTTGAGTACAGTGTTGAAAATGGCAGATAGATTTTAGCTATCTTTGCTCACTAGGGAAAATGGAAAAATGTTTAGTTTGGTCAGATTTTCACTTAACTTCTGAAAAATCTTACGTTTGAGAGAACCCTTCTGAAATAAGAATCCTTAAAGACATAACCCCTTTGGCACAAGTTTTCAAGAAACTTGTTTGATGTTGTAGACAATTCTATGGCACACGTACTGTTCTAGATGTTTCATGCCAATAATATGTAAGCCATACCAAGGCTACATATACATATAGAGATGTTCCTCAGCTTACAAGGGGGCTATGTACAGAGAAACACATAAAAAATTGAAAATGCATTTAATACCCCTAAACAATCAAATATCATAGCTTACCTTAAGCTTATTTAAACATACTCAGAACACTTACATTTGCCTGCATTTGGGCAAAATCATCTTAAGCAAAGCCTATTTTATAACAAAGTATCAAATATCACATGCAATTTATTAAATATTACACTAAAAAAAGAAGAATATATATATTCTATATATATATTCTATATATAGAATGCTTGTAAGAATATCAGGTGTTCACCCCTGTAATCTTCTAGCTGACTGGAAGCTGTGGCTCACTGCCGCTGCCCAGCATCACAAGATGGCACCATATAGAACAAGAGTTTCAGGTGGTAGGTGTTGTAAGTTTTACCCAAACTGACATTGGTTTTTGTCATCATATATGTCAAGTAGTTTTCTCAGGTTTATTTTTAGAATATCCTTGTATAATGAATATTTACACTGATATCTAGTATAAAAATCTTGCAATTTAACATTAGAAACATTAAGATATTGAAAATCAATCTATTTCTTTAATTCATTGAAGACATTTTTGGCTTGTTTCCAGTACTTTCTTACTGGTTAAAAAATGAATTTGAAGTAGTCTGGATTTCATTATTATATGGCACTTTCCCTTTGATGAATACAAAGACGATATTCTATATTAGCTATCTGAGAAGAATTTATTTTTTTAATTTTATTTATTTGTAAGAGAGAGAGTGAGAGAGAGCACAAGCAGGGGGAGCAGCAGGATGAGGGAGAAGCAAACTCCCGGCTAAGCAGGGAATCTGTTGCAGAACTGAGTCCCAGGACCCTAAGATCATGACCCGAGCTAAAGGCTCAGGCGTTTAACTGACTGAGCCACCCAGGTGTCCCAATCTGAGAAGAGTTCTGTATGCTATTCCTATTAATATGCAGTTTAAAGTCTAGGTAATTAACTTAATATTTTAGTGGCTATTGCATAGATAGCACTATGTTCCAGGCAGAGAGTAAGAAAGAAATATTAAATCAACCATATTCTATGCATTCTAAATGAAAATAATTAATCGATCATAAAAATCCTTCTATTTATGGAATATCAACTTATAAGCTTTCCTCCATATGAACAATGCCAAATACCAGAATAAAGGGTCATCTAATACAAATAAAGGATAGAATTAAAGAATTCTGGTAAGCCATTTAATTTTGAAAAATGGTGTTCTATTGTTGCTGAGTTGTGGTTTTCAGTTACATAATATCTGATAAGTGTAGAAGTAACATGAGTGTTACGTGAGATGAGAAATGGTATATAATTAAGATATTTTTAAAAGTACAGATAAATACAAATTTGTAAACATAGCATTATGGAGGAGTAAAAATAAATGATAGCTACACACTCTAAAGTGAATAAAACTTGGAAAGCTAATAGAGAAGTAAAACAAGGACAGTGCAAAAAGTATGGTACATTTTTATGAAGTTCAAACAAATTCTGTGAAATCATAGATGGACTTAAAGATACTATTATGTATCAAATATTGTAAAAATTAAGCAAGGAAATAGCAAACATAAAACAACCAAAGCATACAAACTTGGGTAGATACAAGAGGTGTGATCATGTTCTACTTCATAAAGAGATGAGTTAATAGATAAATACAAGTAACTAGACTTTTTAGAAGTTCATAAAACGTTGCCTGTTATTTCTTAGTAATATAAAATATATGGTTTTCTAACAAAAACGTTTATCTTAAAATATTTAAAAATAAATTTCAGGCTACTCCTAAGGTTATATTTACTTTTCCACTGTAGGAAAAGCTGGTTGTTGTAGTTGTATTTGTTTGTTTGTTTTAGTCTCCTCCTAGTTTTTATTATTATAATGTGGAATGAGGAATGTTAGATTGAAAAGTGAATTATTTTATAGACAAAAATCATTACTTGATTCACCTCCTGGTACAGCAGATGGAACTCCTGAAAATATGCCCTTTTGCCTTATGGAAGAGTAACAGTTATGCTTACTTCTGAACATACTTGGTGGTGGCCCTAAATAGTGACACCATAGTAAACATTTTGAATATTTGCAATTAATTTTTATAGTCATAGGGCTCCAAAAGGCACTGCAGGTATCTTAGCAGGTATTTCAATAAGGCTAAAATTTGCCTGACTGTTTAAAAATATTAGCAGGGCACAAAACATGGCAGAAGTATTGTCCTCAGATATTATTTTTTTCCATATGCTCCTGATTCCAGACATGACAAGTTATTTTTCAAATATTTATTATAAAAGTTTTTATTTATTTATTTGACAGAGATCACAATAAGGCAGAGTCAGGCAGAGAGAGAGAGGAGGAAGCAGGCTCCCTGCTGAGCTGAGAGCCCGATGTGGGCCTGGATCCAAGGATCCTGGAATCATGACCTAAGCCGAAGGCAGATGCTTTAACCTACTGAGCCACCCAGGCTCCCCCATGACAAGTTATTTTGATAGATGTATATACAGTGTATTTTCCAGTTATAAGAAAAATGGTTCTGCTATTTTTAACCTTTTTAAAAATTAAATAATTTTTTTCATTGAAATTTTATTTTTTAATGTTTTACTTTTCTTTTCTTTTTTTTTAAAGATTTTATTTATTTATTTGAGAGACAGAGATCACAAGTAGGCAGAGAGGCAGGCAGTGAGAGAGAGAGAGGGGGGGGGAAGCAGGCTCCCTGCGGAGCAGAGAGCCCGATGCGGGGCTCAATCCAAGGACCCTGAGATCATGACCCGAGCTGAAGGCAGCAGCCCAACCCACTGCGCCACCCAGGCGCCCCAATGTTTTACTTTTCAATATACTACTTAGAATATAAAACCTATTCCATTTTGTAAGATGTTTACCATTTAAAAAATGGTAATTTTCTCATTGTGTCTTCCCCTCACATTGCTTTATTTTGAATAAAAAATTTCACAATAAACATAACTGATGCTTTCCTTCTGATGGTCCCTCTGTTGGTCATACTGTATATGAGCCATGACAATTAGTTTTACAAAATTTATTGATGTTTGTTGATATGTTTTATCATAACTAATTTTCCCTCCCTTATCTAGATTCCCCAGCTTTCAGACAGGTGGACACTTCAATAAACCATACCCAAGGGATGTATCAAGTACTTCTTAGACATTCTCTCAGATCCTTGAGGTCTCATTTTGCCTAGGGATTTGCAATAGGTTCTGCCAGAGGCACCACTGTGACAACTGATGTCCATGGTCTATCTCCTGCTAAGCTCAAGAGGTCACTGGTTTCCAAGTTTATCTATAAAATTAATGCATTCCAGCAAGTTCTTTTTTTTAATATTAACAAACTTATTTTAAAGTTTATATGGAGAGGCAAAGACTCACAATAGTCAACATAGTGTTGAAGGAGAACAAAGACTGAGGACTGACTTCAAAGTTTACTAAAGCGATTGGGCACCTGGGTGGCTCAGTTGGTTAAGCCTCTGCCTTCCGGCTCAGGTCATGATCCCAGGGGCCAGGGATCGAGTCCGGCATTGGGTTCTCTGCTCAGCAGGGAGCCTGCTTCTCCTCATCTCTCTCTCTGGCTGTCTCTCTGCCCATTTGTGATCTCTCTCTCTGTCAAATAAATAAATAAAATCTTAAAAAAAAGTTTACCATAACGATAATTGTAAGCATGATATTGTAATACCACAGAGAGACTAGATTAAAGCAACAGAATATATATTATCAATTATATTTTATATTTAATAGAAAAGCAAAAGCAATACAAGAGAGCAAAATACAATCTTTTAAACAAATGGTTCTGTAGCAATGGTGAAGCTAAATCTAAAAATATAAAATAAAATAAATCCAGGCAGATATCCTACACTCTTCACAAAAATGAACTCAGATTGGATTATAAACCTAAACATGAAACATGTAGAAGGTAATATAGAAGAAAATTTAAATGACCTTGGTTTTCGCAATAACTTTAGCTACAAAAGCACAAGCACTGAATTTAAAAATGTCTACTCTGTGAAACACAATGCCAAGAGAATGAAAAGGCAAAGCACAGACTATGAGAAAAAATTTGCAAAATACACATCTGGCAAAGGACTGTTAATCAAAAATACACAAAGACCCCTAAAAACTCAACAATGGGGGAAAAACCGGATTAAAAATGAGCCAAAGGCCTTAGCAGATACCTCACCAAAGAAAATATTACAGATGGCAAATAAGCATATAAAAAGATGCTTCACATCATATGTCATCAGGAAAATGCAAATTAAAACAAAAAAGAGACACCAGTACATACCCAGAATCCAGAGCACTGACAACAGAACACGAAATGTTGGTGAGGATGTGGAGCAACAGGAATGTTCTTCCATGTGTATTGAGAATAAAGAATGGAAAACAACTTGGCAGTTTCTTACAAAACTAAACATATTCTTGCCAGATTATTCAGCAGTAGCAGCTCTTGGTATTTATCCAAAGAAGATGAAATCTATACCCACAAAGATGTCTATAGTAGTTTTATTCATAACTGACAAAAGCTTGGAAGCAACCAAGATATCCTTCCATAAGTGAAAGGTCAAAGAAAGTGTAGTACATGCAAACAATGGAATATTATTTAATGCTAGAGAAATGAATTACCAAGCTATGAAAAGATATGGATATAAATATTTAATAAATATTTGATTTTAGGCTTCTACAAGTCTATCAATGTTATTAGTATATTTTAACAGTGAATGCTCAGCATTCATGAATTTACCTAATAAAACATTTTGGGTTCAATATTTTAAATACTTCAACCTCTATGATTATATTCCTAATAATTTTGAATTGGGGTAAATAAACCTTAATTTTTTGTAACTTGTTTCTTATTGCAAGAGAGCTCAATGAAATTTTAGAAAATAAAAATTTACAAAAAAAAAGTTTAGTTTATTATTGCCAAATAATTTAAAACTTTATCTTATATTCAAATACATATATTTTTCTAAATTGATTTATATGCTACTAAAACCAAAAACTTTTAGTTATACTAGATTTCATATCCTGCAATCAATGCCAGAAATCCATCTGGCAATGATTTGTCTTAAATAGAGTTAAGATGGGTGTTATTACAATGCAAGATGGAAACAAAGATAGTATAACAATTGGTGTTACATAACTTTTCCGTTTTGATCAAGTTACTAATCTACAAAAGGCTTTTATCAGTGACAGACTTGGGACTTTAACAAAACTTTTAAACTAGCATGTGCGACTCATTCCTAGAAAACAACACAATCAATAACACTTTATTTAGATTAAATCATGACTATTTCTCCATTTGAATAAAAAAGGTAGCAACCCCAATAAGTTTATTGAACATGAAAAGTTGAAATGCTATAATGCTCCTAAGGAATTAAATGATCCAGTCAAGAATTACTAAAAAAGGATATAAATTACCAAAGTGTTTGTATAATTGTAATGTACAACTGCCCATTATCGTTCCATAGTGTAGGCTTGTACAAGAACTCTATAAAAGAACTCCACTTCTAAACTGTGGAAAATATGTTCCCTTTTCCCCTATATACAACTATTAAGCCATTCATTTAGCTTTTAAAATATCCACTTAATACAGGCTTTTTACACATTTGAACAGGCAGCAGGGCTCTATTCTTATCGCTTACATCTGAAGGATAGACTTCTAGCGTAAGAGGTAAAGCCCATAAAGGAGCCCAATAATAACAACAAAATACAGTTTAGTGAGCCCTTACAATCTGCCAGCTACCTTTCTGAGAATACTTCAATTAATAAAACATATAAAATACCTGACCACAAAGAGCTCACATTCTTTTGAAATATAATAGTGAAATAAACCAATAATAGAGGGGCACCTGGGTGGCTCAGTCCATTGAGTGACTGCCTTTGGCTTGGGTCATGATCTCAGGGTCCTGGGATGTAACTCCCCAGCAGGCTTTCTAGGCAGTGGGGTGTTTTCTTCTTCCTCTGCGCACCCTCCCAATTCTCTCTCTCTCTGTCTCAAATAAGAAAATAAACCAGTAATAGAATAATGATTGATGGTTGATGGTGATAAGTGATACAAAGAAATACAAGAAAGGTAAAAGCCATTGGGGAATGCTGGGATGAAAGTTAATTTTATTTTGTTTTGGGTGGTTATATCTCATTTATGAGATGTTATTTGCACAAAGACCCAGGAAGTGAAGGAGAGTGTTATACAAATATTAAAGGAAAAGATTGCTCTAGGCAGAGCAAGTAAGTATATAGACTTTGTGTGAACAGCTTGTCTGTTACTTTTGAGGAAAAGCAAGGAGGCCAATGAGGAGTTCATAGTGGTGGAGAGAGGAAGAACGTATTGATGTATGACCTTCTAGTACATTGAAACGCCTTCAGTTTTTATTTAATATGAAAGGGGAAGATACCAAAAGTCTTTCAACAGCAGAATAAAATCATATGACTTGATTTTTAGGTTAAATTGCTGTACCAAAATAAATTTGCATGGAGAAAGGAGTGCAGTATGTGTGGAAGTGGGGTTATCAATCAAGTCAATAATTCAGGAACATATGATGGTGTTTTTAGCATGCTGGATGGTAATAGAAGTGGTGAGGTATGGTTTTCATTGTGTATATATTTTGATGGTGTATATTCTGGTGAACAGGATGGGGTATGTGCAGGACAGACATCAACATTTATTTTACCTGCACAAACAGAAGGGTGGAGTCTTCATTCCCTGATATGGAGAGAACTCTGAGTTCAAATGTTCTTTCTCATTAAATGGCATAGTGATGATGAGGATTTAGTCAGACAGTGAAAGAGAGCAGTAAGCATAGTGTTAAGCGGTAAGACATTATAATACATTGGAACATCAAAAAACGTTGTGTTGGATCATCTGTTTATGTGAGTAAATAAATAAATAAAGCTTCCTGGGGTTCTGATAGAGGTAAAGAAGACTGTATATGATCCAAAGGGGCACGTGCACCAAATGTTTATAGCATTAATATCCACAATAGGCAAACTATGGAAAGAACCTAGATGTCCATCAACAAATGAAATATATATATATATACACACACAATGGAATACTATTCAGCCATCAAAAGAAATGAAATCTTGCCATTTGCGTTGACATGGATGGAACTGGAGGGTATTATGCTTAGCAAAATAAGTCAACCAGAGAAAGTCACTATCATATGATCTCCCTGATATGAGGAAATGGAGGTGCAATGTGGGGGGTTTGGGGAACAGGAAAAGAGTAAATGAAACAAGATGGGATCGGGAGGGAGACAAACCATAAGAGACTCTTAATCTCACAAAACAAACTGAGAGTTGCCGGGGGGGGGGTGGGGAGGTTAGGGAGAGGGTGGTGGGGTTATGAACATTGGGGAGGGTATGTGCTGTGGTGAGTGCTGTGAAGTGTGTAAACCTGGCGATTCACAGACCTGTACCCCTGGGGCTAATAATACATTATATGTTAATTAAGAAGAAGAAAGAAGAAGAAGAAGAAGAAGAAGAAGAAGAAGAAGAAGACTACTATAAATCAAATGCTATGGTTTTCAGCATAGAGTGTGTAATCAGGCATATTTTATTAAAGTAACCAAGTAAAATGAGGTCGAAAATTGGAATAACAGAAAACATAAAAATCAGAGATTTTAAAAAGAGATATGGGACAGTGTAGAGAATATAGTCAATGATATTATAATAGTGTTATATGGTGACAGATGGTGGCTATATTTGTAGTGATCATAGAATAATGTATGGAGATCTTGAAAACCTGAAACCAATGTAACACTGACTATCAACTACACTCAAATAAAAAAATAGTAAAAGGAAACATTTTAATTTAAAAAGATAAAAAGAGGGACAAGAATTTGAAAAGTGAATTTCAAAAAGAGTAAAGATGAGGCTAAGACATACTCTGAACCTTGAGGAAAACACCATTTTGAAAATTCTTCCCATTTTGAGAAAACTCAAATGAATCAATACCATAAAAGAACCCATTTTAACCGAGAGATGTAATGAATGCTCAAGAAATAATTTTATGACAGGATAATTCTTCCCTATGAAACAGCATACAGAAACCCGGGGAAACACCTGGAAGCCAAATAAACTATACTGAAAATAAGAATTAGGAAAAAGATAAATGATGAAAGATAAGAAAATTAGACCTGCGACAGAGACCTAGTGAAGAGAATTTTTAGCTTGTGGTTTAATGTTTTTGAGGATAATCTAGAGTTCATAACTGCCTTGAGGCAGGCTGGTTGTAGGCAGTTTAGGCAGACCCCTAAGAGAGGCCTACTTTGGGCTGGACAAAGACAAATCCAACCATTTGACTAAAGTGTCTGTGAAGATGTTGAAGTCAGATGCAGCAGAGAAAGACCTGTCAAACCTAATCTCAGAAATGGAGATGATGAAGATGATTGGACAGCACAAGGACACCATCAACCTGCTGGGTCCTGCACACAGGATGGTCCTTCGTACACTATCATGGAATATGCCTCCAAAGACAACATACAGGAGTACCTGCAGGCCCAGAGGCCTCCTGACCTGGAGTACTGTTACAATATCAGCCACAATGCAGCAGAGCAACTCTCCTCCAAGCACCCGGTATACTTTGCCTACCAGGTAGCCTGAGGCATGGAGTACCTTGCCTCCAAGAAGTGCATACACCAAGACCTGGCCACCAGGGAAGTGCTGGTGACAAAGGACAACATGATGAAGATCTCAGACTTCAGCCTTGCCAGAGATATCACCACATCAGTTACTATAAAATGAGAACCAACAGTGGACTGCCTGTGAAGTGGATGGTCCCTAAGGCCATGTTTGACCAGATCTACATCCACCAGAGTGACTTCTGGTCTTTTGGGGGTGATCCTGTGCAAAATTTTCACTCTGGAAGCCTCCCATATCCTGGAGTGCCTGTGGAGGTGGTTTTCAAGCTGCTGAAGGAGTCATTTGATGGATAAGCCAATAAGTGCACCAGAGAGTTATACACAATAATGAGGGGTGGCTGGCATGTGGTACCTTCAAGCTGCTGGTAGAAGACCTGGATCATACTGTGGCCTTGACCTCCAACCAGGAGTACCCGGACCTGTCCTTGGCCCTGGAACAATACTGTCTATGCTTTCCCAACACCCAAAGCTTCACCTGCTCCTCAGAGAAGAATTCCACCTTCTCTCATGTGCCGTTGCCCAGGGAGGCCTATCTGCCCTGACACCCAGCCCAGCTTGCCAATGGTGGACTCAAATGACTAGTATCCCTATTACTCCTGTCCAGATTCCGTCATAAGCTGTAACCCTTACCCCCCACCCTCCCTGCAAGACTCACTGCCTTCTCCTTTGTCCCTTTCCTACTGGCAGGAGCCAGCTGCCTACCTGAGGCCTTCACCCCTTGAAGTTCACCTCTCTTCCCCTTCCTCTTCCTCCTCCTTACAACCTGCTCATGAAAGAAAGGAACAGAGAGGCAGGTACTTGCTCGTGGCTACTTCCTTCCCTCCCATATGTTGGACCAAGACCCCTCCCTGTCATCTGGTACTGCCTAGACGTCGAGAGAGTTGGAGATGAGGCATGCCAGTGAAAGCTGTCGGAGCTTTCCTGGTTTGGTTTTGTCTGCTTAGCATAACATGTAAGACTGAGTTCTGGTGGCAGGGACCTAGTCCTTGGGGCTATAGCACTAGTGAGGGGAGGTCAACTGCTCTGGGCCTTGGCTAAGAGCAAGCCCTGCTCCAGAGATATGGTGCCAAGGGCTTATCAATTTTGATACTAATTTGCTTTGCTGACCAAATACCTGGTATCAAAAGATGGGAAGGCAAAGACTGGAAGCAGTGTTGTGACCATGGGGTCCAGCCCCAAACTATGAAGAAAACACAAAGTGTATAAATCTGAGTAAGTATATATTTACACACCTTTTTAAATAGGTTGTTATCAAAGATTTAATCAATGGGTAATATGCTCCTCGTGGCTGGGAAGCATCAGTTGCCATATATTAAAAACAAAGAAAAGAGGTGTCTGGGTGGCTTCCTCCAAGAAGTGTCCCTTCTTTTCAGGTCATGATCCCAGGGTCCTGGGATGAAGCCCCACATCAGGCTCTCTGCACAGTGGGAAACCTGCTTCTCCTTTTCCCTCTGCCCTGCTTATAGTTCCTCTTCCTGTCTCTCTGTCTGTCAAATAAATAAAATATTTAAAAAAAAACAAGAAAGAAACAAAATGTTTTAAAAGGCCTTTTTTTTTTAAATTTTCTAGGGGTGCCTGGATGACTTAGTTGTTTAAGCAGATGTTTGCCTTTGGCTGAGGTCATGATTCCAGTGTACAAGGATCCAGCCCTGCATGGGACTACTTGCACCCCAAGGAGCTTGCTTCTTCCTCTCCCTTTGCACATGATTCCCCCTGTTTGTGTGCTTCTTCTCTCTCTCTCTCTCTCTCTCTTGCTGTCAATAAATAAAATAAAATCTTTTACTAAATAAATAAAAAAATAAATAAATTTCTAAACCTACTTTCAGTTTAGGTCCCTTAACAAAAATTGCTACTGCTTCATTAAAAAAAAAAAAAAAAGGATAATTTAGAAAGATGCTTCCAGAGTTAAAAAGCTGTTTTGTTTCTTTGTCAGGATTCAATATAGAAGTGCTTTAAAAAGTAAAAGAAAAAATATGCTATATTAACTCTAATCACACTATAACTTTGGTGGTTATATCAAGATAATGAAAAGTGATTTTAAAGCAAATTTCATTATCAGACATAAAGATCAAGTCAAAATTACAGAAGAGTAAAAGGATGAATTCATCAGGGAGTATAATAATTCTTTTTTTTTTTAAAGATTTTATTTATTTATTTGACAGAGAGAGATCACAAGTAGGCAGAGAGGCAGGCAGAGACAGAGAGAGGAGGAAGCAGGCTCCCTGCTGAGCAGAGAGCCCGATGCGGGACTCGATCCCAGGACCCTGAGATCATGACCTGAGCCTAAGGCAGCGGCCTAACCCACTGAGCCACCCAGGCGCCCCGGGAGTATAATAATTCTTGAATTTTAATACGTAACAACAGATTTGGGGATATATAGGGAAAAACTAAGAACAAAAATCATAACTTCTACCTTGGACGACAAATGGAAAATAATTTCAACACCCTTATTTTAAGATTACATAGACAAATGGTCATCATATTGGTAAGATATGTAAGACTTGAACAAAATGATCAACTAACTAGATATGCTTGATATTACATTACAGTAACTGAACTAACTGAGGTCAGTCTTTGGTGAATCACAGAAACAGGTGGAGTTGTCAAACAAAGGAATCTTTGTTTACAACATACAAGGAGTTCACAGGGAATAAGTTCCAAAGCCTTGACTGTTTGAACAGGAGAGAGATTTTTATTTAGTATTTAAGATGAATACTCAGAAGGGAGAGTTTTATTATCCCGTGTATGGTTGGTCATACGGTTGTGGATGCATGCACATCCACATATGTATTTGTGCAATATGTATTGCATGTTCACCTGAATGAAGCTTGTATTCCACCGAGGGCAGAAACTTCAACGTTAGAATAAAGCAGAGGTAACTGTTGGACAAGGGAAAGGAACTCTGCAGGCTTCAAGAGCAGATAGAAACTAGATGGGGTCTTGGGCTCATTTTCTGGGACAAGGAATGAAAGGCCTTGATTGCTTTTGAAATAGCACTAGGAGTTTTACCACTGATTTATTGTCTCAATAGCTTAGGCTATTTCCTGCTCTGGTGGTGACTGTTAGTTTTCCCATTGCCTTGTTCCCTCAAAATCCTTAAGGAGTGAGGTTTTTGCATTTCTTTGTAAGAACCTCCCAGGAATTTTTGGAAGAAGTGTGCTGGGGCAAGTACACAGGTGGGGTATAGATCATTGAAAATAGCTGGGGACAAAAAATGACTTTTCTTATGTCAGGAAAACTATATCTCTTCTTTAATTTTCTAGGAACCTCTAACTCTTTCTGCTGATGTTACCAGCAGGCATCTGAGATATTACTGATTGTTCTCTTGAACCTAAGGAAAAGGAAATGTAGAAAGCAAAAGAAAAAACTTTAAAATCTATCCTGCAACTCATCAATTCACTGCAGCCACCTCTCTGTCTTTCCCTTTCTCTTTTTCTCTCTTTCTCTTTCTCTCTCACATACGCACAACACACGCAAATCGACTTAAAGCAATTTTTAATTTTCCCTATTCCATTTTAATATACTTGAGGCATGATCATTTTCTTAGTAAATACAAGAAAAAAAAATCTAGGATTCCATCATTCTGTGTGATTAAAGTATTGAGGAATTTACTTCCAATAGCACTTATAAAAACATATTTTATTTAAGGAATATTATATAATCAGGTGCCTGCATTTTTCTTATTCTCTAACTAGTGTTATTTGGCAATTAATATTTTGTCAATCAATATTCCCCTATACCTGAATGTGTGGGCAGTGAGAGATGAGTTAGAGGCAAGGATGGTGAACACTCCCAACAACTGCAGACTACCTATATCTTAAGCCATGATTTTCTTTGCAAAGGTCAACATTGATAATGTTCTAGTCATACCTCCGTGTACCAGGAAAGAAGTAGCATATTTCTTGAAAGACACAGCTATCAAAGCTCCATTGAGAATCCGTAAAGATGGAGAAGGGATTTGCAAATTAAATATCTGATAATGGACATCTACTCTGATTATTTAAAAATGAATAAAAATAAAAAACCTTACTAATAACCAAACAGAGTATCCAATTTTACATGTGAAGGAAATAATGGAAGAGACATGTCACCAAAAGTATATGGATGGCTTATAAGCACATGGCCAATTTCTCAACATTTAAACATTAAAGAAATAAAAATTAAAATCATAATGAGACATGCTTACATATCTATTAGAATGGCTAAAATTATAAAGGCTAATTGTACTTGGTCTGAGCTAGATTGAGAAGAAACAAAAAATCTAAACTGTTGTTGGCATATATCATGATACAACCACTTTGGAAAATAGTTTCAAAATTTTTTTAAATGAAAAATATGTTGCAGTTACACAAATAGCCATTTTATTCTAGGCATTTCACCAAGAGAAACAATCCCTATGTTCATACAAGGACTTGTATGTGAATTTCATAGCAGCTTTATTTTTAAGAATTGAAAACAGTGGAAATGTTCATCAATGTCCATCAATAGAGCAAAGACAATTGGAGATTCTCAAAGTAATGATGCCGAGAAAAGAAAATCCAGGCCATGAATAGTATATACTGTGTGATTCCATGACTACAAAAAATCTAGAAAATACAAATTTATATATAGTCACAGTCATCAAATATATGGTGTGATTTTAGTGCCTTCTTCTGTGCTCCCATAGCTTCCTACACTTGGATCTCCGAGCATTTCTTACACCATGTGAAAATATGAACTCTTTCTCTTTATTCTGTCTTACTAGAATAAGAATCCTTGAAATTTTATGGACATTTGAACTCTCAGTTATTAGCAAAAATTCTATCACACAGTAAGTTTCCAAATATAAAAGCCAGAGTTTTACAATGACTTCGAAGCTTTTACATGATCTAGCCACTCATTTAACCTCTGTGACCTCTTTCCCTGCTACTCTTCAGTCACTCACAGTGGCCTCCTTGCTATTCCTCAGATATGCCAGGCATGATCCAACCTTATGGCCTTCAAGATAGCCAATTCCTTTGTCTGGAGTGACCTTATTGCTGATAGTTCTGCGCAAATTCATCACCTTTCCATACATTTGTTCAATTGTCAGCTTCATTGTAAGTACCCTGATCTTTCTATTAAAAGATTTAACTCCCCATCCCCTGCCTAGCAACCTTGATTTTTCTCACCCTGATCGAATTTTTCTTTTTCCCCATTGTACTCTTCCTTTTTGAATGCACTATGCCATTTTTATTAAGGTTTATAGCTTTGAATTGTCTCACCCATTAAAATAAAAGTTCTACAAAGCCAAGTATTTCATTTACCAGTGTAGTCTGAAGTAATATCTGCCATATAATAGTTCAGTAGACAACTGGTAAATTTCAAAATAAATCAATGTTGAGAGTATACTGAATTTCATAAGTCATTTCAATATTTTTTTCCAAAAAATAAACTACATAAAACATACTTTAAATTTACTTTCAAAATATTTTATAGCATATAATGGACAATATACATAAGCCTAAAGAAACAATCCTATAATTAACCATTTCATACCTACTTAAAAACTGCATAATACCACACTCTTAGATCCTCTTTGAATGCTCTAAAATAACCCTTCAAAGGAAATACATTTTTAAAACTCACAGATTTTTTGGCAAATAATTTAATAAAATAAAAGTTTCATTCATCTATGTAGATCAAAATAAATATTTTTAATAAGCATGAAATTATAACTCTGAAGTGTGCTAAAATGAAACCACCTGCTAAGGGTGAGAGAACAAAAATAAACATCCTTTTTCCAAATCAGAGGAATTTATTACCTTTGAATCAAAGCATGTGGATTTGTTTTAACTGGCAATAAAGCAATATGGAGACACAAACCATAGAAAGTCATATTTTAGATTTCTAAAAGACTTCTAAGTGAAGAGTATACATTTTTTAATTGCTACATAATGCTACATAATGAAAAGATGACAGGTTGTGGGCGCCTGGGTGGCTCAGTGGGTTAAGCCGCTGCCTTCGGCTCAGGTCATGATCTCAGGGTCCTGGGATCGAGTCCCGCATCGGGCTCTCTGCTCGGCAGGGAGCCTGCTTCCCTCTCTCTCTCTCTGCCTGCCTCTCCATCTACTTGTGATTTCTCTCTGTCAAATAAATAAATAAATAAATCTTTTAAAAAAAAAAAAAAAAAAGATGACAGGTTGTGACAAATAGCATTTTAAAAGCTCTACTCATAATGGAACGAAAGATGTCATTTCCCTATAATTTTATATATGTCTTTAATTTACTATATCTGGATCAACATATTACCAAACAGATGTTCATCAAAGACTAAATCATTTTTAATGGAACATAATAATTTGAACCTACATCTATTAATCATTTTTTTCGATCTAACATTTATAGTCTCGCTAAACATTTTATCAGTTGTTGACAAAATTCAAAATAAATAGGATAAAAAGTCGTGTTTGGAAAAGTAGATTTTTTTTCAAATTTGCATTTAAATGAAAATATTTGCTGATATTTTTAAAACTTTAAAAGTAATTTTATATATATATCTGACCTATCAGTTGATATAAAATTTTTGGAGAAAATATGACATATTTTTTGATCTTGGTTGAAGGTATTAATAAAGAGCAACTGTTTGTATTATTTGTATTGTGATATCTTAGTTAATAAACATGGATAACTGGTATAAAATATGTTTTTTTAAAAATTTTATTTATTTACTTGACAGAGATCATAGGAAGGCAGAGAGGCAGCCAGAGAGAGAGGAATGGAAGCATGCTCCCAGCTGAGAAGAGAGCCCACTGTAGGACTCAATCCCAGGAACCTGGAATCATGACCTGAGCCGAAGGAAGAGATTTTAACCCACTGAGCCACCCAGGTGCCCTAAAATATGTTTTTTTTTTAATATAGAAGTATAGTTCTTGCCAAAATATGGAACTAGCTGGAACTGAATGCCTCCTTCAAAGTCAGCTCTGGAGAAATTATGCCAGTGTAATATGGAACTATTTCAGATATTAACCAAAAAGAAAGAAATGATGATAAATTCCTTAAAAGACTCAAAGTTGCCCTTGACTGGTATGTTTCAAGCTCTATTCCTGGTTTGAAGACAGGTTTTAACAGGCCTGTCACTGTAGAAATCCACTAGATGTTTAGAGGCTATCAGAACTTTACAAAAACCTTCAAGGGGTAAAGACTTGAAAATTCTTTAGAGAGATTAGCTCCCTAAGGCATTATTCCTCCACACATTTTCCTCCAATCAATTAAGACTGATGGATGAGGGGCACCTGAGTGGCTCTCTCATCACGTGGGTGGTGGGTTAAGCCTCTGCCTTCATCTCAAGTCATGGTCTCTGGGTCCTGGGATCCAGCCCCACATCGGGCTCTGCTCAAAAAGAAGCCTGCTTCCCTCCCTGCTTGCCTGCCTCTCTGCTTACTTGTGATCTCTCTCTCTCTCTCTTTCTCTCTCTCTGTGTCCAATAAATAAATAAAATCTTTAAAAAAAAGCTGATGGATGATAAATTATGAAAACTGCTCCCTCCAAATGATGCTTCTTCATAAGGATTTAAGAATTTAAAATTGTAAGAATTTAAAATTGAAACTTGATCATAGGATTTATCTTATAGAATAAAATCAAGTGAAGGCAGTTATTATTAGTTCTGAAGTATTGGTGATTCTGAATTCTTGGCCTCATTAGTAAATTTATTTTTAAATTCTCCCATGGAGTGGTGATTGGCCTTCAGTCTTTCATTGATATACATCATTGGGTCAAATGAGATGTGTGTGCCCAGAACTATATATAATCTTTTTTGTATTTCACTGGAGATGGCATTTCTGAGTTTTGTTCAATTGAATTTGGACATATGTTTTAATAGTCACTTCTAGAGTTGGCCCTGGAGAATATCTTCCTTTTTTTCTCTTCCCGATTCTCTGAAAAACCCTGACTAATTCACATTATCACAGTAATATCACATTTCAAGTTTTTCCAAACACTAAAGCTGCAAAATAGAAGGAAGCTACTCAGAATGGAATACTATTATGAATGATTGAGAAAGAAAACATTATTATAATTAAGCTACCAGGTTTCAATGTATTTTATTGTTGCTTAGAAAATCCTAGCATACCCAGACTTTACAGAGATTTGATGATCCTAAGAAGAGCTGAACTCATGGACCAAAATAACTATGCACATAAAAAGTACAATTACTTACCTAAAAAATATGATGTGGTTAACTTTATATGCCAATCCAAGTGTTATGAGAACAGGAATTAAAAAAATAGCTTAGGGGCGCCTAGGTGGCACAGTGGATTAAGCCACTGCCTTCAGCTCAGGTCATAATCTCAGGGTCCTGGGATCAAGTCCTGCATCAGGCTCTCTGCTCAGCAGGGAGTCTGCTTCCCTCTCTCTCTCTCTCTGCCTGCCCTCTGTCTACTTGTGATCTCTCTCTGTCAAATAAATAAATAAATAAAATCTTAAAAAAAAAAAAAGAATGACTGTACTTTTAAAAAATAGCTTAAAAGGAGCGCCTGGGTGGCTCAGTGGGTTAAGCCGCTGCCTTCCGTTCAGGTCATGATCTCAGGGTCCTGGGATCAAGCCCCACATCGGGCTTTCTGCTCAGCAGGTAGCCTGCTTCTCTTCCTCTCTCTCTGCCCACCTCTCTGCCTACTTGTGATCTCTCACTGTCAAATAAATAAATAAAATATTTTTAAAAATAGCTTAAAAGTATATGATAAAATAATGATATACATATACAAGGAAAAGAAAGATACTATACTGTGAATATAAATTAAGTGAAAATTGTTGAAATAAAGAATACAATAAATGGAGACTAAGATGAATATAGCTGTAAAATGAATAAATGAGTTGGGAAAAACAAACAAATTAATGACTTCTGCCCAAATACAGCAGAAGAGAAAAAAAAAATAAAGAAAATATTTAAATAAGTACTGAGATAAATTTTGGAGAATTAAAGAAAGATAAAAGATACCAGACTTAAAATGATGCCAAACACGAGATATCAGAAACAAAACAAAACAAAACAAAAACTACACACACTAAAAACCACTCGTATACATTATGGTGAGTTTTAAGAATATCAAAAACAGAGAAGAGCATAAATGATGCCCAAGAGAAGAACAGATCACCTAAAATGTACAAGAATAATACTGACAGCACAATTCTCAATAGTAATAGCATATAAAGAGACAGCTGGGAGTTTTTATAGATGGAAAAGATATTTGAAACTAGGTATTATACATCAATCCAAATTATTGATTAAATTTGAGAGCACAGTAAAAATACAATGAAGCATGTTAGGTCTTAGAACATTTATCACACAGAGACACACATTTTGGAAAACTTCCTTGGAAGACAGCTCAATTGAGATCGAGAAAACAGAATTATGTACTCAAAGGCACATTTTGAAGGAAGGATTGAATATAGTCTGCACTGCAAATATTCTTTAATCGTATGTTCTGAATATCCTAAATTTAAGAAGTATTTGTTCAAATATTTACCTTTAAATAAATCCTAGGAGACTTTTTCTTGGATTCTGGAAAATCAGTCCATTTGGATACAAATCTTTTTGTCACTGATGGAAATTTTGATAGCCCTTAACTGTGGAATGCCTAATGTATTGTTACAGCAATTGTGATTTGCCAATACATGGGTGATGTGTGTGTGTTGTGTGTGTTTATTTTTATTTTTGATGGTTTAACTCTTCTATGAGATTTTTAAGTAGACATGATTTTAATAAATTATGATTTGTTGAAATTTATCTGAGGTTATATATAATAAAATGAAATTTGTGTGAACTAAAGAAGTGCATCTCCATTTTTTTTGTTTTAAGAGTAGACTGGTCTTTAAAAATTGTCCAAAGAAGTACATTATATTCATTATTAAATTTGATAATATACTATAAAGTATTTATGGTCATATTGGACCATATCAAATTCTACTATTAATTCATATTCATAATTACCATAAGAGGAAAAAGGGATATTTTTCAAAATAAAAATTAGCGTATTTTTCAGAATATGATATAGTGTTATTCACTGAACTGAGGGAACAAATGTCAAAGTCTAACACAGTTTACAGAATGTTTTAACATAAATTGAAATTTAAATCTGACCAAATTTCACAGTTTTAAGTAAAATGATAGCACTTTATATCCTTGAAAAGTGGTAAGTGACCCAAAACATGGCTTAGAAAAACAAATTTAACACTACACTAGTCTGAGATGGTTAAGTTATGGTACAACTTGCCATTGTGTATCATCAAATGGTATATTTTTTTCTTTTGGGCTTGTCATTATATTTTATTTTAGCCATTCTGGTAAGTGTGTAGTGATATCTCAGTGTCATTTTTTTTTTAAAGATTTTATTTGTTTATTTGACAGAGAGAAATCACAAGTAGATGGAGAGGCAGGCAGAGAGAGAGAGGGGGAAGCAGGCTCCCTGCTGAGCAGAGAGCCCGATGCGGGACTCGATCCCAGGACCCTGAGATCATGACCTGAGCTGAAGGCAGCGGCTTAACCCACTGAGCCACCCAGGCGCCCTCTCAGTGTCATTTTAATTGCATTTCCTTGATGTCTAATTGTGTCAAAATATATTACTTTGATGTTTAATGCTCTGAGCTTTCTCAGTTCAGGACCATGAAGCCACTTAGGAAAAATACAGTTGCAGAGGCACTCATAGACCAACTCTTATTTCGAAATAAGAAGAAACATTACTACCCATTCCAACAAAAAATAGATTTGTTATGCAGCAGGGATTTTATAAATTACCTGACACAACTTATATAGTAAGATGAAATGGGACAGGCGGCTTCTTGCAGCTATATACAACATCATTTTAATTTCAATTTTCAGTATAATTTTTCCAAGGTATACACAGAATATATATTTAATGTAAATTGTGAACATTTTAAACTCTGTATATGGAAATTAGTCAATTTTAAGTTTATAACAATCAAAATTAACGGAAGTTTATTTTAAATTAGTTAGCTTTCTCTGCATTGCAAGACAGAATAATCAAGAATTGGTAAGAAAAAAGTAATCTCTGTAAAATTACCGGGGGTGCATTATAAAGTGTTCGGTAACCGATCAAACTCACAATTTGGATTGAATGGCAAGTGATTTTTAAAATCTGGAACTCATTGTCAATTTTTTTTTTCTTCATTGTGTCTTAATAAATTACTGTGTTCATTTGCATGGAAGTGAAGAAAAATGCATGACATTTCATCTCAACACTAACACCTTTAACTGGCAACTCTGAATGTACTTTACAGCAGTGTAACAAAGTAAAGATCAATGATGTTTCATGAAATATCTGTTATAATTCTCAAGGAGATAGGGAGTTTGTGCAAAAATGCAAATCACTTTGCGACTAAACACATTGTTTATTTCAGCTAATTTTAAGAAAATATGCTGAGAATCTCTCAAAAAAGGAAGCAATGATTTAGGTTTGCCTTCAAAATCCTTATCTAATCCTGAACCAACAGCACATAGTTCAAAGAGCAACTAATTTGAGTAGCTCCAATTTACACATTTCCTAACAATGCTTAATTTAGTGGAATTTCTGTCCAATTATGGTAATTTGATGTAATGAAAGACAAAAGTTCAAAAAGATCATCCTTAATTTATATAGATGCCAAAATCTGCATTTTCTGAATGACGCCCAGGAACGTATTTTCAAAAACAAACAAACAATGCCAGAACCACTATTAGGTCATCTCTAGGCAGAAAGTGACTCAGAGCTTACATTACTCTCTCCCTGAAAGTATACTGTAGGCACTGAAACTACTACCCTGAGTCTGTGCTATCAAATTCCTTAAGTTAGAAAGTTTTAAAACCCGTCTGTGTGGGAGTATTTCATTTACAGATAGAGATTTGGTTGTTTATACATTTTCATACTTGATTTTTAGGGTGTAATAACTATGTTTTAAAATTCATGGTGGTTTTGAATACTGTTGGATAATTGAGCTAAAATGGTATATCCATTCCTCCTAGGAAACAGAAATTATAGAAAGGTAGTGCTTTTCAAATCTGACATCTTTGAGTCATTGCAGTTTCATATAAATGCAATAGGAAAAGTGTCATTCATGTTTATGATATTTTCTATAAATAAATTAGAATGTACTGGAGGCCTGATATAAAGTGGGATGCCTAAACTTCAGTAAGATCTTGTTTTCAATTCAAAATAAATTTTATTTTTTATTTTTTTATAATGTCCCTCAATTTCAGATAAGCACCCCCATAAGGTCCACTCCGTTTTTTTTAAGATTTTATTTATTTTATTTGACAGATAGAGATCACAAGTAGGCAGAGAGGCAGGCAGAGAGAGAGGGAAGAGGAAGCAGGCTCCCTGCTAGGCAGAGAGCCCGATGCGGGGCTCGATCCCAGGACCCTGGGATCATGACCTGAGCCAAAGGCAGAGGCTTTAACCCACTGAGCCACCCAGGTGCCCCCAAAATAAATTTTAAATTGAATTATGCACCTCTAAGTTCAGAGACAATAAACATCAACCAACACAATTAATAAGTTCTATT
The DNA here is from genome assembly GCF_964662115.1 of Mustela nivalis. Taxonomy (NCBI): domain Eukaryota; kingdom Metazoa; phylum Chordata; class Mammalia; order Carnivora; family Mustelidae; genus Mustela; species Mustela nivalis. The sequence goes on along the minus strand of NW_028135875.1, from coordinate 201,700 downwards.
TCTTGAAATTTCGGGAACATTGATAGTCTCATCTCCTGGAAGAACAACAGCTAAAATTTTTGGTCATGGATTCTTGCTAAAATATCACTTTCCCAAAGAAAATTAATGTTGTGAATTTTTATTGATTGTTATTGATCATGAAGAATATAACAACCACGATAAAAAGAGTAGGAAAAACATGATATCTCATCTGTAAGGGCATGTGGAAAGTAGGAAATGCTAATAAAAATAACTACCATTATTTCCTAAGTTAACATAATATAACAGAACAAAAATATTTCAAAACAATGTTTTCTTTTTTTTAAGATTTTGTTTATTTATTTGACAGAGAGAGATCACAAGTAGGCAGAGAGGCAGGCAGAAAGAGAGGAGGAAGCAGGCACCCTGCTGAGCAGAGAGCCCAATGTGGGACTCGATCCCAGGACTCTGAGATTATGACCTGAGCCAAAGGCAGCGGCTTAACCCACTGAGCCACCCAGGCGCCCCCATAACAATATTTTCTAGGCTCATTCTGATAACTCTTTTCTACATTCAAATTTAAAGGTTGAGGCATGTGATATATATTACACAAAAAACATCCCAAGGAATTCGTTAAAAAAAAACTTTAATAAAGAACAAATCCAAAGGAATTTCTTTTCTAATTTAATTAACAAATTATGAATTGACTTACCTATTTCATCACAGTGTATCAGGCACCAATAATATTTTTTAATCGTCACACCTGATGCAATAGTTATCATCTTTCAGACATACTGATCACGAACAAGCAAATAAACAAGAGCACCGTAGCTTAAGATCTACCTGCATAAATATAGGCTACTTCAGACAATCTCTTCACCACAACATAGAAATGAATAGAAATCATACATGCTCTGTATGGACATACAGATGAGATAGAAGGGGATGATGTTAATATATGCAGAATCTTTATTAATTACATTGTAAACCATAATATGGAAAAACAGAATACAATTTTAGAAATACCCAGGTCACCATCATTGTTTTATTTTTATATGTGTAGATAAGGAGTTTAATAAACAATCCATGACTATTCAACTCTTTATATTTTGAAAATTTTAGTAAAAGTAACAAACCTACCACCTAGAAAATTATACTTATCTGCAACATACAGCTTTGCCAGCATGGTAGAGGAAAAGCAAAACAAAATAAGTAAGAAAAGTTTAACATTTCACAAGAGATTTGCTTTTATTTTTTATTTATTATTTTTTATTTTTCATTAATTATTTACTTCTATTTTCTACTTTATTTTAATGAAAATGTCATGACCATAACATAAGAGCAGAATTAAACCAACATGAGAAATTATTTTTTCATAAGTTAAAATAAACTAGCTTGGTGATTAATTCAAAATTATATTACAAATTTCAGTGTTCTTGAAGTAAGTATCACTGCATAAACAAATGAGTCAGGAGTCATAAACTAATGATGATTCTAAATGTTATTTAGAGAGACATTCTTTACTTAATATATTTCAAATATTCTACACAAGGCAAAGTGGATCCAAGTAATCTGTAGGCAAAATAAGATTTTAGAGAAGTATATATTTCCAACAGTATTTATAAAATATTACCTTTATGTAAGGCATCATCCTGGACTTTGTGGAAAACACACAAAGGAGTAAGAAGTGGCCCTTCAAGAAACATATACAATATCAAGGTTTAACATGAAGCAGCATGTCTTCTCTAAGTAAAAAAAAAAAAAAACATTTTACCAACTGACTTTACTGAAACTTTATATTTATTGCTCTCATTTTAGGTCATAGTGTCCTTCTGCATGCAGGCTGCTATAACGGACATGATATAGACTTAATAGCTTATAAAGAACAGGAATTTATTTCTCACAGTTCTAGAACGGAGAAGTTCAAGATTAAGGAATGGGCAGATCCAGGGAGAGCCCACTTCCTCATAGATGGCTATCTTCTCACTGTAAACGTACATGATGAATGAATCAAGAGAACTCACTGGGGTCTCCTTTAAAAGGACTGTAATCCCACTTATGACCTAATCACCTCCCAAAGGCCCCTAAGTTTTAATACTATCACTTCCAGAGTTAGATTCCATAATATGATTTTGGGAGACATAAACATTCACACCATAGTATATATAAACAAAAAAAGACACAAAAACAACAAACAAAAAAATTATTTTAACTACCTATTATTTTCAACTACATAAACTTTTAATTTGTTTCTATATAATATTAAATAACTCATTTGAGTGATTCACTTATATCCAATGCATCTGAGTGCAATTAAATTTGCTTACCCAGCATATCCAGAAGCATATTTCTTCAGACTATCCCATTCCCCACCTTACAGGATTTACCACAATTAGAAGACATGGGATAGAGGATAGATAGATAGATGTATACATAAACACACTTGTACATACACATATGCATATTTTTTCCTGTTAATGATACTCATGCAAATAAAATTTAAGCTCAAGAAACCTGTCTTGTGTGTTACTTAATATCCAGTTTTTAGTCAACATCCAAAAACAAATAATCCAATAAAACCATGGATAGAAGACATGAACAAGTGTTTCCCCAAAGCACACATTCAAATGTTCAGTAGATACATGAAAAGATGTCCATCATCATGTATCATCAGGAAATTGCAAAGCAAAACTAGAAAGAGATACCACCTCACACCTGTCAGAATGGCTAAAATCAACACTACAAGAAACAAAAGGTGTTGGAGAGGATGTGAAAAAGTAACACTTGTGGGGGCTGCCTGGGTGGCTCAGTGGGTTAAGCCTCTGCCTTCAGCTCAGGTCATGATCTCAGGGTCCTGGGATCAAGTCCCACATCGGGCTCTCTGCCAGGCATGGAGCCTGCTCCCTCCTCTCTCTCTCTCTACTTGTGATCTCTCTCTGTCAAATGAATAAAATCTTAAAAAAAAAAGTAACAATTGTGAACTGTTGGTGGTGATGCAAACTGATACAGCCATATTTGAAAACAGTATGGAATTTCCATAAAATTTAAAAATAGAAGTCCTTTGTGATCCAACAATCCTGTTGGTGTGTATTTACCCAATGAATATAAGAAAACTTATTCAAAGGGATTCTAGCACCCCTATGTTTATAGCAGCATTATTTATAAAGCTAAGATATGGAAAGCGCCCAAGTATCCATCAATTGATGAATAAATAAAGAATAAGTGGTATGTATATACAATGGAATATTATTCTGCCATAAAAAAGACTGAAATCTTGCCATTTGCAATAACATGGTTGGAACTAGACAGTATAATGCTAAAAGTGAAATAAGTCAGTCAGAGAAAGACAAATACCTTTACTCATATATGGAATAAAAGAAACAAAACAAACAAGCAAAGGGGAAATAATAAGACATAGAAAGAGAAACAAAGCAAGAAACAGACATTTCATTACAGAGAACAAACTGATGGTTACTTGACGGGATCTGAAAGGAGTGATGGATTAAATAAGTGATGGGGGTTAATTAGAGCACTTGTCATGATGAGCACTGAGTGCTATATGTTATATTGTACACATGAAACTAATACAACCATATATGTTAACTAACTGGATTTCAAATGAAAATTTTTTAAAATCCCAGTTTTTAGCTCACATTCTGGCTTACAAAAGGGATTTAGTCAGAAATTTGGAGATTAGTTAATGAACAAAAAAGGGGTGAACAGGCAGTTGTTAGATAAAATTACTATCCTTTCTGGCATGATCTTATACCTTTTATCTAGAAGTATTTTTAGCACTTTAAACTCTTCCTATTTTATTTTGAGTCATTAAACAAAAATTTCCTCAAAGGACCTTAGACTCCATCCAATTTGAGCAACAGTGTGAGAGAGGAAATGGTGTCAGGAGGAAAAAAAAAAAAAGATGAATCTACTTTTGTTTACTAGTGAATGCATAGTTCTTCCACAGAAGAAGCTCTAAATGGAAAGGGCTCCAGCTTTATATGTGTTCAGTCATATGTTCAGAAGTAGGTAACACTATCAAAAAATATAAAGCATCTGAGATTATTTTCCCTTATTTGAAAGCTGGTGTATGAGTCTGCCGTAGTTTCTTGGGTGTTGATAGAAGACGCAGACTCATGGTTCAGAAATAATATAGTTTATTATTCACAGCAATAGAGGTAGCCAGAATATTAACAGTATTTGTGTGTGTGTGTGTATTTGTGTGTGTGTGTGTGTGTGTGTGTGTGTAGGGGTGGGAGTTATATATCAGTTCTGAGCCTCAGTTCCCACAAGAAGAATCAAAACAGAGGCAGATAATATTTGCAAACACAACAGGTTAAGTTAAAAAAAAAGATACTATTTCTGTCTTCCAAGTCTATTCAATACAACCATCTTCAAAGGATGGCCTAGAACAAATAATAAATGCAGAAATGTAAGCAACCAATTGAAAAGTGTCTCCCAAGAAACACACTTTGAGAGTATTCATTTGACAAAAATACTATAGGATATTACATGGATCAGGTGCATTGAATACTGGAAGGTTAAAATTACAAGAGACCAAATATTTTTAAGCAGTTCTGGCATCCAGTAGAGTTCAAATAGGTTTTATAAGATTGAGGAAAGAAGCCATCAAAACCTGGGCCCAGGGGCCCCTGGGTAGCTCAGTGGGTTAAGCCTCTGCCTTCGGCTCAGGCCATGATCTCAGGATCCTGGGATCAAGCTCTGCATCAGGCTCTCTGTTCAGCAGGGAGCCTGCTTCCCCCCCCCCCCCGCCTCTTTGCCTACTTGTGGTCTCTGCCTGTCAAATAAATAAATAAAATCTTAAAACAAAACAAAACAAAAATCCTGGGCCCAATTTTCCCAAAAGTATGATTCTGATTCTAGTCTCTATGATGTTATCCCTTGAAGACAATGTCTCTAATTGAGTTGAATTAGTTTACTAAAGAGCATACCCCCATTTGTTGTAGGAGATGAACAATATGCAAGAGGCAAAATGCCACATGGAAGCCACCTGGTCTTCAGTGGAATATAGAATCAGTTCCTTTGGGATGAATTTGTTCCACATTTGACTTCCCACTTAAGGGAAAATAAGAGTGCCTTCTAATAGATTTTAAATAGGAAATGACAACGGAAGCTTATACAAGATTATAAAATGGGAAATTTCATTTAGATAAGCAATCATTTCAAAGTCATCTTCTTAATATTACAGACTCTTCACATAATCATAATTTTATTTTGGTATTATATGGTAATTTCAAATATAGTAAATATAAAGAATTTACCTCTGTAATTATAGCGAGTCTGGTCATAGTTTAATGGCAACAAATCTTCAATTTAGAAGTATGGTCTACCAATTATTAATACATTTGGAAATGGTGTGTCATCTTCACTCCACTTGTCTCACTAAAACAGTGAGCCAAAAAAAGTAGGTCCAAGCTGTTTACTATGGTCAAAATGGGTTGCTTTTGCACTTGGTAAAGAAGCAGTCATATTTTGGAAGAAGAAACTGAGGCTATTAATATTTTCAACTTATTTTCAGAAAAGGAAAGAAAGGATAATCTAAGCTAAAGCCAAAATCTTACACAAGGTGGCAGGAGAATGATCTTTTCCCAGATAAAGGGTTTTTCATCTTAGCCATGTTAGGAGGAAGAAGAGATGAGACATTGTGGACTTGACTAACGTTTGTACACTGTTCAAAAAGTTTTCAAAATAATGTGTATTATTTTTCTTCTTTTAGTTGAGACAAAAACAAACAAACAAACAAAAAACACTAATGAGCTTACTCTTAAAAGGAGGTAAACAAGAAACTAGCAAAGATTGAATGTTAGGTATTGTCCCCCTCCTTTTCTTTTTAATTATGTTATGTTAGTTACCATACAATACATCATTAGTTTTTGACGTAGTGTTCCATGATTCATTGTTTGTGTAAAACACCCAATGCCCCATGCAATATGTGCACTCCTTAGTACCCATCACCAGTCTCACCCATCCCCACATCCTTCTCATCTTTAAAACCCTCAGTTTGTTTCTTGGAGTCCATAGTTTTTCATGTTTCATTTCCCCTTCCAATCCCCCCACTTCATTTTTCCTTTCCTTCTCCTAATGTCCTCCATGCTATTCCTTAGGTTCCACAAATAAGTGAAACCATATGATGATTGACTTTCACTGCTTGACTTATTTCACTTAACATAATCTCCTACATTCCCATCCATGTTGATGCAAAAGTTGGGTATTCATCCTTTCTGATGGCTGAGTGATATTCCATTGTATCCATAGATCACATCTTCTTTATCCGTTTGTCTGTTGAAGGGGATCTTGGCTCTTTCAACAGAATGGCTATAGTGGACATTGCTGCTATGAACACTGGGGTGCATATGGCCCTTCTTTCCAGTAAAATAGAGCTAGCCTATGACCCAGCGATTGCACTACTGAGTATTGACCTCAAAGATACAGATGCAGTGAAAAGAATTAGGTATTGTTAAAGCACAAATGCAGGGGATAGAAGTTATGGTACAGAAGAGGGAAGGGCAACCATATGGCAGAGTAGAATAAAGTAGCTCAGGAAGAAATTAGTCATATCCAGATATTGTAAGGCATGTGGGGTTGGCAGGGAGAGCATGAGAAATCATGAGAGAAGAGAGAGAAAATGGACCAGGCAGGAGAGGTTTATAACATTTTAACATCTAAGGTAAGCATATGCAAAGCAGAATAGGGAAAGAAATAAAAGTTCTTATAAGAATCAATACATAAGGAATAACGTGGAGGACACTGGGAGATGGAGAGAAGTGTGCTGGGGGAAATCGGAGGGAGAGACAAACCATGAGAGACTGTGGACTCTGAGAAACAAACTGAGGGTTTTGAAGAGGAGGGTGGCAGGTGGTTGGGTGAGCCCAGTGGTGGGTATTAAGGAGGGAATTTATTACATGAAGCACTGGGTGTGGTGCATAAACAATGAATTTTGGATCCCTGAAAATAAACTAAAAGAAAAAAAAGACTGACTACAGACATGGAACTCAGTGTAACACAGATATGGAACTCACTGTAATACCAGCCACTTCCCACCGACACACACAGACTATGATAATAATAAATAATAATGCAATTAAGAAAATTTCCTGCCAAATAATTTTTCCTCTTTTTTATTTTTATGATTATTATTTTTATTTTATTTTTAAAGTTTTTATTTAAATTCCAGTTAGTTAAAATAAGGTTAATATTAGTTTCAGGTGTACAATATAGTGATCAACACTGCCATACAATGGCTTAAATAAAAAAATGAAAAAAAATTTTTTAAAGATTTTATTTTTAAATAAAACCTCTACACCCAAGGTGGATTTCAAACGTACAACTCCAAGATCAAGATTTATATATTTTACTGACTGTTCCAGCCAGGCACCCCAACAAATAAAAATTTTATAAAATTGTTGAGTTTGTGGGAGTCTCATTTGCTTAGTCAGTTAAGTGTCTGCCTTTGGTTCAGACCAGGATCTCAAGAGTCCTGGGATCGAGCCCCATATTGCTCATGCTCTCTCTCTCTCTCTCTCTCTGGCTTTTGCTCTTAAATAAATAAATAAAATATTTTTAAAAAAATTGTTGAATTTGTTTAACTAGTTTTAAACTAGTAGACAGAGATGAAGATAAAGTATGATGTCATGGCACGGAATAATACAACTTACACTTTTTAAAAAAAAAATGTGCAATGCAATTTACCTCACTTCTTTTATCACCACACTGGGACTTTCCCTACTGAGTTGTTGTAATGTAAGGACCTATTTTATATTTTTATATTTTAGCAAGAGGCTTTCATTGAGGTTAACCCTTAAACTGTCCTTGCTCCCCTTCCCCCAGGGGATTCACTTAAAAACAAGTCCTGGAAATCAGCTCCAGGTAACAAAGCCCATATACAAGGGTGGGTCAGGCCAGGTGGAGACATCAATGAGCGGAGGGGGGGGGGCGGTGTTTGCATATTGTCTCCCTAGATACTAATGAGTATGCCCCACTCCTCTGCTCTTTGGGAACCTTTTTGGCACTAATCCTAATCAAGGTGTAATAGGCTGGGTCAAATGTCTATACTAGGGTAAATTGAACCTCAATTGGTCACCTAGCCTCACTGTGGAGTTTCCTGTGTGTGTTAAAATCTCATTGGTCACCTGTGCGTGGCCAGGCCTGACTGCATGGCCTTTGCCCTTAAAAGCTAGACTGTGAAACAGCAAAGGGTTGCCTTCTCTCATAAGAGGTGTGGCCCCAAACGTTCGGTTAGATTCTTGATGCTTCGCATGAAATAAAGCTTTGCTTGACCTTTGCTTTACATCAGTCTCGCTCCTTTAATCATAGACCCATTATTGGGGCATAACAGTATTAATCTTAAAGTTATAAGTCCACAATGCAGCCATCATCCATTCTACCCCTTAACATTCCCCTTTGGACAGACCCATGATCTAGAACAAGCCTTATTTTATAGTGCCTTGTAGGTGATTTTGGCTGCTGCCTAAATTGCCTACTTTCCTCTCACCATTACCACGGAAATTTGGTCCACTGAAACAAAGGGGTAGTGTAAGAAATTAAGACTTCCATAAATCTCTTTAAATAATAAAGTATAAGATAGTGATACCTTTTTTTCTGCCACATAACCAATTCTTGCAAGAATAAGGTCATATAAAAGAATTTACAACACATGCTAGCATTATCCTACTGGACCCAGATCATTTGTATGTTTCTCTGTCTCTGAGAAATGTAGTTATTTACATGACTGAAACCTGAAAATTGTTTGATATGACCACTAATATCACCTTCTTTTTTTAAAGCCTGTTTAAGGCTTCTGTAATACATAGGTTTTTTAAAAACTTATTAAGCATATTGTATATATCAAACACTTTAAAAATCTCTGCTTTAAAAAAAAAAAAACTCTACCTCAATGGAACTTTGAGTCTGAAAAAGATACAGGCAATATACAAGGCAACAGATAGAATAATTACATATTTGATTATATACTCTGAGGATGTCACATTAAATTGATATGAAAACGATCAGAAGGATCTGGATTTCTTGTCAAAATTTTTTGCCTTACAAAGAAATTGATATTTAGGGAAAGTTGTTACTGAAAGAGGTCCTGTGTCAACCAAAAATGTTAAATCATGATCTCGCTAAATTTTCCAGTTGTGATCATTGCTTTGTTTAGCTGTCTTCTATTAAGACTGAATTTAGTAATTCAGTCTCAGATTTCAGTAAGTCTTTTTTTAAAAGATTTTATTTATTTATTAGAGAGAGAGAGGGAGGGGCAGAGGGAGAGGAAGAACCAGACTCCTTGCTGAGCAGGCAGCTGATGCAGGACTGGATCCTAGTACCCTGGCATCATGACCTAAGCTGAAGGAAGACACTTAACCAACTGAGCCACCCAGGCACTCTAGACTGTAAACTTCTTAAAGGTAAAAAAGTTTATTCTTCTAGTAGTTCCACAGACATTTCTAACATCCATAAGAAAGCATGTACTGATGTAAAATGCCAGCAAATCAAATTATTTAAAAAAGAAAGAAAGAAAGAAAAGATATATCTGGATAAAGAGAAAAACAGAAAATCTAATAATACATTGAATTATTAGAGCAAAGAGTGGAGGAAGAGAAAATAAATATGAAATAGAGATTTCCACTAAAAGAAAAAAATTGAATAAGGCAGGAGATTTAGAAAATTATTATGACAGACTTGAGAAAAAAATAAAATAGTAATTTTTAGAAAATAGCAATAAATGAAAAGGTAAATTGTTCCTACCTTTATAATATTAGCTGTTTGTTGTTGTTGTTGTTGCTAATTTACTTATTTAAGCTAATAAACAAAGAAAGGTTTCATTTAGGAATAAGGTTTCTATGTATATATATATATATTTTTTTTTTCCATTTAGGGATAAGGTATATATATATATATATATTTTAATTTTAATTGTTAGAAAATGTGTCACAGAAAGTGTTTAAACTTTAAGATACAGATGCAACATGTAATGAACTGCATTGTTTGAACGTCTAATTTGTAAATGCTGTTAGAGGAAACTTGGTGGAAATGTTCCTATGTGCTTGTGTTTCTGGAACTATGTATATTTATTAATAAGGAATAGTTTAAAATTATGAAATGACCAGGAGTGGACAATTTTCCTAATCCTATCAGCTCTTTGCAGCTCTTTTATTAGCCCCCTTCAGGAATATCAGCTTTTTTATCTAATTAAATTTTATATTAATGTGCTTTTGACTTTTGGCCTTTCTCTTCCTTCTGTTCTTTTTTTTCCCCTAAATTACATGTTTCTGTTTAACAGCTACTATCAATTCTTTGATATGAATTCTCAACATCAATTTACTAACTCCAGAGATGAAGGAGCATCAATATTTAGAAGCGAAGAATACAAAGCCTTGGGCATCTGGATGGCTCAGTCACTTAAGCATCTGCCTTCGACTCAGGTGGTGATCCCAGGGTCGTGGGATGGAACCCCAGGTTGAACTTTCTGCTCAGCTGGGGGCCTACTTCTCCCTCTCCTTTTGTCTGCAGCTCCCTTTGTTTGCGTTCTCCCTCTCTTTGTCAACGAAATAAAATATAATAAAATAATGTAAATAATACATTTATTTATTTATTAAAATGCAATTATTACACAATACATAATGTATTGCATAATTATAATAATGGTTAAATAATTTATTAAATATTTATATTAAATATATCAATTTAATTAAATAAATATTTTTAGAATTTAAAATATTTCAAATTTAGATTATTAAATATTAAATCATTAATTTAATAAATAAATATCTAAACATAATTAAATAAAATAATTTATTTATTAAAATGAATAAAATAATGTTGTCATTATCTCAGCATGTATTTTTAAATAGTCTAAAAAAAAAATCTAATAAAGTCTAAATACATTGAGTTCAGATATTTATACAAGTTAACCCAGACACTCAACCCACAGTTTCAAAACTTTTGTTTTTATCTACTACTCAAAATACGATTTTAATGTATTTATTTGTAACTTTGACATAGCAAGGAAACTTGGAGGAAAAGGAGACATTTGCTTTTAATATTTGAAAATTATTTTGTTGATTTAAAAAAATAAAAACCTTAACACGTGAGCATTTCTTCTTAAATAACACTGTGAAGTTTCTGAGTCGCATTCTATTAAAAGTGCTGATAAAATGGCCTCAGTTACTCATTTAAATTATCAGCTGAATGGGTAACAAATGAAGTAGAGAGCTTTTTAATTATTTATGAATGTATTGCTTGTGGATGGAGTGCCACATAGAGTTACCTCTCTTTTTGGCTTTGTTTTGTGAGCAGCAGTGGAATCTATGAATGAGATTAAACATAAGGACATTCACAGAAATTCTTAATGAACTTCTGGGGAAGGGCAATAAGTGCAAGGAAAAACTGCAGCAAGACTAATTACAAATTTCAAGTGGTCATCGCTTAATTATAGAAGCTTTTAAGTTCAAGTAATATATCTTTTTCATGAGCCTATCATATTGTATTAATTACCACAAACTGCACTCTTGAACACTTATCTTTTCACATATTTCTTATTCTTAGTACTTAAAATTACCCTTATGATTGATAAGTAAATGGATTTTACTGACAATGCATTTATTTACATAAATAAATAATGCTGTTTATATATATAAAAACAATTGAATGTGTTCAATGAATTTTTTTTCAAATTAACATCTTAATTCTACCACATTAGTTACAAATAGATATAGACTTTATAGATTCATCAAATATTTTATTCTCAAATTTACATGTCCTTTGTGAAGTAAATGAAACTGTATATATTAAATATAATCCTATCACATGTAACAGTTACTAGTGCATCCCAGGACATACATAGGTCAGGTCCTCCTCAAGGCATCACGGATAACTGGATTTAACTTTCTATCCTAGGAGTCTTCTGTATATTTCTGTGGCTTTTATACTACAATCAGGAGGAAGAATTCTTTTGCTAAAAGCTTCCAAATGACTATGCGAGTAGATTATTTGTAGACTAGTGATATAATATTATTGTTTAATATGTGAAGCATGATAAAATAAAATGCTATTGCCATATTTAATTTGTTCAGTAAAGCATTCATTTAGTTATCAAGCATTCATTTTCTTTTTTTAAAGATTTTATTTATTTATTTGACAGACAGAGATCACAAGTAGACAGAGAGGCAGGCAGAGAGAAAGGAAGGGAAGCAGGGTCCCTGCTGAGCAGAGAGCCTGATGTGGGGCTCTATCCCAGGACTCTGGGATCATGACCTGAGCAGAAGGCAGAGACTTTAACACACTGAGCCACCCAAGAGCCCCAAGCATTCATTTTCTTTATACAGAAGAGATAGAACAATATTATATAGTAGAAAATACAGTAAATAATCTAGAAACCTTGATCATTTTGTTTTGGCAATTTTAGAACATAAAATTAGCTAAAGCTCAAGTGCAAGTTATATTTGTATCATAGGAGGAAAAGTTAATTAAAAGTTTGTTTATTACCATAGTTTAACACTTCAACGAAATGATAACGAGTCCAAAATCAATGAATATATGAAGTATACAATAAAAACAATAATCTTGAGTGTATGTGACTCACTGTAGGTATTGATAGGCTAGAAATCAAAGGGAAAGTATCTATAGGGTTTGTTCAGTTCCATGCTCATCAGATTAATAGGCTTTCTCATATTGCTTCCTTCACCACATTAATTTGTCTAATGAAGTTTTCAAGAGTTAAAGACAGTGATAGGTTCATGGCTGGAGAGAAGGTACAGAATCTAAGATAGTTCAGCAGTGCTTATTATTTAAGAGAAAGACAGCATGGGAGGTGAGGGGTATATCATGCATCCTGTTTTCACTCCCTTTGTGGAGCACCTACCCTGGAGGTCATGTAATAATAACCAATGACCAAAAAACAATAAAAAAACCCAAACATCCATGTGGAAGTGCCATCCCTGCCTGGAGATGAGTAGACTGCTCAAACAGATCCTGGGCAGGCATCTCAGCCCAGGCCTGTGTTGGGGAAGCTGGTTCCTGGCTTTGGGCGCAATCTGGAAGCCAGCAAACTGACGGGAGAGTGCAGCCAGGGTTAACAGGACTGATGATCTTTTTGCAGCCAGGCCACGGGTGGACACCCGCTCAAGGAGCCAGGCTAGGAGGCTGCCCAGCGCCAGCGCTGGTCAAGCTTGTAGCCCCCGGGGCTTCCCCCGCGCCCCAGCCAGGGCGGGGCCTCAGGAGGGAGGGGGCGGGGGCAGGGCAGAGAAGGGGCTTTGCTAATTGCCAAAGCGAAAAGGGAGCTCACGGAGGACTCAGGAGGGAGGGGGGCGGGGGCGGGTGGAGGGCGGCGGGGAGAAGGCGCTTTGCTAATTGCCTAAGCTGGAAGTGAGCTCACAGAGGATGTGGCTGAGAGTCTGGGAGGAGGTGGAGGGGCTGGCGGAGGAGGGGCGGGCAGCGCCGCGGTGCTGTGCTGCGGCTCAGTCGGGACTGCAGGACCCACCGGACTCGCCGCCCTTACGCTCCCATGTGAGGCTCCGCTGTCCCGCTCCTGCTGCCTGCTGCCCCTCCCCGCCCCAAGGCTTCTCCGGACCACCCTCTGCACAGGGGTAAAGTGACACCGCGCCGCGCCCTCACCTGGAGCAGAAAGCACGGTCCCGACCTGGGGGCGAAGAGGGGGGTTGTGGAGGCCCAGCCTCCCGCGAACCCCAGGGCACCGGGACCACCCCGGACGCTGCGCCAAACCCGGGTCCTCATGGGGTCGGGCTGGGGACAGCGCCTTGCGAGGTGCCCCCCGCCAGCAGGCACGCTAGCCCCCATCTTTCCGCAGCCCCATGCGCCCGTGCTGAGGACCCCCTTCCCTCCCCCGCCGTGGCCCCGCTGCTTTTGTTCTGGACTTGGGATCCCAGGTGGAAACTAGTCCCTCAGACCTCCCTGGCAGCAAGGAGGGCAGGGAGGGATTCTTGGTTTCCTGCCCTGGGTCCTCCTCTCTCCCCATTCACAAGCCTTCTGGCTTCCCTTTACTCTCCTCATTGTCAGTTTTCTGAAATGGTTTTCTTCTGCATGTTGACCCAAAGAGCTATTTCATGAATGAATATACACGAAACTGTGTTGGGGCCCACCTGTGAGAGCCCACCTGTAGAGGCCTTTCATTAGAATGGTCTCTGGTTCTAGCCTCAGTTCAGAATACTGCATGTACCTGAGGACCAAGTCCAGATGTTTCTTTCATCTCTGACTTGAATTTGAAATCCTCCTCAGACTTCAGCTTCCAGGATTTCTCCAGTCCTTGCTCTCCCACTGTCTTGCTGGGGATCCGCCATGAGTGTTGAACACAGGAATGAATGAATGATATATACCCCAGACTGCTGGGGCTTTGTCTTCTTTTGCTGAGGTTGGAAAGGCTTGGGAGAGACCCCCTGTATGCAGATAGAGAGCTGCATGCAATTGCTTAGATAAACGTGTTCCCCACTTAACTGCTTGGGCATTGAACATTTCGCCCTTAACCTGTGGCTTGAGCAGTTAGGAGGAGACAATCTGGAGGTGAATCAGAAGATGGCTGAATCCACATGGTGGTGGTCTGGGTTTGGGAGATTTTCCTGTAGATTCAAAGGAAAGATATAAATTCTTCCAGTGGGGAGTGGTAAACTTTTTATCGATGGGAGATGGAAAATAAATGGTCTGGTTAAACTTTCCCGCCCCCTCAAAACCCATTATTTGAAAACACAAAAAGCAAAGTGAAGGGAGAAATCCTCCCACTCCCATTCCCACTCACCTCCATAGCCATCTCCTCTTCCAAGAACCTAACAGACAAGGTGCCAAGAAGTGTTAGGTACCAGCAGTGGTCTCAGATCTCATTCAAGAATCATGGTGAAAGGCTTTCAAATAGATTGTGGGGGAACAGGGGTCCAATTAGGGGGGACAAGTTTAAGGTTTGCCTGGTCCCTTAAAAATTAATGGCACTAGAGAAGATGACCTTTGGGAACTATAGCTTAATGGATACAATGTGTAAAAAGCTTCAGTGAGTCATGGTGGGAAGAGGCCAAGAGGGCAGCAAACACAGTCTTAGATGATGTTATTAATAGCACTACAGGCTCTAGATTTCCTATGGTGGTGTTCTTGGCAAGACCAGCCTGGCCAAAGTGGATACTCTCAACCTGGAACAGAGGGTCTTGGAGATGCCAGCACGTGAGGTATGATGAGAGGGTAAAATGATAGGAGGTGTCCTTTGGAAGGACTGACTCCTTGACTTTAAAAGGGAGAACCCAAATCTGTAGGTGAAATCTTTCTGGCTACAAAGAGGGCCAAGGCCTCCTAAGGCCAAGGTCTCCTCGTCACTTTCAAAGATGTCGAAGAATATATTCAGACATTTCAAAGATGTCCTCATATCATTGGTTCCCACTCTGGAATTCTATCAATAAGGTGAGAGTTCCTCTAGTTGAAAAAGAGATCTAAAAAGACTTCCCTTTCTCATGTAATTTCTGTAACCTCCAGGACACACCCCTTCCAGCTCTGTAATGAAGCCACAGCTGGTGCCAATTTGTGGAACTCCTTAAAGGCTATTCTCCCTTATATACCCCCGTACCAAGTTCCCATGCTCCCTCACCTGATTTCCTGCACTCACCTCCCACCTGGTGTGTTCACACCTGCAAGTGCCTTTTACCAACCCCTTTGCCAAAAAGCAGCCAGAGTGACCTTTCAAAGACCTATCAGTTCCTGGCATTTGTCTCCATAGAAATCTGCACTGATCTTCTAACAAATTCTCAGTCCTCCAAAGGCACCCATAATCCTCCCATCAGTCTATTCATACCCCTCCAACTGACTGATGCCTGTTCTGCCCCATCTCTCTGCCCTTCAACCACACTGCCTCCTTCTTCCTGTGGAGACCTCTCATGGCACCTGCCTCCAAGCACAGGTGATTCCCATTGATGGGAAGACCCTCTTCTCTCCCCCATCTCCCCACTCCAGTTACTCCCACTTATTCGTGATCTCACAAGCCCCATGGTACACACTCTCCATGCAGCCTGCTCTCTCTTTTCTAGCACTGGCCTCCGTTTCTAGCTGTGGTTGTGTCATGGATGTCCTTCCCCAGCCAGCCTCCAAGCTCTCCTTCCCTTTAGCTCCAATACCTGACACAGTGCCTGGCACGTAGTAAGCCCTGGCTAGCTTCTAAGAGCCTCACTGAGGGACTGAAAGCATTTTAAAAATGTCACTACATAGGCTCCAAACTGTAGGCAGAAAAAGCTTTGCCTGGATTGACATTTTAGAGACGTATTGGTCAAGTTGGATGTGTTCACTGACTTTGCCTTGTAAAATTAAAAAAAAAAAAAGGACCTCTGTATCGCTTCGCATCTACCGAAGGCGCATGTATACTACTAGACCACGTTATGAGCTTAATGGAAGGAGACAAGATGTTTTCGCTAAGAAAATGTATAAGACTGTTGAGGTCAAGTGGGAGGAAACAGTCCGTTTGTTGGAGCATTGCTATCTTACTCTATCACAGCCACTCATAAAAATCTGACACGGGGTGAGTCAGAATTGTCTGTCGGAGACGAGTTAGATCTGGCTCATGTTCCTACAGACATGAAAGCCAGAAACGAAGAAGGAGGCTTTGAAAGCGTGGGTTGAGGAGGCCGTGTGGTTCACTGCGATGAGCTAAGTGCCCAGGGCCACCAGCAGACATGCTGGCCTGTGTCCCTCCTTTGTTCTGGGGTCCCTCTTGCACCATGTGGTGAGGCTGGTGGCTGGGAGCAGCTCAGGACAGGACCTGGTGGCATCTTACCTCTCCCACCCTCCTGTGGGCTCCAGTGGGTCCCAAGGGACAGCCTGCCTTCCTTGAAAAGCCCAGTAGCACTGGGAGCAGAAACTGGGGCCAAAGAGTGAGCACCCTGTTTGACAAGCTGGACCAGCCACCTCTTCTTCAGATGCAGGGGGAGCCCTGGCATGCTGACTCCTCCCTTCTCCCTTTCCCCATTCCTCTCTTCCTCCCTCTTTCCTTCCCCTCTCTCCTTCCCTGGTGGTGCCCTTTCCCAATGCCCACTTCATCCCTTTTCCTTTCTACATGCCTGTCTTCTAGAGTTTCTTCTCTTTCCTCCCCATTACTTCCCTTCATCTGAATCTCCTCTTTGGTTCCTTTGTCCCTGCTCTCTGCTCCTCCTCCCCTTCCCTGGCTCCTGTTCAGCTCCATCGCTAATGCAGGCAGAGCTGGATTAACATGCTCACTTGCTAGCTCAGCCACCCTCCAGAGAAGTCACTCTTCGGTGGCCACCTTCCTGACCCCCTGGTCGCTTCTCCACTTGTTCAGATATTGCTCTGAAGTCTGAGGAGGACAGAGCGGGGCTGCCACAGAAGCAGGCCAGAGGAGAAACCAAACCATGTGTCCACACTGTCCCCCAGCACTGCTGCTCTGAGAGCTTTCTGAGTCCTCAACAG
Organism: Mustela nivalis; assembly: GCF_964662115.1. Taxonomy (NCBI): domain Eukaryota; kingdom Metazoa; phylum Chordata; class Mammalia; order Carnivora; family Mustelidae; genus Mustela; species Mustela nivalis. The sequence continues at coordinate 184,321 of NW_028135875.1, read as the reverse complement.
GGTTAGGATTTAGGGGCTTCTTCAGAACCGGGAGTGAAAACAACCATAGGTCAAAAGAAAAGCTACGGCCCCCACACAAAAATAATACTCACAAATGAAAACTATGTTAACTCTGAGTCCCAAAGTCGAAAAATTGCCTTGAATCTGTCACTAGAAAGCACCCAAGGCCTCACTCTCTGGGTTCTGGGTGCCCTGGGAATGGCAGGAGGCTCTGAAAAGCGCGTGGGGGTGCAGAACTATGGGGGCTAGCCTGCCGGCTGGCGGGGGTAGGAGGGGGTACCTCCTGTGGCGCCGTCCTGGCCCGACCCCCTGCGGACAGGGTGTGGTGCGGCGTCCGGGGTGGTCCTGGTGCCCTGGGGTTGGCGGGAGGCTGGGCCCCGACCACCCCACACCCCGCTCCTGTCCTGCGTTTTCTGCTTCAGGTGAGGGCGCGTCGCGGTGTCACTTTAACTGTGAGCAGAGGGTCCTCCAGAGAAGCCATGGGGCGGGGAGGGGCAGCAGGCGGCCTGAAGGCCTGAACGGGAACGGGACACCGCTGCGTCAGGGGCTAGGCTGCAGCGTCGGAGCACAGGGGCAGCGAGTATGGTGTGTCCTGCAGTCCCGAATGGGCTGCAGCACAGCACCCTGGCGCTGTGCGCCCCTCCTTCCCGCCTGGGCAATTAGCAAAACCCCTGCTCAAGGCCGCCCCCGACCCGCCCCCCCCTTCCCTCCTGAGTCCTCTGAGAGCTCACTTCCAGCTTCAGAAATTAGCAAAGACCCTTCTCTGCTCCGGCCCCGCCCCCTAACTTCTGAAACCTGAGCCATGGCTGGGGTGCGGGGCTAAGCCCTGGCATGCTACTGCATTGCCAGCGCCAGCGCTGGGCAGCCTCCTAGCCGGGCTCCCTGAGCGGGTGTCCACGTGCAGCCTGGCTGCGAATAGATCATCAGTCTTAAACGCCGGCTGCACTCTTGGGTCAGTTTGCTGGCTTCCAGATTGCGCCCAAAGCCAGGAACCAGCTTCCCCAGCACAGGCCTGGGCTGAGATGCCTGCCTGGGATCTGTCTGAGCAGTCTCCTCCACTCCAGGCAGGGATGGCACTTCGACCTGGATGTTTGGGTTTTTTGTTTGTTTTTTTTTGGTCATTGGTTATTACATGACCTCCAGGGTAGGTGCTCCACAAAGGGAGTGAAAACAGGACGCCATATATAAGCATACAGCCATTCTAGAAAAATAGCTTGGGGTTCTCCTGGAAACGCTGCATTGGTCCTTGCACTATGGTTTAATAGAAAAGGGATTATGCACCAAGTTACTTAAATGAGCATAGGTTGAAATCGTTTACTGAGAGTAAATATTTTAAATAGTTATATTTTAACTAAATCTATCATCAATCATAAATCTATTACACGAAGGTTACAGGCAATTTAAAAGCAAGAGCACTCTCTTCAGGGTTTTAAATAATCCCTGTCTGTCTTGGCACATGAGAATGCAAAGATAGGAAATGGTTTGTAAAAGATCATATAATAGCTTTTACTAATTCTATTTATTTGACAGACAGAGATCACAAGTAGGCAGAGAGGCAGGCAGAGAGAAAGATGGGGAAGCAGGCTCCTCGTCAAGCAGAGAGTCTGATGAAGGGCTTGATCCCAGGACCCTGAGATCATGACCTGAGCCCAAGGCAGAGGCTTAACACACGGAGCCACCCAGGCGCCCCCAGATGAAATACATTTCTGACTTAGAAACTTCAGATAGAATTATTTTGTCCATGATGACAACTGAAGAAAATGTGTCATCCCTAAACCTAACCTTAAACCCTACCAACGCTGAAACCTAAGCTGACCTTAAAGCCCAAACTAGAACCCTGAATCCCAAACCTGGAATGGAACCCAAAGCCTGTACCTGAGCCCTGGATCCAAGCCCTGAACCACGAACCCAAACCCTAAACCAGACCTCCAAGTCATGAAACCTGAACCCAAATCTCAGCATGAAGTCAAACCCCAAATTTGACCTTGAACTTTATCCCATAAGCCCTGAGTCTTAAAGCCTAAATCATAAACTTAAAGCCCTAAACTATAACTCTGTTCCCTTGTCCTTCACTCTAAACCCTCACCCTAACACTAAACCCAAAGCCTGATCTAGAACTCTGACTAAAACCTGAACCTGTATCCAAATTCAAATGCTTCACCACACTTTGCTTAGGCACTTGCCATTGATGGATATTTGCAGTTTCTACCTTTTGATTCTTGTGAACATTGTTTGGGTTGGGGGCTAGGGTTAGGGTCTTGGATTAGGGTAGGGTCCAGGCTTGAGACCAAGTTGAGGTCAGAGTGTGGGTCTGCATCAGGGCCATGTTCAGTGACACTGTTTGGGTCAAGGACTGTTGTAATTCCACATTGTTTCCAATTCATTGTTCCTTAGCTATTTGGGGGGAAGTTGGGGGGTATTGGGCTCCATGCAGCTTGAATTTCCGGAATGAAATGGCATCAGCTGGACCCCAGGAGGGAGCAGGACCTTCCACTGAAGGGTGAGCTCCCACAGTCCTGCACTGCCTTGCACCGCCTGCAGAGGGCGCCAGACCCCAGCTCCGCCCTGAGCCAAGGCTGCACAGCCACAGCTGGGACCAGAGCCCCGCCTCTTCAGGACCCACTGTGGAGACTTCTGGAGAATGTGGGGCGCCTCCCACCCTGACAGGACAAGCTGAGGAGGGTGTGGCTCTGCATCCACACTGACCGGACCCGTTGTGGAGGACGCGCCCACACTGGCAGCAGTCCAACCTCCTAAGGACCAGATGCTGGAGGAGCTGAGGAGAAGCCGCCTGAGTGCACTGTCAAGGGTTTCGTGGTCTCAGGACCCCACAGAGGAAGGGCGCCCTGTGTAGACACTGGGGCTTCCGTCGTTTTGTGTGAGGAGACGTGGCCTCCTGCTGTGCTGTGCACGGGGCTGTGGGGTCCCCCCTTTCTGGGCTCGGGTGCTCCTCGGTCCTCGTCTGTGTTTGTGTGCTCGCGGATTCGGTTCCTTGGGCTCATCAGATGGTCTGCAGTCAGGGAGCATCAGCCTTCTTCGGTGTTTGTGCTCTCCCCACCTCAGCCCTGCGGGGTCCTTCCCGTGTCCACACCCACTCCAGGCTTGCGCCGAGTCCAGAAATTCGGGAGCCAGAGTGAGGACTCTGTAGACGGTTTTGGGGAGAGTAGGTATTTTCCCAGTGTGGGTTCTACCCTGAGCACAGTGCCTCCCCATCTCCGTGTGTACCCCTCCCTGTCTGTCGTCATTGTTGCAGGGCTGTCAGATGACAGGTCTGTCACCTTCTTGGTTCAGGGGCCTCCCGGGTATCTTGCTGTCTTGGATGCAGGTGTAAATGAGATCTTTCTCCGCAGTCTCTTTTTGATGGTTCCTTCCGAGCACCTAGGAGTGCCACTAATTTGTGCATATTGATTTTGTTCCTTGCACGATCTTGAATTTATTTGTTCGATTGGCCTTAAACTCAATCTGCCAGTTATTTGACCAGCAGCATGGATTTAATTGGGAAGAGCAGAGAATGGCAGTCTGGGCTGAGCAAGCTAAGGTCCCATCACAGGCAAGTGCGAGAAACAAAGGAGAATAACATTATTTCATGGAGGAGGAAGAAGTTGGGAAGGGTGCTTGAAGGAAAGTCCCTTGGAGAAAGGCAGGGTGATGGAGAATTCTCACCAGCTGAGCTGCAAAGCTCCTACAAAAAGCCAGGAGATGAACCTCCAGCTTCCCGTGTGGGGCCTGGAATTGGTGAGTCTCTCCTGTGGGGGATTGCAATGTGGAGTCTGTAATGGGCACTGAGCAGCAGGCGCCCCCTTCCAGCCTCCCCTTCTGGCATCCCAAGTCCACTTTACTGGGGCTTCCCTTCCTGCTTTTGCACAGTTCTAACCAGCTTGTGGTGGAACGTTGTGGAAAAACTGAAATTCCAAATCCACTGCTTCTACTGCACCTGTGATACAGGGGCCCATGATTTAATTCTCCCACGAGTCTCTTGCTAACATGTGTCCTCTCCATGTTGGGTGACCTGGATCTGGGAGGGCTTGGACTCCATCCCAAAGTCTGATGTTCTCTCTGCTTCCGTGTCGTCGTGCTAACATGGTTGTTTGGAAGATTCATTTCCTCTGTGGTGATTTCAAAGTGCAGTCAGCTTGTTATAGCAGCACAAATACGTGCTGTCTCCACACTCAGATTCCCCAGCCGTCATTTCTTTACCACGTTTGCCACTTCACACGGGATGCTTCAGTGTGTTTGATCCCACACCAGGACAATGTCCTGCAGAACCACCACATAACCTGAAATGAGGAGATCATTACAGAACCCATCCAAGGGTTAGTGTTAGGAACCAGGGACATGGCAGGACTGACCTGAAGACCCCATGGAGAGCTGTCAGGGTGGCTGAGTTGACAGTGGAGGTGAGGGTGAGTGTCTGGCTCTGGCTTTGTGTCCAGGAGTCAGCTCTGTGTGGGTGTGTCCTCATCTAGGCATGCAGATTTCTGCTCCTCTGAATCCTTTCCGGAGTTCCAAATGGCACAGTTTCCTTCTGGGCAGCAGGCTGAGTCCTCTGGGATTGCCCATGTGTCCCCAAATTGTAGGGCACCTACTGCAAGGCCTTTGGGGTCACAATCCTGAGAACCGAACCAAACCAAAGGTTATGGTTAGGGCCCACCACATGGCAGGCCCGATCTGCCAGCACTCTGTCCATCTTTCTGGGGGAGGAAGCAGTCGAGGGATTTGTTCAGGGTGAGTGTCAAGCTCCAGGTTTGCATCCAGGGGCCTGCTGAATATGGGGGTGTCCAGAGGTAGGAATGCAGATTTCAGTTCCTCTGAATCCTTTCTGGAGTTCCAAATGGCATGGTTCCTTTCAGGGTGGCAGGGTGAGTCCTATGGTGTTCCTCACTGTCCCCAATCTCTGAGGATTTGGAGCCAGGCCGTCGGGGACACACCTCTCAGGACAGAATCTAGGCTTAAGAGTTTGTGCCTATGGGCATGGCTGCACTGATCTGAAAGCACTGTGGCGAGGATCACAGGGGTCTGAGTTGAGAGCATGGTTCAGGATCAGTATCAAGGTCTGGGTTTGTGTCCAGTGGACCGCTGAATGTGGGGGTGGTCTCAGATGTCCAAGACGATTTCCCCTACTCTGAATCCTTTCCAGCATTCCAAATAGCCTGGTTTCCTTCTGGGTGGCAAGCTGAAATCTCTGGGATTTCTCAGGTCTTGCCATTGCCCTTGCAAGGGCAAGATACTTTTTACAGTAAAAGAATTCACCAGATGAGCTGAACAGCAGAAAAGACACAGCTCAAGAGTTAATCAGTGAACAGGAATATCATGCCAAAAACTTCTTTGATAACACACTACAGAGCAAGGCAAGATAGGAGAGAAAGCTGAGATATAAAGGACAAACCCTCCAACTTTACAACATCATTCCCTACTTGTTTATTTCCATTGCTGTCAGCTCCTTCCCAGTCAAAAATATGTCACCTGAGCCAGCCTTTTTTCTTCCTGAGATTGGGGCACTGCAAAGCCCACCAGAGGGGCCAAGGGCACCCCTATACCTGCTGAGCTGAGCCCATTTGTACCCCAACCGTGAGGAGGTACCAGCCTGTCCCCCTGGTGCTCCATGGTCTGTGGCAGTCCTTCCTTCTGGACCCTGCTTTGCTGCTCTATTTTCGCTAACCCTGGTCTCAAACTAGGGATTGCTTCTGGAAGAGGAACTCAGGGAGATGAGGCTCAGGAGGGTCTCCCTGCCTGGAATCTTCGTGTGAGGAGTGCACAGCCAACAGATTTTGCCCAGGGACTTGCAAAATGCAGAGAGGCAGATTTCTTTTCTCTCTTTCTCTCTCTCTCTAGCCTCATACTAACCAGGAGTTCTTAGAACTTTCTTCAGTGACTTCTAGGTGTAGCTTGGCCACTTTTTCACAGAAAGGCCACTTGAGCATGATGAAACACACGTATAAGCAATTACATTAAAAAAAAAAAACAATAAGCCAATGCACACAGACCTTTGACAGCAGCACAGGACACTCAAGGGACCAGAGTCCCTACCTTGGGCAATAGTGGTAGAGGCCGGGTTCTGCCATGCAGGTCCCTAGACCTTTGGCAGTTTCCACGATTGCAAATCCAGACATGCAGAATCCTGAGGGACAACCTACTAACTGCAAAAGAGCAAAAATTCATCAGGATTCAGAGAGTGGAAATCCATTTGTACTGGAAAAGAAAGAAGTAGGCTTGCTGTGAATCCAGCAGGGAGGACAGGCATAGATAAAGGCTGGTGTATGGGTCACGGAAACTATTGTTTCTCAAGGGTCCTGCTGTCTCTGTAAAATGCTATGAGGACTGTCTTGGGGACCTCCTGCTTTCCTACCAGTGACACCCCCAGATTCTGCTTTGCTAGTCCCATGGATTCCTGGGGATACCCAGTTGATAAGCTATGCTGTCCTCATGACAACACTTGCTAATGGACTGAATGTTTGTGTCTTGTCCCAATTCAGATGTTGAAGCCCTGACCCTCAAGGAGTGCCATCAGGAGGTATGGGCTTTGAGAGGTGGTGAGGTCATGAGATTGGAACACTTGTGAATGAGATAAAAGCACTTCTGAGAAACGACCTGAGAGATTGTTCTGCCAGCTGTCATCCATGCAAGTCTACAACAGAAATATGGGCATTTGTAGATAATGAAGCAGTCTCTTGCTAGATATCAGATCTCCCAGGATCTTGCTTTTGGACTTCTCAGTCTCTAGAACTGCAAGGAATAGTACATGTTTTGCTGTTTCAGCCACCCAGTCTGTCATCATTTGTTGCAGCAACTTGAACTGAATAAAGCAGAGCCCAAGTCCTGGTTAATCCCTGCTTCTACTCATTTCCCCTCAGAAAGAGCTTCTAATCCAGAACTGACCTCTGCTTTCCATACACGTGCTTCAGACTCCTTCTGTGAGAGCCCAGACTTTGTAAAAGACTCCTCCCTCATGGCAACCAGCATTCTGTGACTCCTGAGGACTGTCCTCCCTGACTGTATTGAGTCAATCAAACTGATTTTGATTCTGGAGTCCCAGGATCAAGGACTGCATCAGGCTCCCAGCTTCATGGGGAGTCCGCTTCTCCCTCTGACCTTCTCCCCTCTCATGCTCTCTCTCTCTCTCTCTCTCTCTCTCTCTCAAATAAATAAATAAAAATCTTTTAAAAATCTGATTTTAACAGACCATAAGCTTGTTCTTGCTGGTCTTTGGAAGATTAGGCATTAGCCCTTCGGAGAAAGTTCTGAATGGCTGCTTCATGAAGGGGTGAACTGTGTCCCCAAAGTCTCTTTTTGCTGCCTTCTAATCACAGATGCTGAGACAAATCCTCCCAGGTGCTGGTTTTTCAAAGCACTTAATGCTTTGGCTTTGAAGTTCCTCACTTGACAGTTCTGCTTTAATCAGTTTGTGACAAAACAGCCAATTGGTGGTGGATGCAAAGTGCACTGATAAAGTTAATATCAGGGAACAATTTTTTGAGTGTCATGCATGTGCACGTGTGTGCACACACATATCCATGTGCTAAGCATTATGGTAAATGTCTGACAAGAACTAAAAGATCAAAAAGTCAGGATACCCCATTAGCTGATATTTTTATTATTCCTACATCCTAATCTATGAAAAACAGGGTCAGAGAATAAGAAGTGGCAAAAAGAATCAAGATTTGAGGCAGTTCGATTTCTCAGCCAGCCTTGATCAATAGGCATGTACACCTGTGTCTAGTTTCAGCTCTGTGTAACCTTGCCATAACCTTGGATAAGCCATTCATCTCTCAAGTTCAGGTTCTTGGTCCAAGGAGGGAAGGGGCACAGGTTGAGTACCTCCAGTGGGACTTCCTGGCAGGCTTGTTCATCCAAGCATTCCTGTTTCAGTTTGAGTAATTGAAGCCAGTCTTTGTTTTACCGAAGGCCAAGCTTGTCCAGTGTGTCCATGCCACCAGCCAACAGCATTTGTCCATGCCATGTAACAACTGAGCAACATTCATAGGAATGGGGGGAGGAAAAGATGTCCACAGGTGTTGACAGATGTTCTGCATGGAGGAACAGGAGCTGGGGCCATCACCTGCTGTTTCTAGTGGCCTTCTCTGTCGAGTTAAAATAAATGGCAATTATTTGCAATGACAGGGGTGAAAGTAGAGGGTATTATGCCAAGCGAAATAAGTCAGTCAGAGAAAGACAATTATCATATGATCTCACTCATATGTGGAGTTCAAGAAACAAACCAGAATCATAGGGGAGTAAAGGAAAAAAATAAAACAAGATGAAGTCAAAGAGGGAGACAAACCAGAAGAGACTTTAAAAAAAAAGATTTTTATTTACTTATTTGACAAACAGAGATCACAAGTAGGTAGAGAGGCAGGAAGAGCGAGAGAGGAGGATGCAGACTCCCCAGGGAGCAGAGAGCCTGATGTGGGGCTCGATCCCAGGACCCTGAGATCATAACCTGAGTTGAAGGCAGAGGCTTTAACCCACTGAGCCAGCCAGGTACCCCTCAGAAGAGACTCTTAATCACAGTAAACAAACTGAGGGTTCTTGGAGGGGAGAGGGATGGGTGGATGGGGTAACTGGGTGATGGACATTAAGGAAGGCATGTGATACAGTGAGCACTGGGTGTTACAAAAGACTGATGAATCACTAACCTGTATGTCTGAAACTAGTATTATATGTTAATTAATTGTATTTAGATTAAAATTTTCTTTAAAAATAATTTTAAAATAAAATAAGTAACAATCCAATAATGATCAGAGTTATCCAGCAGGGAGTATCAGATCTAGAAGTCAGTTAAATTTAAGGGGCTTGCCGAAGTTTAGGAGAGTCACGCTAGGTCATTTTCCTGTGTGGGGAAGTCTTCAGGGGCAGTTCCAAAGACAAAGATTATTAATATTCCTCCTTCCCCCATTCCTCCTAGAGCCAAAGATGTTTCCTCCACTCACCCACTGGCCCTGTATGTAGGTGTTGCTTTCTCTCTACCAATCAAAAAATCAGTGAGTAACTATAACTTCACCTTTTCCAATATCCCCCTACCCCCGACCTTTGGTCTTTAATGGCCATGGGCAACAGGGACAAAGACATTTTTTAAAAACTTACAGAGATCTATTATGCTCTACTACCTTGGCCCGCATGGGCCACTGCAAAAGGATTCTGTGAACCGTGTACTCAGATGAATGGTCATTATCTTCAAAAAGGCAGGGGCAGTGATAGACACAGGAACCAAAAAAGCAAGAGTTAACGGACCATCAGAATAATGGAGTACCAACACTTTTATGTCCTTGGCTTGAATCCTCAAGGTCCAGTGTCTCAACAGAATTTTCATTTTGGTCTCATCTGCCTCACTTGTCCACCCCTGGGCCAGTTGGCAGTTATACTGAGAACCGGAAATTTTCCTTAGAAGAGAGAAAGAGTATTTGTCAGGTAAACCAAGGAAATGTCCATTATAGGAAGTTAGGCCTTTTGTCATGGTACTCCATTAGCACCCTCCTGACTGTTAAAGAAAAAAAAAATATTGTGACACCCATTAAAGAGAGTAAGGAAGATTTTATTCAAGGGATGCTACTATGATGAGATTTTATTGTATAGTATGGGAGAGAAATCTGGCTCAGCTCAGACAAATGGAGATTTACAGCTAAAGAGCATGGTGGGGATCACTGAATGTAAAATTAAGATGGAACATCAAGGGTAAGGATGAAGGGATTCTGGCTAAACCATCTGGACAGTAATATTGTTGAAGGAAGGCTAGGGTCATAAACTATTGAGATCAGGGGATAAGGAATTTTTTAAAAGACTTATTAATACATTTTAGAGAGAGGGAGCAGGGGTAGGGGTAGAGGGAGAGGGAAAGAGAATTTTAATCAGACTCTTCACTGAGCATAGAGCCTGAGGTGAGGCTTAATCTCAGGACCGTGAGATCATGACCAGAGTAGAAACCAAGAGTCAAACGTTCAACCATCTGCACCAACCAGGTGCCCTGGGAATAAGGGATTGGATCAGATATTAAGGGTTATAGATACTGAAGCACCTGGGTGGCTTAGTTGGTTAAATCTCTGGCTTTGGCTTGGTCATGATCTGATCCCAGGATCAAGCCTGGCATTGGGCTTGCTGCTCAGTGGGGAGTCTGGTTCTCTCTCTCCCTCTGCTATTCCCCCTGCTCAGGCTCTCTCTCTGTCAAAATAAATAAATCTTAAAAAAAAAAAAAGTGGTAAGATACCAGGGGTGAGAGATAAGGAATTTGATCAGATATCAAGAGTAGGATAGAAGATTGCTGAAAAATGACCAAGCAGATTTCTTGCTAAAACTGGGCTAAGTGGGCGGAGCCTAAGGTCAAGGCTAGACAGAAAGAGGACTCAGAGGAACTTGACTCGAGTCTGGTCAAGGAGAAAATCTTCATCATCCATGACCATTGTATTTTCTGCAGTCACACATTTTATTAATTCTTTTATCAGACATTCAGTGAACGAGAAACATGAACGCAGCAGCAATAATATAACAAATGTAAGCGCTCTAGAAGAGACAAAGGCAGTATGGGAATCCACCTCATCAGATTTAGAATATGCATGACTCCATGACTGAATTACTACCACTGCTTGACTGTTGAGATTAAGATGTAGTACAGAGGATCAGAGGGAAGGGAGGGAAATCTGAATGGGAGTCATCAGAAAGGGAGACAAGCCATGAGGCACCTTTAACTATAGGAAACAAACTGAGAGTTGCTGGGGGGGAGGGGAGTGGGAGACATGGAGAAACTGGGTGATAGGCATTAAGGAGGACACGTGATGTGATGAGCACCAAGGGTTATCCACAACTGATGAGTTACTGAATTCTCTGAAACCAATGATGTACTATCTAATGGCTAATTGAATTTAAATATCTAAAAAAGGCACTTCAAAAAAAAAGATGTAGCATAACTCACAATATCCTTTGAGTGGAAGAATGTGCGGACTTTCCACACCTCTGCTGTCCAAGTCCCATGGCTAGTAGCCACATGTGGCTAATGACCACTTAAAAGGTGGCCAATTCAAATGGAGAAATGCTGTAAAAGCAGAATAAACACTGGCTTTCAAAGACATATTGTAACCAAAAGTCAGAGAGTATTGCCACCCTCACATCACAAACATCGCATGACTTCTACAGCTAATGAGAGTGGGACCCAAGATGAGAGAGGTCAACCTGAAAGTCCATGATGTCAGAAAGAACATGGAGAAGAAAGAGTCACAATCCTGGAGTGGATGGTCTGAAGACTGTCAGAATGCCTTTTTTTTTTTTTTTTTTTTTTTTTGGTGATTCTGTATACGGACAAGGAGAATTCATTGGAGATGACATCTGTATGCCTCACATTTTCAAGGGAAAATTATGAAAACGCATATAGACCCACAGCCATAGTTTAATTATGTTTGAAATATATTCAGAACTACTCCAGTCAGTAAATTGCATATTTTCACATTTAGCTTCTCAATTTTCTCTTCGGCACCTCCCATTCTTGAAATCCCAACACAAATCACATCTCTTGCCTAAGGACCATAAACTACCTCACTATCAAAGGCTACAGTTCATTCATTCATTTGATTCATTCAAAGCAACCTAATCTTGAGTGATGTCTTAGGCGCTCTTCTAGGGACTGGTGACACGGTGAACAAAATAGGTAAAAATCTCACTTTCATGGAGCCTCTCTGGTATTTAGGGGAAAATCTTTCCTTATCAACATGAAAATACTTTTTATGGATGTTGCTTAGAATTTCAGTTTTTTTTTTTCTTGACAGTATCTCAGGTGATCATCTTTGAGGTGGTTCTCCTGAAAATATTTTTGGGGGGTACTGACTCGACTTTCTGAGTCAGACACTTTCCTAAAGACAGGGGTCAAAGGAAAAGTGACAACTGTCACTCTTGCAGTAAGAACAGGGATCACAATGCTTGAAACAGATATGCTGCTCAGCTGTCAGAAAGTCCACAAGGCTCCAAATGTTTGTGGCCAACTAACGGAACCTGTAACTCAGAGGTTATCATCCTGAGAGCAATGGGAAATCCCTCTAGTTAAGGACTCTCCTTGACGGAAGCTTGACAATGGCCTTGATTTACTTACTATGATGTTTAGGTAATTATACACATTAAGAAAAGTGCACAAGGCACTTACATTTCCATGATACCATCAAAGATATTGTTGTTTTATTAAAATGTTACATCTAGAGTTGTAACGTATAGAGTAGTTAAGTCAATCACTATGAGGTACAGGTGAGACTATTGTAACAGCCATACTTCCATAAAAAAGAAAAATTTTTTGTGGTTTCTGATCTAGGAATCAGCCAGTGAATAATTCTATATCAGTGTCCAGTTACCGGGCTAAACATGTAATCTATTTATATTTCTGAGGGTAAGCAGAATTGTGATCACTGAGCCAGCTGTATTCTAGTAACTACTCATTTACCCAACATAACAGATATAAGAAGGTAAAAGGCTTCTAAGGAGACTGGTTACTTATATTTTGAACCACATTTTGGCAGGTATAACTTGCAACTTGTGCTTAGTGGTAAGATTTCTGATATTTACTTTCTCCTTCCTTTGGCAAGTCAAGTTAGTTAAAAAGTAATTAGAGTAGAGTCCATTGTTTTTCTTAAATGCTTACAGAGATATAGAACTCTCAAGTTTCTTTACTAGACAGGATTAGATCACATTAGTGATAAAGATCAGAATGATTTACATTGCTAAAACGAGAACTTCCTGTCAGTTTGGAGAAAGCTCATTTTTATAACCAACATATTGGCTGGGCTAGAGATTAATGAGTGCTATGGGTGGGGTGATGAATGTGATATATTCAATGACCTGTGGAATTTGTTCTGTAATTTCCCCACTCCTCTGGTCAGCAGAGCGTCTTCTTCAGTACCCAGCACTGCCCATAACTGCATTCAGAAAATCACTCTCCAAAAATGGTTATTTGTTTTGCCTTTTTTATAATTTTTTAAAACATTTGATTTATTTACATGTCAGAGAGAGGGAATGAGAGCACAAGCAGGGGGAGCAGGAGAGGGAAGGGGAGAAGCAAGCTTCCTGCTTGGTGGGATTGCACAAGGGCTGAAGAAGACAGAATGGGAAGGGGACAAGGAGAATAGTGGGTTTCAGATTCTTGGGAACAGAGCCCACATCTATTTCTATGTTTATCTCACTGCTATAAACCCAGGTCACAGCAGAGTGCCTGCAGCAGAGTCATGGAAGTGCTCCAGAACTGATAACTATTGCTATTTATACTACTAACATTCCTCCACAAAGGGCCAAGTGTCATAGCTTCTCCCAGTTCCCCACACTGAACGCAATGAAGAATCAAACTATCGGGTGAAGGATGGCGAGGGGCATTTAACAGGACCCAGATCACAGGAGCCATATTGTATTGCAGGACCAGGGGTCTTACCAGTGACTAGGTATTCACTCCTCTTGAGAGGCTAGCTCCTTGGATCTCCCTCTTCAATCCTCTGAACCCATGTCTGGCATCAGAAACAAAAGTAAACATAACGTATCGCCCTTGTTTATTTTTTACTATTATTTGTTACAGAGGAAGAGAGAGATCACAAGCAAGGGGAGCTGCAGGCAGAGGGAAGGCAGGCCCCCCACTAGAGCCTGGTATGGGATCCAATCCCAGGACCCTGGGATCATGACCTGAACCAAAGGTAGATGCTTAACTGAGTAAGCTACCCAGGCGTCCCTTATTGTCCTTCTTTAAAATTTAATGTATTCTCTCTCCCTCTCTCTTTGTCCCCACTCTGTCACTCATACTCACACAATCACAGAGTCACAGACAATAGCAAGGCATTTCCCATTCTAATTCGCTAAGGCACTATGAGCTTAAGCTCAACAGAATCACTTTGCCAGCTGCTGCTCTACCGTGCCCTGATCCCTTCTCTATCCCCAAGCTCGATCTGTAACTCAAGTGTCATGGTGGTGGCTCTTTCTGCCCTCCCTCCACAAGGCTGTCATCAGCACACTCTTCCCCGTGGCTCCACTCCCCAGCACTGGCTGCCTTTGGTCTACGGGTATGCCCTCTCCTAGAGCTTTTCCACTCTCCCTGAGGGGAAGACAACCCTTACTTCTCCCCGGTGGCTGTCACGTGTCCGCTATATATTGTGACGATCAGCCCGATTAAGAGATTGGGAACTAAAAGACCGGCTTCTGCTTATGGATCAAACTAACTCTGGGGCTTGGGACACATGACAGCAGCACATGGTGGTAGAACTGAGATGGTTAGGGAGTTAATCTGCATTTTCACATCTGGTCAGCAGCAGAACAAAGAAGACACCCCAGATCTCCTATCTCCCAGAACAGTACTCTTCAAGTAACTTACAGCACCATCCTTCTCCAGCTTTGGAAGTGGCACTTTTCCAACCCCAAAGTCTTGATTCTAGGCAGCACTCCGAGAGATACTCCCTCCAGAATCACCCCTGGCTGGAAGTAGTGGTCGGCCAAGGCCTCCCAAATATCTTCCCTTCAGAGTTGCGCTTGCATCAAACTCAAAACTGTGGCACGTACGGGACTTTCCTGTCAGCCTCTAGCTCTAATGACCTATTGGACTTCAGAGGTGCTCTTTTATACCCACTTACCTTATAACATCAACGTGTGACTCCTCTAGAATTCTCTCCATGGCTTTTCTCCTGTACTAATTGTTATGGACTGAATTGTGTCCCCACAAAAGTCATATGAAGAATTCCTAATCTCCAGTGTGACTGCATCTGGAGATAGGGCCTACCTAGAAGGAGGTACTGAAGGCTTGGTGAGGTCACAGGAGTCCTAATCTGCTAGGACTGGTGTCCTCATAAGGGTGAAACACATGAAAGCACTCCCCCTACCTCCCCTCTGGGGGCCCACAGAGAAGAGGTCATCTGAGGGCACAGTTGAAAAGGTAGTGATCTATAGAACAACAAGAAAAAGCTCACTGGAGACCAACCTTGCTGGCACCTTGATCTGGAACTTCTGGCCTCCAGATCTGTGCGAAAATACATTTCTGACATTAAAGCTCTCCAGCCTGTGTTTGTCTGTCCCCGACGGCCTGGCTCCAAAGCCTCAGAGATTGGGGACAGTGAGGAACACCATATGACTCACCCTGCCACCCTGAAAGGAACCATGCCATTTGGAACTCCAGAAAGGATTCAGAGGAACTGAAATCTGCATTCCTACCTCTGGACAGCCCCATATTCAGCAGGCCCCTGGATGCAAACCTGGAGCTTGACACTCAACCTGAACAAATCCCTCGACTGCCCCCTCCCCCAGAAAGATGGACAGAGTGCTGGCAGATCGGGCCTGCCATGTTGTGGTCCCTAACCATAACCTTTGGTTTGCTTTTCAAGATTCTGACCCCAAAGGCCTTGCAGTAGGTGCCCTACAATTTGGGGACACATGGGCAATCCCAGAGGACTCAGCCTGCTGCCCAGAAGGAAACTGTGCCATTTGGAACTCCGGAAAGGATTCAGAGGAGCAGAAATCTGCATGCCTAGCTAAGGACACACCCACACAGAGCTGACTCCTGGACACAAAGCCAGAGCCAGACACTCACCCTCACCTCCACTGTCAACTCAGCCACCCAGACAGCTCTCCATGGGGTCTTCAGATCAGCCCTGCCATGTCCCTGGTTTCTAACACTAACCCTTGGATGGTTTCTGTAATGATCTCCTCATTTCAGGTTATGTGGTGGTTCTGCAGGACATTGTCCTGGTGTGGGATCAAACACACTGAAGCATCCCGTGTGAAGTGGCAAACGTGGTAAAGAAATGACGGCTGGGGAATCTGAGTGTGGAGACAGCACGTATTTGTGCTGCTATAACAAGCTGACTGCACTTTGAAATCACCACAGAGGAAATGAATCTTCCAAATATCCATGTTAGCACGATGACACGGAAGCAGAGAGAACATCAGACTTTGGGATGGAGGCCAAGCCCTCCCAAATCCAGGTCACCCAACATGGAGAGGACACATGTTAGCAAGAGACTCGTGGGAGAATTAAATCATGGGCCCCTGTATCTCAGGTGCAGTAGAAGCAGTGGATTTGGAATTTCAGTTTTTCCACAACGTTCCACCACAAGCTGGTTAGAACTGTGCAAAAGCAGGAAGGGAAGCCCCAGTAAAGTGGACTGGGGATGCCAGAAGGGGAGGCTGGAAGGGAGCGCCTGGTGCTCAGTGCCCATTACAGACCCCACATTGCAATCCCCCACAGGAGAGACTCACCAATTCCAGGCCTCACACGGGAAGCTGGAGGTTCATCTCCTGACTTTTTGTAGGAGCTTTGCAGCTCAGCTGGTGAGAATTCTCCATCACCCTGCCTTTCTCCAAGGGACTTTCCTTCAAGCACCCTTCCCAACTTCTTCCTCCTCCATGAAATAATGTTCCTCTCCTTTGTTTCTCGCACTTGCCTGTGATGGGACCTTAGCTTGCTCAGCCCAGACTGCCATTCTCTGCTCTTCCCAATTAAACCCATGCTGCTGGTCAAATAACTGGCAGATTGAGTTTAAGGCCAATTGAACTAATAAATTCAAAAACTTGCAAGGAACAAAATCAATATGCACAAATTAGTGGCACTCCTACGTGCTCGGAAGGAACCATCAAAAAGAGACTGCTGAGAAAGATCTCATTTACACCTGCATCCAAGACAGCAAGATACCCGGGAGTCCCCTGAACCAAGAAGGTGACAGACCTGTCATCTGACAGCCCTGCAACAATGACGACAGACAGGGAGGGGTACACACGGAGATGGGGAGGCACTGTGCTCAGGGTAGAACCCACACTGGGAAAATACCTACTCTCCCCAAAACCGTCTACAGAGTCCTCACTCTGGCTCCCGAATTTCCGGACTCGGCGCAAGCCTGGAGTGGGTGTGGACACGGGAAGGACCCCGCAGGGCTGAGGTGGGGAGAGCACAAGCACCGAAGCAGGCGGACGCTCCCTGACCTCAGACCATCTGAGGAGCCCCAGGAACCCAATCCGCGAGCACACAAACACAGATGAGGACCTAGGAGCACCCGAGCCCAGAAAGGGGGGACCCCACAGCCCCGCGCACAGCACAGCAGGAGTCCACGTCTCCTCACACAAAACGACGGAAGCCCCAGTGTCTACATAGGGCTCCCTTTCTCTGTGGGGTCCTGAGACCACGAACCCCTTGACAGTGCACTCAGGCGGCTTCTCCTCAGCTCCTCCAGCATCTGGTCCTTAGGAGGTTGGACTGCTGCCAGTGTGGGCGCGTCCTCCACAACGGGTCCGGTCAGTGTGGATGCAGAGCCACACCCTCCTCAGCTTGTCCTGTCAGGGTGGGAGGCGCCCCACATTCTCCAGAAGTCTCCACAGTGGGTCCTGAAGAGGCAGGGCTCTGGTCCCAGCTGTGGCTGTGCAGCCTGGGCTCAGGGCGGGAGCTGGGGTCTGGCGCCCTCTGCAGGCGGTGCAAGGCAGTGCAGGACTGTGGGAGCTCACCCTTCAGTGGAAGGTCCTGCTCCCTCCCCGGGTCCAGCTGATGCCATTTCATTCCGGAAATTCAAGCTGCATGGAGCCCAATACCCCCCAACTTCCCCCCAAATAGCTAAGGAACAATGAATTGGAAACAATGTGGAATTACAACAGTCCTTGACCCAAACAGTGTCACTGAACATGGCCCTGATGCAGACCCACACTCTGACCTCAACTTGGTCTCAAGCCTGGACCCTACCCTAATCCAAGACCCTAACCCTAGCCCCCAACCCAAACAATGTTCACAAGAATCAAAAGGTAGAAACTGCAAATATCCATCAATGGCAAGTGCCTAAGCAAAGTGTGGTGAAGCATTTGAATTTGGGTACAGGTTCAGGTTTTAGTCAGAGTTCTAGATCAGGCTTTGGGTTTAGTGTTAGGGTGAGGGTTTAGAGTGAAGGACAGGGAACAGAGTTATAGTTTAGGGCTTTAAGTTTATGATTTAGGCTTTAAGACTCAGGGCTTATGGGATAAAGTTCAAGGTCAAATTTGGGGTTTGACTTCATGCTGAGATTTGGGTTCAGGTTTCATGACTTGGAGGTCTGGTTTAGGGTTTGGGTTCGTGGTTCAGGGCTTGGATCCAGGGCTCAGGTACAGGCTTTGGGTTCCATTCCAGGTTTGGGATTCAGGGTTCTAGTTTGGGCTTTAAGGTCAGCTTAGGTTTCAGCGTTGGTAGGGTTTAAGGTTAGGTTTAGGGATGACACATTTTCTTCAGTTGTCATCATGGACAAAATAATTCTATCTGAAGTTTCTAAGTCAGAAATGTATTTCATCTGGGGGCGCCTGGGTGGCTCCGTGTGTTAAGCCTCTGCCTTGGGCTCAGGTCATGATCTCAGGGTCCTGGGATTGAGCCCTTCATCAGGCTCTCTGCTTGACCGGGAGCCTGCTTCCCCATCTTTCTCTCTGCCTGCCTCTCTGCCTACTTGTGATCTCTGTCTGTCAAATAAATAGAATTAGTAAAATCTATTATATGATCTTTTACAAACCATTTCCTATCTTTGCATTTCTTGTGCCAAGACAGACAGGGGTTATTTAAAACCCTGAAGAGAGTGCTCTTGCTTTTAAATTGCCTGTAACCTTCGTGTAATAGATTTATGATTGATAATAGATTTAGTTAAAATATAACTATTTAAAATATTTACTCTCAGTAAACGATTTCAACCTATGCTCATTTAAGTAACTTGGTGCATAATCCCTTTTCTATTAAACCATAGTGCAAGGACCAATGCCGCGTTCCCGAGAGAACCCCAAGCTATTTTTCTAGAATGGCTGTATGCTATATATGCCGTCCTGTTTTCACTCCCTTTGTGGAGCACCTACCCTGGAGGTCATGTAATAACCAATGACCAAAAAAACAAACAAGAAACCCAAACATCCAGGTCGAAGTGCCATCCCTGCCTGGAGTGGAGGAGACTGCTCAGACAGATCCCAGGCAGGCATCTCAGCCCAGGCCTGTGTTGGGGAAGCTGGTTCCTGGCTTTGGGCGCAAACTGGAAGCCAGCAAACTGACCCAAGAGTGCAGCCGGCGTTTAGGACTGATGATCTTTTGGCAGCCAGGCTGCGCGTGGACACCCGCTCAGGGAGCCAGGCTAGGCGGCTGCCCAGCGCAGGCGCTGGCAATGCAGCAGCATGCCAGGGCTTAGCCCCGCACCCCAGCACGGGCTCCGGCCTCAGAAGTGAGGGGGTGGGGTCAGCGTAGAGAAGGGTCTTTGCTAATTTCCAAAGCTGGAAGTGAGCTCTCAGAGGACTCAGGAGGGAGGGGGGCGGGGGCGGGGGCGGGTCGGGGGCGGCCGGGAGAAGGGGCTTTGCTAATTGCCCAGGCAGGAAGGAGGGGCGCGCAGCGCCAGGGTGCTGTGCTGCAGCCCATTCGGGACTGCAGGACCCACCATACTCGCTGCCCCTGCACTCTCATGCTCCAGCCTAGCCCATGAGGCCGTCGTGTCCTGTTCCCGTTCCCGCCGCCTGCTGCCCCTCCCCGCCCAATGGCTTCTCTGGAGGACCCTCTGCTCACAGGTAAAGTGACACCACGACGCGCCCTCACCTGAAGCAGAAAACGCGGTCCAGAAGCTGGGCGTGGGATGTTTGGGCCGCAGCCTCCCGCCAACCCCAGGGCACCAGGACCACCCCAGACGCTGTGCCACACCCTGTCCGCAGGGGGTCAGGCCGGGACAGCGCCACAGGAGGTACCCCCCCCCCCCGCCAGAGGGCAGGCTAGCCCCCATGGTTTGGCACCCCCACGCGCTTTTCAGAGCCTCCTGCCATTTCCAGGGCACCCAGAACCCAGAGAGTGAGGCCTTGGGTGCTTTCTAGAGACAGATTCAAGGCAATTTTTCGACTTTGGGACTCAGAGTTAACATAGTTTTCATTTGTGATTATTATTTTTTGTGGGTGCCATAGCTTTTCTTTTGACCTATGGTTGTTTTCACTCCCAGTTCTGAAGAAGCCCCTAAATCCTAACCCTGTTGAGGACTCTGAAAGCTCTCAGAGCAGCAGTGCTGGGGGACAGTGTGGACACATGTTTTGGTTTCTCCTCTGGCCTGCTTCTGTGGCAGCCCCGCTCTGTCCTCCTCAGACTTCAGAGCAATATCTGAACAAGTGGAGAAGCGACCAGGGGGTCAGGAAGGTGGCCACCGAAGAGTGACTTCTCTGGAGGGTGGCTGAGCTAGCAAGTGAGCATGTTAGTCCAGCTCTGCCTGCATTCAGTATGGAGCTGAACAGGGGCCAGGGAAGGGGAGGAGGAGCAGAGAGCAGGGACAAAGGGACCAAAGAGGAGATTCAGATGAAGGGAAGTAATGGGGAGGAAAGAGAAGAAACTCTAGAAGACAGGTATGTAGAAAGGAAAAGGGATGAAGTGGGCATTGGGAAAGGGCACCACCAGGGAAGGAGAGAGGGGAAGGAAAGAGGGAGGAAGAGAGGAAAGGGGAAAGGGAGAAGGGAGGAGTCAGCATGCCAGGGCTCCCCCTGCATCTGAAGAAGAGGTGGCTGGTCCAGCTTGTCAAACAGGGTGCTCACTCTTTGGCCCCAGTTTCTGCTCCCAGTGCTACTGGGCTTTGCAAGGAAGGCAGGCTGTCCCTTGGGACCTACTGGAGCCCACTGGAGCCCACAGGAGGGTGGGAGAGGTAAGATGCCACCAGGTCCTGTCCTGAGCTGCTCCCAGCCACCAGCCTCACCACATGGTGCAAGAGGGACCCCAGAACAAAGGACGGACACAGGCCAGCATGTCTGCTGGTGGCCCTGGGCACTTAGCTCATCGCAGTGAACCACACGGCCTCCTCAACCCACGCTTTCAAAGCCTCCTTCTTCGCTTCTGGCTTTCATGTCTGTAGGAACATGAGCCAGATCTAACTCATCTCCGACAGACAATTCTGACTCACCCCGTGTCAGATTTTTATGAGTGGCTGTGATAGAGTAAGATAGCAATGCTCCAACAAACGGACTGTTTCCTCCCACTTGACCTCAACAGTCTTATACATTTTCTTAGCGAAAACATTTTGTCTCCTTCCATTAAGCTCATAACGTGGTCTAATAGTATACATGCGCCTTCCTTAGATGCGAAGCGATACAGAGGTCCTTTTTTTTTTTTAATTTTACAAGGTAAAGTCAGTGAACATATCCAACTTGACGAATACGTCTCTAAAATGTCAATCCAGGCAAAGCTTTTTCTGCCTACAGTTTCGAGCCTACGTGGTGACATTTTTAAAATGCTTTCAGTCCCTCAGTGAGGCTCTTAGAAGCTAGCCAGGGCTTACTACGTGCCAGGCACTGTGTCAGGTTTTGGAGCTAAAGGGACGGAGAGCTTGGAGGCTGGCTGGGGAGGGACATCCATGACACAAGCACAGCTAGAAACGGAGGCCAATGCTAGAAAAGAGAGAGCAGGCTGCATGGAGAGTGTGTACCATGGGGCTTGTGAGCTCACGAATAAGTGGGAGTAACTGGAGTGGGGAGATGGGGGAGAGAAGAGGGTCTTCCCATCAATGGGAATCACCTGTGCTTGGAGGCAGGTGCCATGAGAGGTCTCCACAGGAAGAAGGAGGCAGTGTGGTTGAAGGGCAGAGAGATGGGGCAGAACAGGCATCAGTCAGTTGGAGGGGTATGAATAGACTGATGGGAGGATTATGGGTGCCTTTGGAGGACTGAGAATTTGTTAGAAGATCAGTGCAGATTTCTATGGAGACAAATGCCAGGAACTGATAGGTCTTTGAAAGGTCACTCTGGCTGCCTTTTGGCAAAGGGGTTGGTAAAAGGCACTTGCAGGTGTGAACACACCAGGTGGGAGGTGAGTGCAGGAAATCGGGTGAGGGAGCATGGGAACTTGGTCCCGGGGTATATAAGGGAGAATAGCCTTTAAGGAGTTCCACAAATTGGCACCAGCTGTGGCTTCATTACAGAGCTGGAAGGGGGAGGTGGGTGTGTCCTGGAGGTTACAGAAATTACATGAGAAAGGGAAGTCTTTTTAGATCTCTTTTTCAACTAGAGGAACTCTCACCTTATTGATAGAATTCCAGAGTGGGAACCAATGATATGAGGACATCTTTGAAATGTCTGAATATGTTCTTCGACATCTTTGCAAGTGACGAGGAGACCTTGACCTTAGGAGGCCTTGGCCCTCTTTGTAGCCAGAAAGATTTCACCTACAGATTTGGGTTCTCCCTTTTAAAGTCAAGGAGTCAGTCCTTCCAAAGGACACCTCCTATCATTTTACCCTCTCATCATACCTCACGTGCTGGCATCTCCAAGACCCTCTGTTCCAGGTTGAGAGTATCCACTTTGGCCGGGCTGGTCTTGCCAAGAACACCACCACAGGAAATCTAGAGCCTGTAGTGCTATTAATAACATCATCTAAGACAGTGTTTGCTGCCCTCTTGGCCTCTTCCCACCATGACTCACTGAAGCTTTTTACACATTGTATCCATTATGCTATAGTTCCCAAAGGTCATCTTCTCTAGTGCCATTAGTTTTTAGGGGAACAGGCAAACCTTAAACTTGTCCCCCTTAATTGGATCCCTGTGCCCCCACAATCTCTTTGAATGCCTTTCACCATGATCCTTGAATGAGATCTGAGACCACTGCTGGAACCTAACACTTCTTGGCACCTTGTCTGCTAGGTTCTTGGAAGAGGAGGTGGCTATGGAGGTGAGTGGGGATGGGAGTGGGAGGATTTCTCCCTTCACTTCCCTTTTTGTGTTTTCAAATAATGGGTTTTGAGGGGGAGGGAAAGGTTAACCAGACCATTTATTTTCCATCTCCCATCGATAAAATGTCACACAGGAGAGGTGGCAGAAACGCACTTTCAGGTTAATTTTTTTACAAGGAAGATTGACTTATGAACCTACTTTGTTATTCCCTTTCATTCAATTTCCCTGTACCTCCTTTTCTATGAAGTGTAACGGTAACCCATTATTATTTTTATTGTTGGCACGTGCTTTGTGAACCATAAAGTGTACGCTATAAATGGGAGCGCTTTTCTTTTTTTTTTTTTTTTGTAGTTTACGAAAAACTAATATTTTTTAAATTAATTTTTTATTTATTTTCAGCATAACAGTATTCATTCTTTTTGCACCACACCCAGTGCTCCATGCAAGCAGTGCCCTCTATGATACCCAACACCTGGTACCCCAACCTCCAAATCCCCCGCCCCTTCAAAACCCTCAGATTGTTTTTCAGAGTCCATAGTCTCTCATGATTCAGCTCCCCTTCCAATTTCCCCCACCTCCCTTCTCGTCTCTAACTCCCCATGTCCATGAAAAACTAATTTAAAAACATTCATCCACCAGAGTACCCAAAGGGCTCCCATATAAACTATCTGTCGTTACATTATGTCCCGATGTGGAGCTCGATCCCAGGATCCTGAGATCATGACCTGAACTGAAGGCAGAGGCTTTAACACACTGAGCCACCAGCCCCAATGTATTCTCTTCAGTACCAGAATTTGTAACCAATTGACAGATGAAAAAGGAGGCAGTCAAGTGAAAAACAATAGGTCTTAGACCTGCAAGAAATTTGAATTAGATGAATTCAGCTACTCAGGCACTGTTTCACATTTTCAGATCTCTGCAGAAAAGGGGTTAACCTTTTTACAGCATGTAAAAGAGAAGACTATAACACATACTATGTGTAAGCATGTAAATATCAAAAAATATCCCATTAGATGCTAAGACACACAGGGCCTATATTTTCTCTCAAATTCATGAATATGTAGGAGCAATAAGTGAGAAGTGAATGTATACTCTTCACTTCGAAGTCTTTTAGAAATCTAAAATATGACTTTCTATGGTTTGTGTCTCCATATTCCTTTATTGCCAGTTTGAACAAATCCACATGCTTTGATTCAAAGGTAATAAATTCCTCTTATTTGGAAACATGATGTTTATTTTTATTCTCTCACCCTTAGCAGGTGGTTTCATTTTAGCACACTTCAGAGTTATAATTTCATGCTTATTAAAAACATTTATTATGATCTACATAGATGAATGAAACTTTTATTTTATTAAATTATTTGACAAAAAATCTGTTATTTTTAAAAATGTATTTCCTTTAGGGTTATTTTAGAGCGTTCAGAGAGGATCTAGGAGTGTGGTATTATGTAGTTTTTAAGTAGGTATGAAATGGTTATTTATAGGATTGTTTCTTTAAGGCTTATGTATATTGTCCATTATATGCTATAAAATATTTTGAAAGTAAATTTAAGGTATGTTTTACATAGTTTATTTTTTGGAAATAAATATTGAAATGACTTGTGAAATTCAGTATATTCTCAACATTAATTTATTTTGAAATTTACCAGTTGTCTACTGAACTATTATATGGCAGATATTACTTCAGACTACACTGGTAAATGAAATACTTGGCTTTGTAGAACTTTTATTTTAATGGGTGAGACAATTCAAAGCTATAAACCTTAATAAAAATGGCATAGTGCATTCAAAAAGGATGAGTACAATGGGGAAAAAGAAAAACTCGATCAGGGTGAGAAAAATCAAGGTTGCTAGGCAGGGGATGGGGAGTTAAAATTTTTAATAGGAAGATCAGGGTAGTTACAATGAAGCTGACAATTGAACAAAGGTATGGAAAGGTGATGAATTTGCCCAGAACTATCAGCAATAAGGTCACTCCAGACAAAGGAATTGGCTATCTTGAAGGCCATAAGGTTGGATCATGCCTGGCATATCTGAGGAATAGCAAGGAGGCCACTGTGAGTGACTGAAGAGTAGCAGGGAAAGAGGTCACAGAGGTTAAATGAGTGGCTAGATCATGTAAAGCTTAGAAGTCATTGTAAAACTCTGGCTTTTATATTTGGAAACTTACTGTGTGATAGAATTTCTGCTAATAACTGAGAGTTCAATTGTCCATAAAATTTCAAGGACTCTTATTCTAGTAAGACAGAATGAAGAGAAAGAGTTCATATTTTCACATGGTGTAACAAATGCTCAGAGATGCAAGTGTAGGAAGCTATAGGATCACAGAAGAAGGCACTAAAATCACACCAATATATTTGATGACTGTGACTATATATAAATTTTTATTTTCTAGATTTTTTATAGTCATGGAATCACACTGTATATACTATTCATTGCCTGGCTTTTCTTTTCTCAGCATCATTACTTTGAGAATCTCCAATTGTAAATAGTTCATTTTGATGTTGAATAGTAATCTCTTTAATGAATAGATCATAATTTTTCTTTGCTCTATGGATGTACATTGATGAACATTTCCACTGTTTTCAATTCTTAAAAATAAAGCTGCTATGAAATTCATATACAAGTCCCTGTATGAACATAGGGTTTGTTTCTCTTGGTTAAATGCCTAGAAGTAAAATGGCTATTTTTGTAACTGCAACATATTTTGCATTTAAAAAAATTTTCAAACTATTTTCCAAAGTGGTTGTATCATGATATATGCCAACAACAGTTTAGATTTTTTGTTGCTTCTCAATCTAGCTCAGACCAAGTACAATTAGCCTTTATAATTTTAGCCATTCTAATAGATATGTAAGCATGTCTCATTATGATTTTAATTTGTATTTCTTTAATGTCTAAATGTTGAGAAATTTGTCATGTGCCTATAAGCCATCCATATACTTTTGGTGACATGTCTCTTCCATTATTTCCTTCACATGTAAAATTGGATACTCTGTTTGGTTATTAGTAAGGTTTTTTATTTTTATTCATATTTAAATAATCAGAGTAGATGTCCATTATCAGATATGTAATTTGGAAATCGCTTGTCCATCTTTACAGTTTCTCAATGGAGCTTTGATAGCTGTGTCTTTCAAGAAATATGCTACTTCTTTCCTGGTACACGGAGGTATGACTAGAACATTATCAATGTTGACCTTTGCAAAGAAAATCATGGCTTAAGATATATGTAGTCTGCAGTTGTTGGGAGTGTTCACCATCCTTGCCTCTAACTCATCTCTCACTGCCCACACATTCAGATATAGGGGAATATTGATTGACAAAATATTAATTGCCAAATAACACTAGTTGGAGAATAAGAAAAATGCAGGCACCTGATTATATAATATTACATAAATAAAATGTGTTTTTATAAGTGCTATTAGAAGTAAATTCCTCTATACTTTAATCACACAGAATGATGGAATCCTAGATTTTTTTTCTTGTATTTACTAAGAAAATGATCATGCCTCAAGTATATTAAAATGGAATAGGGAAAATTAAAAATTGTTTTAAGATGATTTGTGTGTGTTGTGCATATGTGAGAGAGAAAGTGAGAGAGAAAGATAAAGAAAAAGAGAAAGGGAAAGACAGAGAGGTGGCTGCAGTGAATTGATGAGTTGGAGGATAGATTTTAAAGTTTTGTCTTTTGCTTTCTACATTTCTTTTTCCTTAGGTTCAAGAGAACAATCAGTAATATCTCAGAAGCCTGCTGGTAACATCAGCAGAAAGAATTAGAGGTTCCCAGAAAATTAAGATGACATATAGTTTTCCTGACATAAGAAAAGTCATTTTTTGTCCCCAGCTATTTTCAATGATCTATACCCCACCTGTGTACTTGCCCAAGCACACTTCTTCCAAAACTTCCTGGGAGGTTCTTACAAAGAAATGCAAAAACCTCACTCCTTAAGGATTTTGAGGGAACAAGGCAATGGGAAAACTAACAGTCACCACCAGAGCAGGAAATAGCCTAAGCTATTGAGACAATAAATCAGTGGCAAAACTCCTAGTGCTATTTCAAAAGCAATCAAGGCCTTGCATTCCTTGTCCCAGAAAATGAGCCCAAGACCCCATCTAGTTTCTATCTGCTCTTGAAGCCTGCAGAGTCCCTTTCCCTTGTCCAACAGTTACCTCTGCTTTATTCTAACGTTGAAGTTTCTGCCCTCGGTGGAATACAAGCTTCATTCAGGTGAACATGCAATACATATTGCACAAATACATATGTGGATGTGCATGCAGCCACAACCTTATGACCAACCATACATGGAATAATAAAACTCTCCCTTCTGAGTATTCATCTTAAATACTAAATAAAAATCTCTCTCCTGTTCAAACAGTCAAGGCTTTGGAACTTATTCCCTGTGATCTCCTTGTATGTTGTAAACAAAGATTCCTTTGTTTGACAACTCCACCTGTTTCTGTGATTCACCAAAGACTGACCTCAGTTAGGTCAGTTCCTGTAATGGCTTTCACTACTCTGATTCTACCTCTGCAAGTCTCCAAATTTAACTATTTTTTCTCCCAATTCCGCATGTTCTTGGCTTTAAACTGCAACTCTGAAGAGAAGATTTGCTTGTTTAAAAAAAAAATCAAGAAAAGGGAGTAGTAGTCAACATTGTTACTTTGAACTTCCTGCCCTACGGGGCTCTCCTGTTCTTTCTCTTTGACTTCCTGGACTAAAACGACAGAAATTTGGCAATACATCACTCCCCAATCCAGATTACTGCCAGAACAGTTTATACTCTTAGAAAAATATTAGTTTAAAAGATCACATAATTAAATACTTAAGCATGTAGTGTAATATAGTGGTTTACAAGAAATATATTTTGGTCATCTGAATATTTGGTTTTCAACCATGGCTACTGACTCACAGCTCCTAAAACTCTTGGGATTTCCTGTGATAAGGGTGAGAGAGGTGTGTTTTGTTCTGTTAATGAAGTGACCTTCAGACCTCACTCAAGGCAAGGGCTGTTTGCCTGAAGGACCAACCACTTGGTGAAAGCCTTCACAACTTTTTGCCCAACGTGCCTCCCCTTCCTCCCAATACAGGATTATCTGGGGAGGGAAGAGGATCTGGAGATTAGATCAGCAAATGACAATGATTTAGTCAGTCATGACTATGTCATGAAGCCTCCACAGAAAAGCTGAAAGGACTGGGTTCAGAAAGCTTTTAGTTTGTGAAATGTATGAAAAGGCAGGAAGAGTGGCAGTCTTACAGAAGGTAATAGAAGCTCTGTGCCCATTCTCCATACCTTGCCCTGTGCACTTCTTTATCTATCTATTGATTTAAATCTTCTATTATATCTTTTAATAAGCTGGCAAACATAAAGTAAGTATTTTTCTGAGTTTTGTGAGTCCCTGTAGCAAATTAAAAGAACGTAAGAAGTAGGCCATTGGGACCTCCAACCTGTAGTTGCTCAGTCACAAGCACAGGTAATAACCTGGGGCCTACAGTGAGACTGGCATCTGAGGTGGGGTTGGAGATAGTCTTGGAGGACTGATCCCTTAACTGATGAAATCTTACACTATGTTCAGGTAGATAGTGTCAGAATTTAGTTGAATTCTTGGAGATCCTGCTGTTGTCTGAAAATTATTTGGCATTGTTGGTATGATGTCCTAAAACCCAAAAAGATATAGCTACCTCAAAATAAGAATACGGTTGACAGCTTATATATAATAAGTGAGTATTTCAGGGATTTAAAATATACCCAATAAATAATGTAAGGAAATAAGGAAAGATTTTGAAATAAAAACAAGAATAAGAACCTAGTGGTACTAATAGATTAAATATATGTAATCTAGTTGAATTAAGAATACAATGGATAGAATACATAATGGATTCAATAGAGATAAGAAGTCACTTAAGGATATAGTCATCTGGATACCAGCAAAGCATTAAAATTATCAATATAAAAGAGGTGTAAGATGTAGGTGATGTGTGTGGAACAAAAGCTAGAGAAGAAATTAGATTTCCTTACTACTCATAGCCTGTTGACAAGTCCTTGAAGCTCCTCTGGGGACTCAGCTGCTTCCATGTGGACACATCCACTCAGGGCAAAAAGCATTCTTAGTCCTCCCCCCAGGATACTGAAAATCTACTTTCACATGTAAAAATTACTTTGGAAACTTCTTTATCTCTACTCCCCACCCCTGCCCTCAAGATATACATTGGCAATCATCTCCCAAGCATATACCCACTGATACACATCAGAAGAGTCTCTTCCCTGAGTTTTTACTAAATAGTAATAAATGACCTTTCCCTAACAATAGCTAGCCCCCTCAAGGTCCTGGAAACCTTGTTTATAAAATACCTTGGAGGCTTGTGCTATCCCTAACCTCCTCCCAAATTGAAAGTATATAATCAGCCACTCTTCATGACCCTCTCTCTCTACTCCAAATAAATAAATAAATATTTTTAAATAAAATAAAATAAATGACTTTTTTTAAATGAAAGAAGAAAAAGGAAAGAAATATTTGAATATTAATGTACATCTATTTCTCAAGCATAAAATAGTCAAGACACTGGATTAAAACTTACATACAAGAAAAGAAAGAAAATATTCATAACTAGAGTTGACTCTATGAATCCCAAACTAGGGCATACATACCAAAGACACACAAAAAAAATCACAAGTGTTAGAGAGAAAAAAAATAATTCATTAATAAAGAAACAAGAATCAGACTGACAGAAATTTTTTAAATAACATCAGATATAAAAAAGAATGAAGTAATAGCTTTATAATCTTGAAAAAAAATCACAAATGGAAACATTTAGATCCTTATAAAATGTCATTGGCATAGGAAGGCATAATAAAAAAAATATTTTCAGGAATACAGACCACAGATAATTTGCCTTAATTTGTGTAGGCAGCACTTAAATACTAATATTATTTTAACAGTTAAAATATACTCTATGATCTTTGAGGTTGGGGAAAAGAGGATGACCAAGTCATCTTGAAATAATTCAGTTTTATGAAAAAAGTAAAAAGATAAAAAAAAAAGACTTGTAGAAAAGAGAGATAAAACATATGCATAATAAAAATAAATAAATAAATAAACAGCTGGAGTGCCTGGGTGACTTAGTCGGTTCAAGTGTCTGCCTTCAGCTCAGGTGATGATCCCAGGGTCCTGGTATTGAGCCCTGCATCAGGCTCCCTGCTCAGTGGAGAGTCTGCTTCTCCCTCCCATTGAGAAAAAAAAAATTTGACTTATTTATTTGAGAGAGATAATCTTTAAATTTTACTTATTTATTTGAGAGAGAGTGAGAAAAGAAAAACATGCACACAGCAGAGGGAATAACAGAGGGAGAGGGAGAAGCACGCCACTGAGCAGGGAACCCCCTGCGGGGCTCTATCCCAGGACCCGGGTATTATGACCTGAGCTATAGGTAGACACTTAACTCAGGTACCCCAATAAATACAATCTTTTAAAAAAAATAAATAATAATAAAAATAAATAATATTTCAGATAGTATGATTTTTTTAATGTGAGACTTGGTATAAAAACAGGATGACATACTTGTCTAATTATAGCAAAGACTTTGATAAGTTTAGATGCAGTAGTACATAAAAAATTTAACTTCTTTCATTAACTGATAATTTAATTAGATTAAATTAAGAGACATCAAAATTTAGAGAATCTAATAGTCCTGATCTATTAATAAATGTAGCCATCCTGACCCCAAAACAAGAGTCTTCAGTAAGTATATAAGCATAAGTTGAACATTTACACAAACAGGCCATTATTTAGGCCAGAAGTATATGCCAATAAATTCCTAGAGTTAAATATCAGGCTATATTTTCCAAGAATAAGGCAATAAAATTAGAAAACAATGACCAAAATATTAAATTCATATAATTGGAAGTTAACTTCATACCTAAAAAGAAATAATACAGCTAATTCAGAAATTTTTAGAATTACAGTACTTTGGTAATATCAACTATCAAAATGAGTAACGGACAGATGGGGCTAGCAAGAGACTCGTGGGAGGATTAAATCATGGGCCCCTGTATCTCATGTGCAGTAGAAGCAGTGGATTTGGAATTTCAGTTTTTCCACAACGTTCCACCACAAGCTGGTTAGAACTGTGCAAAAGCAGGAAGGGAAGCCCCAGTAAAGTGGACTGGGGATGCCAGAAGGGGAGGCTGGAAGGGGGCCCTGGTGCTCAGTGCCCATTACAGACCCCACATTGCAATCCCCCACAGGAGAGACTCACCAATTTTAGGCCCCACAGGGGAAGCTGGAGGTTCATCTCCTGACTTTTTGTAGGAGCTTTGCAGCTCAGCTGGTGAGAATTCTCCATCACCCTGCCTTTCTCCAAGGGACTTTCCTTCAAGCACCCTTCCCAACTTCTTCCTCCTCCATGAAATAATGTTCCTCTCCTTTGTTTCTCGCACTTGCCTGTGATGGGACCTTAGCTTGCTCAGCCCAGAATGCCATTCTCTGCTCTTCCCAATTAAACCCATGCTGCTGGTCAAATAACTGGCAGATTAAGTTTAAGGCCAATCGAACTAATAAATTCAAGAACTTGCAAGGAACAAAATCAATATGCACAAATTAGTGGCACTCCTAGGTGCTCCGAAGGACCCATCAGAAAGAGACTGCTGAGAACGATCTCATTTACACCTGCATCCAAGATAGCAAGATACACAGGAGGCCCCTGAACCAAGAAAGTGACAGCCCTGCAACAATGACGACAGACAGGGAGGGGTACACACGGAGATGGGGAGGCACTGTGCTCAGGGAAGAACCCACACTGGGAAAATACCTACTCTCCCCCAAAACCGGCTACAGAGTCCTCACTCTGGCTCCCGAATTTCCGGACTCGGCGCAAGCCTGGAGTGGGTGTGGACACAGGAAGGACCCCGCAGGGCTGAGGTGGGGAGAGCACAAGCACCAAAGAAGGCAGACGCTCCCTGACTGCAGACCATCTGAGGAGCCCCAGGAACCCAATCCGCGAGCACACAAACACAGACAAGGACCAAGGATCACCCGAGCCCAGAAAGTGGGGACCCCACAGCCCCGCGCACAGCACAGCAGGAGGCCACGTCTCCTCACACAAAACGACGGAAGCCCCAGTGTCTACACAGGGCGCCCTTTCTCTGTGGGGTCCTGAGACCACGAACCCCTTGACAGTCCACTAAGGGACTTCTCCTCACCTCCTCCAGCGTCTGGTCCTTAGGAGGTTGGACTGCTGCCAGTGTGGGCGCGTCCTCCACAACGGGTCCGGTCAGTGTGGATGCAGAGCCACTCCCTCCTCAGCTTGTCCTGTCAGGGTGGGAGGCGCCCCTCATTCTCCAGAAGTCTCCACAGTGGGTCCTGAAAAGGCAGGGCTCAGGTCCCAACTGTGGCTGTGCAGCCTGGGCTCAGGGCGGGAGCTGGGGTCTGGCGCCCTCTGCAGGCGGTGCAAGGCAGTGCAGGACTGTGGGAGCTCACCCTTCAGTGGAAGGTCCTGCTCCCTCCTGGGGTCCAGCTGACGCCATTTCATTCCGGAAATTCAAGCTGCATGGAGCCCAATACCCCCCAACTTCCCCCCAAATAGCTAAGGAACAATGAATTGGAAACAATGTGGAATTACAACAGTCCTTGACCCAAACAGTGTCACTGAACATGGCCCTGATGCGGACCCACACTCTGACCTCAACTTGGTCTCAAGCCTGGACCCTACCCTAATCCAAGACCCTAACCCTAGCCCCCAACCCAAACAATGTTCAGAAAAATCAAGAGGTAGAATCTGCAAATATCCATCAATGGCAAGTGCATAAGCAAAGTGTGGTAAAGGGTTTGAATTTGGGTTCAGGTTCAGGTTTTAGTCAGAGTTCTAATCAGGCTTTGGGTTTAGTGTTATGGTGAGGATTTAGAGTGAAGGACAAGGGAACAGAGTTATAGTTTAGGGCTTTAAGTTTATGATTTAGGCTTTAAGACTCAGGGCTTATGGGATAAAGTTCAAGGTCAAATTTGGGGTTTGACTTCATGCTGAGATTTGGGTTCAGGTTTCATGACTTGGAGGTCTGGTTTAGGGTTTGGGTTCTTGGTTCAGGGCTTGGATCCAGGGCTCAGGTACAGGCTTTGGGTTCCATTCCAGGTTTGGGATTCAGGGTTCTAGTTTGGGCTTTAAGGTCAGCTTAGGTTTCAGTGTTGGTAGGGTTTAAGGTTAGGTTTAGGGATGACACATTTTCTTCAGTTGTCATCATGGACAAAGTAATTCTATCTGAAGTTTCTAAGTCAGAAATGTATTTCATCTGGGGGCGCCTGGGTGGCTCCGTGTGTTAAGCCTCTGCCTTGGGATCAGGTCATG
Organism: Mustela nivalis; assembly: GCF_964662115.1. NCBI lineage: Eukaryota > Metazoa > Chordata > Mammalia > Carnivora > Mustelidae > Mustela > Mustela nivalis. Next base: position 151,393 of record NW_028135875.1, on the reverse strand, counting down.
ATCTCAGGGTCCTGGGATCGAGCCCTTCATCAGGCTCTCTGCCAGGCATGGAGCCTGCTCCCTCCTCTCTCTCTCTCTACTTGTGATCTCTCTCTGTCAAATGAATAAAATCTTAAAAAAAAAAAAGAAAAAGTAACAATTGTGAACTGTTGGTGGTGATGCAAACTGATACAGCCATATTTGAAAACAGTATGGAATTTCCATAAAATTTAAAAATAGAAGTCCTTTGTGATCCAACAATCCTGTTGGTGTGTATTTACCCAATGAATATAAGAAAACTTATTCAAAGGGATGCTAGCACCCCTTATGTTTATAGCAGCATTATTTATAAAGCTAAGATATGGAAAGCGCCCAAGTATCCATCAATTGATGAATAAATAAAGAATAAGTGGTATGTATATACAATGGAATATTATTCTGCCATAAAAAAGACTGAAATCTTGCCATTTGCAATAACATGGTTGGAACTAGACAGTATAATGCTAAAAGTGAAATAAGTCAGTCAGAGAAAGGCAAATACCTTTACTCATATATGGAATAAAAGAAACAAAACAAACAAGCAAAGGGGAAATAATAAGACATAGAAAGAGAAACAAAGCAAGAAACAGACATTTCATTAAGGAGAACAAACTGATGGTTACTTGAGGGGATCTGAAAGGAGTGATGGATTAAATAAGTGATGGGGTTAATTAGAGCACTTGTCATGATGAGCACTGAGTGCTATATGTTATATTGTACACATGAAACTAATACAACCATATATGTTAACTAACTGGATTTCAAATGAAAATTTTTTAAAATCCCAGTTTTTAGCTCACATTCTGGCTTACAAAAGGGATTTAGTCAGGAATTTGGAGATTAGTTAATGAACAAATAAGGGGTGAACAGGCAGTTGTTAGATAAAATTACTATCCTTTCTGGCATGATCTTATACCTTTTATCTAGAATTATTTTTAGCACTTTAGACTCTTCCTATTTTATTTTGAGTCACTAAATAAAAATTTCCTCAAAGGACCTTAGACTCCATCCAATTTGAGCAACAGTGTGAGAGAGGAAATGGTGTCCAGGAGGAAAAAAAAAAGATGAAACTACTTTTGCTTACTAGTGAATGCATAGTTCTTCCACAGAAGAAGCTCTAAATGGAAAGGGCTCCAGCTTTATATGTGTTCAGTCATATGTTCAGAAGTAGGTAACACTATCAAAAAATATAAAGCATCTGAGATTATTTTCCCTTATTTGAAAGCTGGTGTATGAGTCTGCCATAGTTTCTTGGGTGTTGATAGAAGACGCAGACTCATGGTTCAGAAATAATATAGTTCAATATTCACAGCAATAGAGGTAGCCAGAATATTAACAGTATTTGTGTGTGTGTGTGTGTGTGTGTGTGTGTGTGTGTGTGTGTGTGTGTGTAGGGGTGGGAGTTATATATCAGTTCTGAGCCTTAGTTCCCACAAGAAGAATCAAAACAGAGGCAGATAATATTTGCAAACACAACAGGTTAAGTTAAAAAAAAGATACTATTTCTGTCTTCTAAGTCTATTCAATACAACAATCTTCAAAGGATGGCCTAGAACAAATAATAAATGCAGAAATGTAAGCAACCAATTGAAAAGTGTCTCCCAAGAAACACACTTTGAGAGTCTTCATTTGACAAAAATACTATAGGATATTACATGGATCAGGTGCATTGAATACTGGAAGGTTAAAATTACAAGGGACCAAATATTTTTAAGCAGTTCTGGCATCCAGTAGAGTTCACATAGGTTTTATAAGATTGAGGAAAGAAGCCATCAAAACCTGGGCCCAGGGGCACCTGGGTAGCTCAGTGGGTTAAGCCTCTGCCTTCGGCTCAGGCCATGATCTCAGGGTCCTGGGATCGAGCTCTGCATCAGGCTCTCTGTTCAGCAGGGAGCCTGCTTCCCCCTTCCCTCTGCCTCTTTGCCTACTTGTGGTCTCTGTCTGTCAAATAAATAAATAAAATCTTAAAACAAAACAAAACAAAACAAAAATCCTGGGCCCAATTTTCCCAAAAGTATGATTCTGATTCTAGTCTCTATGATGTTATCCCTTGAAGACAATGCCTCTAATTGAGTTGAATTAGTTTACTAAAGAGCATACCCCCATTTGTTGTAGGAGATGAACAATATGCAAGAGGCAAAATGCCACTTGGAAGCCACCTGGTCTTCAGTGGAATATAGAATCAGTTCCTTTGGGATGAATTTGTTCCACATTTGACTTCCCACTTAAGGGAAAATAAGAGTGCCTTCTAATAGATTTTAAATAGGAAATGACAACGGAAGCTTATACAAGATTATAAAATGGGAAATTTCATTTAGATAAGCAATCATTTCAAAGTCATCTTCTTAATATTACAGACTCTTCACATAATCATAATTTTATTTTGGTATTATATGGTAATTTCAAATATAGTAAATATAAAGAATTTACCTCTGTAATTATAGCGAGTCTGGTCGTAGTTTAATGGCAACAAATCTTCAATTTAGAAGTATGGTCTACCAATTATTAATACATTTGGAAATGGTGTGTCATCTTCACTCCACTTGTCTCACTAAAACAGTGAGCCAAAAAAAGTAGGTCCAAGCTGTTTACTATGGTCAAAATGGGTTGCTTTTGCACTTGGTAAAGAAGCAGTCATATTTTGGAAGAAGAAACTGAGGCTATTAATATTTTCAACTTATTTTCAGAAAAGGAAAGAAAGGATAATCTAAGCTAAAGCCAAAATCTTACACAAGGTGGCAGGAGAATGATCTTTTCCCAGATAAAGGGTTTTTCAACTTAGCCATGTTAGGAGGAAGAAGAGATGAGACATTGTGGACTTGACTAACGTATGTACACTGTAGAAAAAGTTTTCAAAATAATGTGTATTATTTTTCTTCTTTTAGTTGAGACAAAAACAAACAAACAAACAAAAAAAAACACTAATGAGCTTACTCTTAAAAGGAGGTAAACAAGAAACTAGCAAAGATAGAGTGTTAGGTATTGTCCCCCTCCTTTTTTTTTTTAATTCTGTTATGCTAGTTACCATACAATACATCATTAGTTTTTGACGTAGTGTTTCATGATTCATTGTTTGTGTAAAACACCCAGTGCCCCATGCAATATGTGCACTCCTTAATACCCATCACCAGGCTCACCCATCCCCACATCCTTCTCATCTTTAAAACCCTCAGTTTGTTTCTTGGAGTCCATAGTTTTTCATGTTTCATTTCCCCTTCCAATCCCCCCACTTCATTTTTCCTTTCCTTCTCCTAATGTCCTCCATGCTATTCCTTAGGTTCCACAAATAAGTGAAACCATATGATGATTGACTTTCACTGCTTGACTTATTTCACTTAACATAATCTCCTCCAGTCCCATCCATGTTGATGCAAATTTGGGTATTCATCCTTTCTGATGGCTGAGTGATATTCCATTGTATCCATAGATCACATCTTCTTTATCCGTTTGTCTGTTGAAGGGGATCTTGGCTCTTTCAACAGAATGGCTATAGTGGACATTGCTGCTATGAACACTGGGGTGCATATGGCCCTTCTTTCCAGTAAAATAGAGCTAGCCTATGACCCAGCGATTGCACTACTGAGTATTGACCTCAAAGATACAGATGCAGTGAAAAGAATTAGGTATTGTTAAAGCACAAATGCAGGGGATAGAAGTTATGGTACAGAAGAGGGAAGGGCAACCATATGGCAGAGTAGAATAAAGTAGCTCAGGAAGAAATTAGTCATATCCAGATATTGTAAGGCATGTGGGGTTGGCAGGGAGAGCATGAGAAATCATGAGAGAAGAGAGAGAAAATGGACCAGGCAGGAGAGGTTTATAACATTTTAACATCTAAGGTAAGCATATGCAAAGCAGAATAGGGAAAGAAATAAAAGTTCTTATAAGAATCAATACATAAGGAATAACGTAGAGGACACTGGGAGATGGAGAGAAGTGTGCTGGAGGAAATCAGAGGGAGAGACAAACCATGAGAGACTGTGGACTCTGAGAAACAAACTGAGGGTTTTGAAGAGGAGGGTGGCAGGTGGTTGGGTGAGCCCAGTGGTGGGTATTAAGGAGGGAATTTATTACATGAAGCACTGGGTGTGGTGCATAAACAATGAATTTTGGATCCCTGAAAATAAACTAAAAGAAAAAAAAGACTGACTACAGACATGGAACTCAGTGTAACACAGATATGGAACTCACTGTAATACCAGCCACTTCCCACCGACACACACAGACTATGATAATAATAAATAATAATGCAATTAAGAAAATTGCCTGCCAAATAATTTTTCCTCTTTTTTATTTTTATGATTATTATTTTTATTTTATTTTTAAAGTTTTTATTTAAATTCCAGTTAGTTAAAATAAGGTTAATATTAGTTTCAGGTGTACAATATAGTGATCAACACTGCCATACAATGGCTTAAATAAAAAAATGAAAAAAAATTTTTTAAAGATTTTATTTTTAAATAAAACCTCTACACCCAAGGTGGATTTCAAACGTACAACCCCAAGATAAAGATTTACATATTTTACTGACTGTTCCAGCCAGGCACCCCAACAAATAAAAATTTAATAAAATTGTTGAGTTTGTGGGAGTCTCATTTGATTAGTCAGTTAAGTGTCTGCCTTTGTCTCAGATCAGGATCTCAAGAGTCCTGGCATCGAGCCCCATATTGCTCATGCTCTCTCTCTCTCTCTCTCTCTCTCTCTCTCTCTCTCTGGCTTTTGCTCTTAAATAAATAAATAAAATATTTTTAAAAAAATAGTTGAATTTGTTTAACTAGTTTTAAACTAGTAGACAGAGATGAAGATAAAGGATGATGTCATGGCACGGAAAAATACAACTTACACGTTTTAAAAATAAAATGTGTAATGCAGGGGCGCCTGGGTGGCTCAGTGGTTAAGCCGCTGCCTTCGGCTCAGGTCATGATCTCAGGGTCCTGGGATCGAGTCCTGCTCTCTCTCTGCCTGCCTCTTTGCCTACTTGTGATTTCTCTCGGTCAAATAAATAAAATAAAATATAAAAAAAAATGTGTAATGCAAGTTACCTCACTTCTTTTATCACCACACTGGGACTTTCCCTACTGAGTTGTTGTAATGTAAGGACCTATTTATATTTTTATATTTTAGCAAGAGGCTTTCATTGAGGTTAACCCTTAAACTGTCCTTGCTCCCCTTCCCCCAGGGGATTCACTTAAAAACAAGTCCTGGAAATCAGCTCCAGGTAACAAAGCCCATATACAAGGGTGGGTCAGGCCAGGTGGAGACATCCATGAGCGGAGGGGGGGGCGGTGTTTGCATATTGTCTCCCTAGATACTAATGAGTATGCCCCACTCCTCTGCTCTTTGGGAACCTTTTTGGCACTAATCCTAATCAAGGTGTAATAGGCTGGGTCAAATGTCTATACTAGGGTAAATTGAACCTCAATTGGTCACCTAGCCTCACTGTGGAGTTTCCTGTGTGTGTTAAAATCTCATTGGTCACCTGTGCGTGGCCAGGCCTGACTGCATGGCCTTTGCCCTTAAAAGCTAGACTGTGAAACAGCAAAGGGTTGCCTTCTCTCATAAGAGGTGTGGCCCCAAACGTTCGGTTAGATTCTTGATGCTTCGCATGAAATAAAGCTTTGCTTGACCTTTGCTTTACATCAGTCTCGCTCCTTTAATCATAGACCCATTATTGGGGCATAACAGTATTAATCTTAAAGTTATAAGTCCACAATGCATCCATCATCCATTCTACCCCTTAACATTCCCCTTTGGACAGACCCATGATCTAGAACAAGCCTTATTTTATAGTGCCTTGTAGGAGATTTTTGCTGCTGCCTAAATTGCCTACTTTCCTCTCACCATTACCACGGAAATTGGGTCCACTGAAACAAAGGGGTAGTGTAAGAAATTAAGACTTCCATAAATCTCTTTAAATAATAAAGTATAAGATAGTGATACCTTTTTTTCTGCCACATAACCAATTCTTGCAAGAATAAGGTCATATAAAAGAATTTACAACACATGCTAGCATTATCCTACTGGACCCAGACCATTTGTATGTTTCTCTGTCTCTGAGAAATGTAGTTATTTACATGACTGAAACCTAAAAATTGTTTGATATGACCACTAATATCACCTACATTATTTTAAAGCCTGTTTAAGGCTTCTGTAATACATAGGCTTTGTAAACACTTATTAAGCATCTTGTATATATCAAACACTTTAAAAAAAATCTCTGCTTTAAAAAAAAAAAAAACTCTACCTCAATGGAACTTTGAGTCTGAAAAAGATACAGGCAATATACAAGGCAACAGATAGAATAATTACATATTTGATTATATACTCTGAGGATGTCACCTTAAATTGATATGAAAATGATCAGAAGGATCTGGATTTCTTGTCAAAATTTTTTGCCTTACAAAGAAATTGATATTTAGGGAAAGTTGTTACTGAAAGAGGTCCTGTGTCAACCAAAAATGTTAAACCATGATCTCGCTAAATTTTCCAGTTGTGATCATTGCTTTGTTTAGCTGTCTTCTATTAAGACTGAATTTAGTAATTCAGTCTCAGATTTCAGTAAGTCTTTTTTTTAAAGATTTTATTTATTTATTAGAGAGAGAGAGGGAGGGGCAGAGGGAGAGGAAGAACCAGACTCCTTGCTGAGCAGGCAGCTGATGCAGGACTGGATCCTAGTACCCTGGCATCATGACCTAAGCTGAAGGAAGACACTTAACCAACTGAGCCACCCAGGCACTCTAGACTGTAAACTTCTTAAAGGTAAAAAAGTTTATTCTTCTAGTAGTTCCACAGACATTTCTAACATCCATAAGAAAGCATGTACTGATGTAAAATGCCAGCAAATCAAATTATTTAAAAAAGAAAGAAAGAAAGAAAAGATATATCTGGATAAAGAGAAAAACAGAAAATCTAATAATACATTGAATTATTAGAGCAAAGAGTGGAGGAAGAGAAAATAAATATGAAATAGAGATTTCCACTAAAAGAAAAAAATTGAATAAGGCAGGAGATTTAGAAAATTATTATGACAGACTTGAGAAGAAAATAAAATAGGAATTTTTAGAAAATAGCAATGAATGAAAAGGTCAATTGTACCTACCTCTATAATATTAGCTGTTTGTTGTTGTTGTTGTTGCTAATTTACCTATTTATGCTAATAAACAAAGAAAGGTTTCATTTAGGGATAAGGTTTCTCTCTCTATATATATATTTTTTCCATTTAGGGATAAGGTATATGTATATATACATAGATATATATGTATATATATATATATTTTTTTAATTTTAATTGTTAGAAAATGTGTCACAGAAAGTGTTTAAACTTTAAGATACAGATGCAACATGTAATGAACTGCATTGTTTGAACGTCTAATTTGTAAATGCTGTTAGAGGAAACTTGGTGGAAATGTTCTTATGTGCTTGTGTTTCTGGAACTAAGTATATTTATTAATAAGGAATAGTTTAAAATTATGAAATGACCAGGAGCGGACAATTTTCCTAATCCTATCAGCTCTTTGCAGCTCTTTTATTAGCCCCCTTCAGGAATATCAGCTTTTTTATCTAATTAAATTTTATATTAATGTGCTTTTTTACTTTTGGCCTTTCTCTTCCTTCTGCTCTTTTTTTCCCCCTAAATTACATGTTTCTGTTTAACAGCTACTATCAATTCTTTGATATGAATTCTCAACATCAATTTACTAACTCCAGAGATGAAGGAGCATCAATATTTAGAAGCGAAGAATACAAAGCCTTGGGCATCTGGATGGCTCAGTCACTTAAGCATCTGCCTTCGACTCAGGTGGTGATCCCAGGGTCGTGGGATGGAACCCCAGGTTGAACTTTCTACTCAGCTGGGAGCCTACTTCTCCCTCTCCTTCTGCCTGCAGCTCCCTTTGCTTGCGTTCTCCCTCTCTATGTCAAGTAAATAAAATAAAATAAAATAAAATAATGTAAATAATACATTTATTTATTTATTAAAATGCAATTATTACACAATACATAATGTATTGCATAATTATAATAATGGTTAAATAATTTATTAAATTTTTATATTAAATATATCAATTTAATTAAATAAATATTTTTAGAATTTAAAATATTTCAAATTTAGATTATTAAATATTAAATCATTAATTTAATAAATAAATATCTAAACATAATTAAATAAAATAATTTATTTATTAAAATGAATAAAATAATGTTGTCATTATCTCAGCATGTATTTTTAAATAGTCTAAAAAAAAATCTAATAAAGTCTAAATACATTGAGTTCAGATATTTATACAAGTTAACCCAGACACTCAACCCACAGTTTCAAAACTTTTGTTTTTATCTACTACTCAAAATACGATTTTAATGTATTTATTTGTAACTTTGACATAGCAAGGAAACTTGGAGGAAAAGGAGACATTTGCTTTTAATATTTGAAAATTATTTTGTTGATTTAAAAAAATAAAAACCTTAACACGTGAGCATTTCTTCTTAAATAACACTGTGAAGTTTCTGAGTCGCATTCTATTAAAAGTGCTGATAAAATGGCCTCAGTTACTCATTTAAATTATCAGCTGAATGGGTAACAAATGAAGTAGAGAGCTTTTTAATTATTTATGAATGTATTGCTTGTGGATGGAGTGCCACATAGAGTTACCTCTCTTTTTGGCTTTGTTTTGTGAGCAGCAGTGGAATCTATGAATGAGATTAAACATAAGGACATTCACAGAAATTCTTAATGAACTTCTGGGGAAGGGCAATAAGTGCAAGGAAAAACTGCAGCAAGACTAATTACAAATTTCAAGTGGTCATCGCTTAATTATAGAAGCTTTTAAGTTCAAGTAATATATCATTTTTATGAGCCTATCATATTGTATTAATTACCACAAACTGCACTCTTGAACACTTATCTTTTCACATATTTCTTATTCTTAGTACTTAAAATTACCCTTATGATTGATAAGTAAATGGATTTTACAGACAATGCATTTATTTACATAAATAAATAATGCTGTTTATATATATAAAAACAATTGAATATGTGTATGTGTTCAATGAATTTTTTTTCAAATTAACATCTTAATTCTACCACATTAGTTACAAATAGATATAGACTTTATAGATTCATCAAATATTTTATTCTCAAATTTATATGTCCTTTGTGAAGTAAATGAAACTGTATATATTAAATATAATCCTATCACATGTAACAGTTACTAGTGCATCCCAGGACATACATAGGTCAGGTCCTCCTCAAGGCATCACGGATAACTGGATTTCACTTTCTATCCTAGGAGTCTTCTGTATATTTCTGTGGCTTTTATACTACAATCAGGAGGAAGAATTCTTTTGCTAAAAGCTTCCAAATGACTATGCGAGTAGATTATTTGTAGACTAGTGATATAATATTATTGTTTAATATGTGAAGCATGATAAAATAAAATGCTATTGCCATATTTAATTTGTTCAGTAAAGCATTCATTTAGTTATCAAGCATTCATTTTCTTTTTTTAAAGATTTTATTTATTTATTTGACAGACAGAGATCACAAGTAGACAGAGAGGCAGGCAGAGAGAAAGGAAGGGAAGCAGGGTCCCTGCTGAGCAGAGAGCCTGATGTGGGGCTCTATCCCAGGACTCTGGGATCATGACCTGAGCAGAAGGCAGAGGCTTTAACACACTGAGCCACCCAAGAGCCCCAAGCATTCATTTTCTTTATACAGAAGAGATAGAACAATATTATATAGTAGAAAAGACAGTAAATAATCTAGAAACCTTGATCATTTTGTTTTGGCAATTTTAGAACATAAAATTAGCTAAAGCTCAAGTGCAAGTTATATTTGTATCATAGGAGGAAAAGTTAATTAAAAGTTTGTTTATTACCATAGTTTAACACTTCAACGAAATGATAACGAGTCCAAAATCAATGAATATATGAAGTATACAATAAAAACAATAATCTTGAGTGTATGTGACTCACTGTAGGTATTGATAGGCTAGAAATCAAAGGGAAAGTATCTATAGGGTTTGTTCAGTTCCATGCTCATCAGATTAATAGGCTTTCTCATATTGCTTCCTTCACCACATTAATTTGTCTAATGAAGTTTTCAAAGTTAAAGACAGTGATAGGTTCATGGCTGGAGAGAAGGTACAGAATCTAAGATAGTTCAGCAGTGCTTATTATTTAAGAGAAAGACAGCATGGGAGGTGAGGGGTATATCATGCATCCTGTTTTCACTCCCTTTGTGGAGCACCTACCCTGGAGGTCATGTAATAATAACCAATGACCAAAAAACAATAAAAAAACCCAAACATCCATGTGGAAGTGCCATCCCTGCCTGGAGATGAGTAGACTGCTCAAACAGATCCTGGGCAGGCATCTCAGCCCAGGCCTGTGCTGGGGAAGCTGGTTCATGGCTTTGGGCGCAATCAGGAAGCCAGCAAACTGACGGGAGAGTGCAGCCAGGGTTAACAGGACTGATGATCTTTTTGCAGCCAGGCCTCCGTTAGACACCCGCTCAAGGAGCCAGGCTAGGAGGCTGCCCAGCGCCAGCGCTGGCAAAGCTTGCAGCCCCCGGGGCTTCCCCCCGCGCCCCAGCCAGGGCGGGGCCTCAGGAGGGAGGGGGGCGGGGCGGCGCGGAGAAGGGGCTTTCCTAATTGCCAAAGCGAAAAGGGAGCTCGCGGAGGACTCAGGAGGGAGGGGGGCGGGGGCGGGTGGAGGGCGGCGGGGAGAAGGCGCTTTGCTAATTGCCGAAGCTGGAAGTGAGCTCACAGAGGATGTGGCTGAGAGTCTGGGAGGAGGTGGAGGGGCTGGCGGAGGAGGGGCGGGCAGCGCCGCGGTGCTGTGCTGCGGCCCAGTCGGGACTGCAGGACCCACCGGACTCGCCGCCCTTACGCTCCCATGTGAGGCTCCGCAGTCCCGCTCCTGCTGCCTGCTGCCCCTCCCTGCCCCAAGGCTTCTCCGGACCACCCTCTGCACAGGGGTAAAGTGACACCGCGCCGCGCCCTCACCTGGAGCAGAAAGCGCGGACCCGACCTGGGGGCGGAGAGGGAGGTTGTGGAGGCCCAGCCTCCCGGAACCCCAGGGCACCGGGACCACCCCGGACACTGCGCCAAACCCGGGTCCTCATGGGGTCGGGCTGGGGACAGCGCCTTGCGAGGTGCCCCCCGCCAGCAGGCACGCTAGCCCCCATCTTTCCGCAGCCCCATGCGCCCGTGCTGAGGACCCCTTTCCCTCCCCCGCCGTGGCCCCGCTGCTTTTGTTCTGGACTTGGGATCCCAGGTGGAAATTAGTCCCTCAGACCTCCCTGGCAGCAAGGAGGGCAGGGAGGGATTCTTGGTTTTCTGCCCTGGCTCCTCCTCTCTCCCCATTCACAAGCCTTTTGGCTTCCCTTTCCTCTCCTCATTGTCAGTTTTCTGAAATGGTTTTCTTCTGCATGTTGACCCAAAGAGCTATTTCATGAATGAATATACACGAAACTGATTTGGGGCCCACCTGTGAGAGCCCACCTGTAGAGGCCTTTCATTAGAATGGTCTCTGGTTCTAGCCTCAGTTCAGAATACTGCATGTACCTGAGGACCAAGTCCAGATGTTTCTTTCATCTCTGACTTGAATTTGAAATCCTCCTCAGACTTCAGCTTCCAGGATTTCTCCAGTCCTTGCTCTCCCACTGTCTTGCTGGGGATCCGCCATGAGTGTTGAACACAGGAATGAATGAATGATATATACCCCAGACTGCTGGGGCTTTGTCTTCTTTTGCTGAGGTTGGAAAGGCTTGGGAGAGACCCCCTGTATGCAGATAGAGAGCTGCATGCAATTGCTTAGATAAACGTGTTCCCCACTTAACTGCTTGGGCATTGAACATTTCGCCCTTAACCTGTGGCTTGAGCAGTTAGGAGGAGACAATCTGGAGGTGAATCAGAAGATGGCTGAATCCACATGGTGGTGGTCTGGGTTTGGGAGATTTTCCTGTAGATTCAAAGGAAAGATATAAATTCTTCCAGTGGGGAGTGGTAAACTTTTTATCGATGGGAGATGGAAAATAAATGGTCTGGTTAAACTTTCCCGCCCCCTCAAAACCCATTATTTGAAAACACAAAAAGCAAAGTGAAGGGAGAAATCCTCCCACTCCCATTCCCACTCACCTCCATAGCCATCTCCTCTTCCAAGAACCTAACAGACAAGGTGCCAAGAAGTGTTAGGTACCAGCAGTGGTCTCAGATCTCATTCAAGAATCATGGTGAAAGGCTTTCAAATAGATTGTGGGGGAACAGGGATCCAATTAGGGGGGGACAAGTTTAAGGTTTGCCTGGTCCCCTAAAAATTAATGGCACTAGAGAAGATGAGCTTTGGGAACTATAGCTTAATGGATACAATGTGTTAAAAGCTTCAGTGAGTCATGGTGGGAAGAGGCCAAGAGGGCAGCAAACACAGTCTTAGATGATGTTATTAATAGCACTACAGGCTCTAGATTTCCTGTGGTGGTGTTCTTGGCAAGACCAGCCCGGCCAAAGTGGATACTCTCAACCTGGAACAGAGGGTCTTGGAGATGCCAGCACGTGAGGTATGATGAGAGGGTAAAATGATAGGAGGTGTCCTTTGGAAGGACTGACTCCTTGACTTTAAAAGGGAGAACCCAAATCTGTAGGTGAAATCTTTCTGGCTACAAAGAGGGCCAAGGCCTCCTAAGGCCAAGGTCTCCTCGTCACTTGCAAAGATGTCGAAGAACATATTCAGACATTTCAAAGATGTCCTCATATCATTGGTTCTCACTCTGGAATTCTATCAATAAGGTGAGAGTTCCTATAGTTGAAAAAGAGATCTAAAAAGACTTCCCTTTCTCATGTAATTTCTGTAACCTCCAGGACACACCCACCTCCCCCTTCCAGCTCTGTAATGAAGCCACAGCTGGTGCCAATTTGTGGAACTCCTTAAAGGCTATTCTCCCTTATATACCCCCGGACCAAGTTCCCATGCTCCCTCACCCGATTTCCTGCACTCACCTCCCACCTGGTGTGTTCACACCTGCAAGTGCCTTTTACCAACCCCTTTGCCAAAAAGCAGCCAGAGTGACCTTTCAAAGACCTATCAGTTCCTGGCATTTGTCTCCATAGAAATCTGCACTGATCTTCTAACAAATTCTCAGTCCTCCAAAGGCACCCATAATCCTCCCATCAGTCTATTCATACCCCTCCAACTGACTGATGCCTGTTCTGCCCCATCTCTCTGCCCTTCAACCACACTGCCTCCTTCTTCCTGTGGAGACCTCTCATGGCACCTGCCTCCAAGCACAGGTGATTCCCATTGATGGGAAGACCCTCTTCTCTCCCCCATCTCCCCACTCCAGTTACTCCCACTTATTCGTGAGCTCACAAGCCCCATGGTACACACTCTCCATGCAGCCTGCTCTCTCTTTTCTAGCACTGGCCTCCGTTTCTAGCTGTGGTTGTGTCATGGATGTCCTTCCCCAGCCAGCCTCCAAGCTCTCCTTCCCTTTAGCTCCAACACCTGACACAGTGCCTGGCATGTAGTAAGCCCTGGCTAGCTTCTAAGAGCCTCACTGAGGGACTGAAAGCATTTTAAAAATGTCACCACATAGGCTCCAAACTGTAGGCAGAAAAAGCTTTGCCCGGATTGACATTTTAGAGACGTATTGGTCAAGTTGGATGTGTTCACTGACTTTACCTTGTAAAATTTAAAAAAAAAAAAAAAGACCTCTGTATCGCTTCGCATCTACCGAAGGCACATGTATACTCCTAGACCACGTTATGAGCTTAATGGAAGGAGACAAGATGTTTTCGCTAAGAAAATGTATAAGACTGTTGAGGTCAAGTGGGAGGAAACAGTCCGTTTGTTGGAGCATTGCTATCTTACTCTATCACAGCCACTCATAAAAATCTGACACGGGGTGAGTTCAGAATTGTCTGTCGGAGATGAGTTAGATCTGGCTCATGTTCCTACAGACATGAAAGCCAGAAACGAAAAAGGAGGCTTTAAAAGCGTGGGTTGAGGAGGCCGTGTGGTTCACTGCAATGAGCTAAGTGCCCAGGGCCACCAGCAGACATGCTGGCCTGTATCCTTCCTTTGTTCTGGGGTCCCTCTTGCACCATGTGGTGAGGCTGGTGGCTGGGAGCAGCTCAGGACAGGACCCGGTGGCATCTTAATTCTCCCACCCTCCTGTGGGCTCCAGTGGGCTCCAGTAGGTCTCAAGGGACAGCCTGCCTTCCTTGCAAAGCCCAGTAGCACTGGGAGCAGAAACTGGGGCCAAAGAGTGAGCACCCTGTTTGACAAGCTGGACCAGCCACCTCTTCTTCAGATGCAGGGGGAGCCTTGTCATGCTGACTCCTCCCTTCTCCCTTTCCCCTTTCCTCTTTCCTCCCTCTTTCCTTCCCCTCTCTCCTTCCCTGGTGGTGCCCTTTCCCAATGCCCACTTCATCCCTTTTCCTTTCTACATGCCTGTCTTCTAGAGTTTCTTCTTTTTCCTCCCCATTACTTCCCTTCATCTGAATCTCCTCTTTGGTCCCTTTGTCCCTGCTCTCTGCTCCTCCTCCCCTTCCCTGGCCCCTGTTCAGCTCCATACTGAATGCAGGCAGAGCTGGACTAACATGCTCACTTGCTAGCTCAGCCACCCTCCAGAGAAGTCACTCTTCGGTGGCCACCTTCCTGACCCCCTGGTCGCTTCTCCACTTGTTCAGATATTGCTCTGAAGTCTGAGGAGGACAGAGCAGGGCTGCCACAGAAGCAGGCCAGAGGAGAAACCAAACCATGTGTCCACACTGTCCCCCAGCACTGCTGCTCTGAGAGCTTTCTGAGTCCTCAACAGGGTTAGGATTTAGGGGCTTCTTCAGAACCGGGAGTGAAAACAAGCATAGGTCAAAAGAAAAGCGACGGCCCCCACACAAAAATAATAATCACAAATGAAAACTATGTTAACTCTGAGTCCCAAAGTCGAAAAATTGCCTTGAATCTGTCACTAGAAAGCACCCAAGGCCTCACTCTCTGGGTTCTTGGTGCCCTGGGAATGGCAGGAGGCTCTGACATGCACGTGGGGGTGCCGAACTATGGGGGCTAGCCTGCCCGCTGGCGGGTGGCGGGGGGTACCTCCTGTGGCGCTGTCCTGGCCCGACCCCCTGCGGAGGGGGT
The DNA here is from genome assembly GCF_964662115.1 of Mustela nivalis. Taxonomy (NCBI): domain Eukaryota; kingdom Metazoa; phylum Chordata; class Mammalia; order Carnivora; family Mustelidae; genus Mustela; species Mustela nivalis. The sequence continues at coordinate 136,243 of NW_028135875.1, read as the reverse complement.
GTGGCGCGGCGTCCTGGGTGGTCCTGGTGCCCTGGGGTTGGCGGTTGCCTGGGCCCTGACCACTCCACCCCCCCCCCTCCTGTCCTGCGTTTTCTGCTTCAGGTGAGGGCGCGTCGAGGTGTCACTTTACCTGTGAGCAGAGGGTCCTCCAGAGAAGCCATGGGTCAGGGAGGGGCAGCAGGCGGCAGGAATGAGAACGGGACACTAAGGCCTCTGGGGCTAAGCTGGAGCGTGGGAGCGCAGGGGCAGCGAGTATGGTGGTTCCTGCAGTCCCGAATGGGCTGCAGCACAGCACCCTGGCGCTGTGCGCCCCTCCTTCCTGCCTGGGCAATTAGCAAAGCCCCTTCTCCTGGCCGCCCCCACCCCGCCCCCGCCCCCCTCCCTCCTGAGTCCTCTGAGAGCTCACTTCCAGCTTTGGAAATTAGGAAAGACCCTTCTCTGCGCCGGCCCTGCCCCCTCACTCCAGGGGCCTGAGCCCTGGCTGGGGTGCAGGGCTATGCCCTAGCATGCTGCCCCATTGCCAGCGCCTGCGCTGGGCAGACTCCTAGCCTGGCTCCCTGAGCGGGTGTCCACGGGCAGCCTGGCTGCGAAAAGATCATCAGTCCTAAAGGCCAGCTGCACTCTTGGGTCAGTTTGCTGGCTTCCAGATTGCGCCCAAAGCCAGGAACCAGCTTCCCCAGCAATGGCCTGGGCTGAGATGCCTGCCTGGGATCTGTCTGAGCAGTCTCCTCCACTCCAGGCAGGGATGGCACTTCGACCTGGATGTTTGGGTTTTTGGTTTGTTTTTTTGGTCATTGGTTATTACATGACCTCCAGGGTAGGTGCTCCACAAAGGGAGTGAAAACAGGACGCCATATATAAGCATACAGCCATTCTAGAAAAATAGCTTGGGGTTCTCTCGGAAACGCGGCATTGGTCCTTGCACTATGGTTTAATAGAAAAGGGATTATGCACCAAGTTACTTAAATGAGCATAGGTTGAAATCGTTTACTGAGAGTAAATATTTTAAATAGTTATATTTTAACTAAATCTATCATCAATCATAAATCTATTACACGAAGGTTACAGGCAATTTAAAAGCAAGAGCACTCTCTTCAGGGTTTTAAATAATCCCTGTCTGTCTTGGCACATGAGAAGGCAAAGATAGGAAATGGTTTGTAAAAGATCATATAATAGCTTTTACTAATTCTATTTATTTGACAGACAGAGATCACAAGTAGGCAGAGAGGCAGGCAGAGAGAAAGATGGGGAAGCAGGCTCCCGGTCAAGCAGAGAGCCTGATGAAGGGCTCGATCCCAGGACCCTGAGATCATGACCTGAGCCCAAGGCAGAGGCTTAACACACGGAGCCACCCAGGCGCCCCCAGATGAAATACATTTCTGACTTAGAAACTTCAGATAGAATTATTTTGTCCATGATGACAACTGAAGAAAATGTGTCATCCCTAAACCTAACCTAAACCCTACCAACACTGAAACCTAAGCTGACCTTAAAGCCCAAACTAGAACCCTGAATCCCAAACCTGGAATGGAACCCAAAGCCTGTACCTGAGCTTTGGATCCAAGCCCTGAACCACGAACCCAAACCCTAAACCAGACCTCCAAGTCATGAAACCTGAACCCAAATCTTAGCATGAAGTCAAACCCCAATTTTGACCTTGAACTTTATCCCATAAGCCCTGAGTCTTAAAGCCTAAATCATAAACTTAAAGCCCTAAACTATAACTCTGTTCCCTTGTCCTTCACTCTAAATCCTCACCCTAACACTAAACCCAAAGCCTGATTAGAACTCTGACTAGAACCTGAACCTGAACCCAAATTCAAACCCTTTACCACACTTTGCTTATGCACTTGCCATTGATGGATATTTGCAGTTTCTACCTCTTGATTTTTGTGAACATTGTTTGGGTTGGGGGCTAGGGTTAGGGTCTTGGATTAGGGTAGGGTCCAGGCTTGAGACCAAGTTGAGGTCAGAGTGTGGGTCCGCCTCAGGGCCATGTTCAGTGACACTGTTTGGGTCAAGGACTGTTGTAATTCCACATTGTTTCCAATTCATTGTTCCTTAGCTATTTGGGGGGGGGGTTGGGGGGTATTGGGCTCCATGCAGCTTGAATTTCCGGAATGAAATGGCATCAGCTGGACCCCAGGAGGGAGCAGGACCTTCCACTGAAGGGTGAGCTCCCACAGTCCTGCACTGCCTTGCACCGCCTGCAGAGGGCGCCAGACCCCAGCTCCCGCCCTGAGCCCAGGCTGCACAGCCACAGCTGGGACCTGAGCCCTGCCTTTTCAGGACCCACTGTGGAGACTTCTGGAGAATGTGGGGCGCCTCCCACCCTGACAGGACAAGCTGAGGAGGGTGTGGCTCTGCATCCACACTGACCGGACCCGTTGTGGAGGACGCGCCCACACTGGCAGCAGTCCAACCTCCTAAGGACCAGACGCTGGAGGAGGTGAGGAGAAGTCCCTTAGTGGACTGTCAAGGGGTTCGTGGTCTCAGGACCCCACAGAGAAAGGGCGCCCTGTGTAGACACTGGGGCTTCCGTCGTTTTGTGTGAGGAGACGTGGCCTCCTGCTGTGCTGTGCGCGGGGCTGTGGGGTCCCCACTTTCTGGGCTCGGGTGATCCTTGGTCCTTGTCTGTGTTTGTGTGCTCGCGGATTGGGTTCCTGGGGCTCCTCAGATGGTCTGCAGTCAGGGAGCGTCTGCCTTCTTTGGTGCTTGTGCTCTCCCCACCTCAGCCCTGCGGGGTCCTTCCCGTGTCCACACCCACTCCAGGCTTGCGCCGAGTCCGGAAATTCGGGAGCCAGAGTGAGGACTCTGTAGCCGGTTTTGGGGGAGAGTAGGTATTTTCCCAGTGTGGGTTCTTCCCTGAGCACAGTGCCTCCCCATCTCCGTGTGTACCCCTCCCTGTCTGTCGTCATTGTTGCAGGGCTGTCACTTTCTTGGTTCAGGGGCCTCCTGGGTATCTTGCTATCTTGGATGCAGGTGTAAATGAGATCGTTCTCAGCTGTCTCTTTCTGATGGGTCCTTCCGAGCACCTAGGAGTGCCACTAATTTGTGCATATTGATTTTGTTCCTTGCAAGTTCTTGAATTTATTAGTTCAATTGGCCTTAAACTTAATCTGCCAGTTATTTGACCAGCAGCATGGGTTTAATTGGGAAGAGCAGAGAATGGCAGTCTGGGCTGAGCAAGCTAAGGTCCCATCACAGGCAAGTGCGAGAAACAAAGGAGAGGAACATTATTTCATGGAGGAGGAAGAAGTTGGGAAGGGTGCTTGAAGGAAAGTCCCTTGGAGAAAGGCAGGGTGATGGAGAATTCTCACCAGCTGAGCTGCAAAGCTCCTACAAAAAGTCAGGAGATGAACCTCCAGCTTCCCCTGTGGGGCCTAAAATTGGTGAGTCTCTCCTGTGGGGGATTGCAATGTGGGGTCTGTAATGGGCACTGAGCACCAGGCGCCCCCTTCCAGCCTCCCCTTCTGGCATCCCCAGTCCACTTTACTGGGGCTTCCCTTCCTGCTTTTGCACAGTTCTAACCAGCTTGTGGTGGAACGTTGTGGAAAAACTGAAATTCCAAATCCACTGCTTCTACTGCACATGAGATACAGGGGCCCATGATTTAATCCTCCCACGAGTCTCTTGCTAGCCCCATCTGTCCGTTACTCATTTTGATAGTTGATATTACCAAAGTACTGTAATTCTAAAAATTTCTGAATTAGCTGTATTATTTCTTTTTAGGTATGAAGTTAACTTCCAATTATATGAATTTAATATTTTGGTCATTGTTTTCTAATTTTATTGCCTTATTCTTGGAAAATATAGCCTGATATTTAACTCTAGGAATTTATTGGCATATACTTCTGGCCTAAATAATGGCCTGTTTGTGTAAATGTTCAACTTATGCTTATATACTTACTGAAGACTCTTGTTTTGGGGTCAGGATGGCTACATTTATTAATAGATCAGGACTATTAGATTCTCTAAATTTTGATGTCTCTTAATTTAATCTAATTAAATTATCAGTTAATGAAAGAAGTTAAATTTTTTATGTACTACTGCATCTAAACTTATCAAAGTCTTTTGCTATAATTAGACAAGTATGTCATCCTGTTTTTATACCAAGTCTTACATTAAAAAAATCATACTATCTGAAATATTATTTATTTTTATTATTATTTATTTTTTTTAAAAGATTGTATTTATTGGGGTACCTGAGTTAAGTGTCTACCTATAGCTCAGGTCATAATACCCGGGTCCTGGGATAGAGCCCCGCAGGGGGTTCCCTGCTCAGTGGCGTGCTTCTCCCTCTCCCTCTGTTATTCCCTCTGCTGTGTGCATGTTTTTCTTTTCTCACTCTCTCTCAAATAAATAAGTAAAATTTAAAGATTATCTCTCTCAAATAAATAAGTCAAATTTTTTTTTCTCAATGGGAGGGAGAAGCAGACTCTCCACTGAGCAGGGAGCCTGATGCAGGGCTCAATACCAGGATCATCACCTGAGCTGAAGGCAGACACTTGAACCGACTAAGTCACCCAGGCACTCCAGCTGTTTATTTATTTATTTATTTTTATTATGCATATGTTTTATCTCTCTTTTCTACAAGTCTTTTTTTTTGATCTTTTTACTTTTTTCATAAAACTGAATTATTTCAAGATGACTTGGTCATCCTCTTTTCCCCAACCTCAAAGATCATAGAGTATATTTTAACTGTTAAAATAATATTAGTATTTAAGTGCTGCCTACACAAATTAAGGCAAATTATCTGTGGTCTGTATTCCTGAAAATATTTTTTTTATTATGCCTTCCTATGCCAATGACATTTTATAAGGATCTAAATGTTTCCATTTGTGATTTTTTTTCAAGATTATAAAGCTATTACTTCATTCTTTTTTATATCTGATGTTATTTAAAAAATTTCTGTCAGTCTGATTCTTGTTTCTTTATTAATGAATTGTTTTTTTTCTCTCTAACACTTGTGATTTTTTTTGTGTGTCTTTGGTATGTATGCCCTAGTTTGGGATTCATAGAGTCAACTCTAGTTATGAATATTTTCTTTCTTTTCTTGTATGTAAGTTTTAATCCAGTGTCTTGACTATTTTATGCTTGAGAAATAGATGTACATTAATATTCAAATATTTCTTTCCTTTTTCTTCTTTCATTTAAAAAAAGTCATTTATTTTATTTTATTTAAAAATATTTATTTATTTATTTGGAGTAGAGAGAGAGGGTCATGAAGAGTGGCTGATTATATACTTTCAATTTGGGAGGAGGTTAGGGATAGCACAAGCCTCCAAGGTATTTTATAAACAAGGTTTCCAGGACCTTGAGGGGGCTAGCTATTGTTAGGGAAAGGTCATTTATTACTATTTAGTAAAAACTCAGGGAAGAGACTCTTCTGATGTGTATCAGTGGGTATATGCTTGGGAGATGATTGCCAATTTATATCTTGAGGGCAGGGGTGGGGAGTAGAGATAAAGAAGTTTCCAAAGTAATTTTTACATGTGAAAGTAGATTTTCAGTATCCTGGGGGGAGGACTAAGAATGCTTTTTGCCCTGAGTGGATGTGTCCACATGGAAGCAGCTGAGTCCCCAGAGGAGCTTCAAGGACTTGTCAACAGGCTATGAGTAGTAAGGAAATCTAATTTCTTCTCTAGCTTTTGTTCCACACACATCACCTACATCTTACACCTCTTTTATATTGATAATTTTAATGCTTTGCTGGTATCCAGATGACTATATCCTTAAGTGACTTCTTATCTCTATTGAATCCATTACATATTCTATCCATTGTATTCTTAATTCAACTAGATTACATATATTTAATCTATTAGTACCACTAGGTTCTTATTCTTGTTTTTATTTCAAAATCTTTCCTTATTTCCTTACATTATTTATTGGGTATATTTTAAATCCCTGAAATACTCACTTATTATATATAAGCTGTCAACCGTATTCTTATTTTGAGGTAGCTATATCTTTTTGGGTTTTAGGACATCATACCAACAATGCCAAATAATTTTCAGACAACAGCAGGATCTCCAAGAATTCAACTAAATTCTGACACTATCTACCTGAACATAGTGTAAGATTTCATCAGTTAAGGGATCAGTCCTCCAAGACTATCTCCAACCCCACCTCAGATGCCAGTCTCACTGTAGGCCCCAGGTTATTACCTGTGCTTGTGACTGAGCAACTACAGGTTGGAGGTCCCAATGGCCTACTTCTTACGTTCTTTTAATTTGCTACAGGGACTCACAAAACTCAGAAAAATACTTACTTTATGTTTGCCAGCTTATTAAAAGATATAATAGAAGATTTAAATCAATAGATAGATAAAGAAGTGCACAGGGCAAGGTATGGAGAATGGGCACAGAGCTTCTATTACCTTCTGTAAGACTGCCACTCTTCCTGCCTTTTCATACATTTCACAAACTAAAAGCTTTCTGAACCCAGTCCTTTCAGCTTTTCTGTGGAGGCTTCATGACATAGTCATGACTGACTAAATCATTGTCATTTGCTGATCTAATCTCCAGATCCTCTTCCCTCCCCAGATAATCCTGTATTGGGAGGAAGGGGAGGCACGTTGGGCAAAAAGTTGTGAAGGCTTTCACCAAGTGGTTGGTCCTTCAGGCAAACAGCCCTTGCCTTGAGTGAGGTCTGAAGGTCACTTCATTAACAGAACAAAACACACCTCTCTCACCCTTATCACAGGAAATCCCAAGAGTTTTAGGAGCTGTGAGTCAGTAGCCATGGTTGAAAACCAAATATTCAGATGACCAAAATATATTTCTTGTAAACCACTATATTACACTACATGCTTAAGTATTTAATTATGTGATCTTTTAAACTAATATTTTTCTAAGAGTATAAACTGTTCTGGCAGTAATCTGGATTGGGGAGTGATGTATTGCCAAATTTCTGTCGTTTTAGTCCAGGAAGTCAAAGAGAAAGAACAGGAGAGCCCCGTAGGGCAGGAAGTTCAAAGTAACAATGTTGACTACTACTCCCTTTTCTTGATTTTTTTTTTAAACAAGCAAATCTTCTCTTCAGAGTTGCAGTTTAAAGCCAAGAACATGCAGAATTGGGAGAAAAAATAGTTAAATTTGGAGACTTGCAGAGGTAGAATCAGAGTAGTGAAAGCCATTACAGCAACTGACCTAACTGAGGTCAGTCTTTGGTGAATCACAGAAACAGGTGGAGTTGTCAAACAAAGGAATCTTTGTTTACAACATACAAGGAGATCACAGGGAATACGTTCCAAAGCCTTGACTGTTTGAACAGGAGAGAGATTTTTATTTAGTATTTAAGATGAATACTCAGAAGGGAGAGTTTTATTATTCCATGTATGGTTGGTCATAAGGTTGTGGCTGCATGCACATCCACATATGTATTTGTGCAATATGTATTGCATGTTCACCTGAATGAAGCTTGTATTCCACCGAGGGCAGAAACTTCAACGTTAGAATAAAGCAGAGGTAACTGTTGGACAAGGGAAAGGGACTCTGCAGGCTTCAAGAGCAGATAGAAACTAGATGGGGTCTTGGGCTCATTTTCTGGGACAAGGAATGCAAGGCCTTGATTGCTTTTGAAATAGCACTAGGAGTTTTGCCACTGATTTATTGTCTCAATAGCTTAGGCTATTTCCTGCTCTGGTGGTGACTGTTAGTTTTCCCATTGCCTTGTTCCCTCAAAATCCTTAAGGAGTGAGGTTTTTGCATTTCTTTGTAAGAACCTCCCAGGAAGTTTTGGAAGAAGTGTGCTTGGGCAAGTACACAGGTGGGGTATAGATCATTGAAAATAGCTGGGGACAAAAAATGACTTTTCTTATGTCAGGAAAACTATATGTCATCTTAATTTTCTGGGAACCTCTAATTCTTTCTGCTGATGTTACCAGCAGGCTTCTGAGATATTACTGATTGTTCTCTTGAACCTAAGGAAAAAGAAATGTAGAAAGCAAAAGACAAAACTTTAAAATCTATCCTCCAACTCATCAATTCACTGCAGCCACCTCTCTGTCTTTCCCTTTCTCTTTTTCTTTATCTTTCTCTCTCACTTTCTCTCTCACATATGCACAACACACACAAATCATCTTAAAACAATTTTTAATTTTCCCTATTCCATTTTAATATACTTGAGGCATGATCATTTTCTTAGTAAATACAAGAAAAAAAATCTAGGATTCCATCATTCTGTGTGATTAAAGTATAGAGGAATTTACTTCTAATAGCACTTATAAAAACACATTTTATTTATGGAATATTATATAATCAGGTGCCTGCATTTTTCTTATTCTCCAACTAGTGTTATTTGGCAATTAATATTTTGTCAATCAATATTCCCCTATATCTGAATGTGTGGGCAGTGAGAGATGAGTTAGAGGCAAGGATGGTGAACACTCCCAACAACTGCAGACTACATATATCTTAAGCCATGATTTTCTTTGCAAAGGTCAACATTGATAATGTTCTAGTCATACCTCCGTGTACCAGGAAAGAAGTAGCATATTTCTTGAAAGACACAGCTATCAAAGCTCCATTGAGAAACTGTAAAGATGGACAAGCGATTTCCAAATTACATATCTGATAATGGACATCTACTCTGATTATTTAAATATGAATAAAAATAAAAAACCTTACTAATAACCAAACAGAGTATCCAATTTTACATGTGAAGGAAATAATGGAAGAGACATGTCACCAAAAGTATATGGATGGCTTATAGGCACATGACAAATTTCTCAACATTTAGACATTAAAGAAATACAAATTAAAATCATAATGAGACATGCTTACATATCTATTAGAATGGCTAAAATTATAAAGGCTAATTGTACTTGGTCTGAGCTAGATTGAGAAGCAACAAAAAATCTAAACTGTTGTTGGCATATATCATGATACAACCACTTTGGAAAATAGTTTGAAAATTTTTTTAAATGCAAAATATGTTGCAGTTACAAAAATAGCCATTTTACTTCTAGGCATTTAACCAAGAGAAACAAACCCTATGTTCATACAGGGACTTGTATATGAATTTCATAGCAGCTTTATTTTTAAGAATTGAAAACAGTGGAAATGTTCATCAATGTCCATCCATAGAGCAAAGAAAAATTATGATCTATTCATTAAAGAGATTACTATTCAACATCAAAATGAACTATTTACTATTGGAGATTCTCAAAGTAATGATGCTGAGAAAAGAAAAGCCAGGCAATGAATAGTATATACAGTGTGATTCCATGACTATAAAAAATCTAGAAAATACAAATTTATATATAGTCACAGTCATCAAATATATTGGTGTGATTTTAGTGCCTTCTTCTGTGATCCTATAGCTTCCTACACTTGTATCTCTGAGCATTTGTTACACCATGTGAAAATATGAACTCTTTCTCTTCATTCTGTCTTACTAGAATAAGAGTCCTTGAAATTTTATGGACAATTGAACTCTCAGTTATTAGCAGAAATTCTATCACACAGTAAGTTTCCAAATATAAAAGCCAGAGTTTTACAATGACTTCTAAGCTTTACATGATCTAGCCACTCATTTAACCTCTGTGACCTCTTTCCCTGCTACTCTTCAGTCACTCACAGTGGCCTCCTTGCTATTCCTCAGATATGCCAGGCATGATCCAACCTTATGGCCTTCAAGATAGCCAATTCCTTTGTCTGGAGTGACCTTATTGCTGATAGTTCTGGGCAAATTCATCACCTTTCCATACCTTTGTTCAATTGTCAGCTTCATTGTAACTACCCTGATCTTCCTATTAAAAATTTTAACTCCCCATCCCCTGCCTAGCAACCTTGATTTTTCTCACCCTGATCGAGTTTTTCTTTTTCCCCATTGTACTCATCCTTTTTGAATGCACTATGCCATTTTTATTAAGGTTTATAGCTTTGAATTGTCTCACCCATTAAAATAAAAGTTCTACAAAGCCAAGTATTTCATTTACCAGTGTAGTCTGAAGTAATATCTGCCATATAATAGTTCAGTAGACAACTGGTAAATTTCAAAATAAATTAATGTTGAGAATATACTGAATTTCACAAGTCATTTCAATATTTATTTCCAAAAAATAAACTATGTAAAACATACCTTAAATTTACTTTCAAAATATTTTATAGCATATAATGGACAATATACATAAGCCTTAAAGAAACAATCCTATAAATAACCATTTCATACCTACTTAAAAACTACATAATACCACACTCCTAGATCCTCTCTGAATGCTCTAAAAAAACCCTAAAGGAAATACATTTTTAAAAATAACAGATTTTTTGTCAAATAATTTAATAAAATAAAAGTTTCATTCATCTATGTAGATCATAATAAATGTTTTTAATAAGCATGAAATTATAACTCTGAAGTGTGCTAAAATGAAACCACCTGCTAAGGGTGAGAGAATAAAAATAAACATCATGTTTCCAAATAAGAGGAATTTATTACCTTTGAATCAAAGCATGAGGATTTGTTCAAACTGGCAATAAAGGAATATGGAGACACAAACCATAGAAAGTCATATTTTAGATTTCTAAAAGACTTCGAAGTGAAGAGTATACATTCACTTCTCACTTATTGCTCCTACATATTCATGAATTTGAGAGAAAATATAGGCCCTGTGTGTCTTAGCATCTAATGCGATATTTTTTGATATTTACATTCTTACACATAGTATGTGTTATAGTCTTCTCTTTTACATGCTGTAAAAAGGTTAACCCCTTTTCTGCAGAGATCTGAAAATGTGAAACAGTGCCTGAGTAGCTGAATTCATCTAATTCAAATTTCTTGCAGGTCTAAGACCTATTGTTTTTCACTTGACTGCCTCCTTTTTCATCTGTCAATTGGTTACAAATTCTGGTACTGAAGAGAATACATTGGGGCTGGTGGCTCAGTGTGTTAAAGCCTCTGCCTTCAGTTCAGGTCATGATCTCAGGATCCTGGGATCGAGCTCCACATCGGGACATAATGTAACGACAGATAGTTTATATGGGAGCCCTTTGGGTACTCTGGTGGATGAATGTTTTTAAATTAGTTTTTCATGGACATGGGGAGTTAGAGACGAGAAGGGAGGTGGGGGAAATTGGAAGGGGAGCTGAATCATGAGAGACTATGGACTCTGAAAAACAATCTGAGGGTTTTGAAGGGGCGGGGGATTTGGAGGTTGGGGTACCAGGTGTTGGGTATCATAGAGGGCACTGCTTGCATGGAGCACTGGGTGTGGTGCAAAAAGAATGAATACTGTTATGCTGAAAATAAATAAAAAATTAATTTAAAAAATATTAGTTTTTCGTAAACTACAAAAAAAAAAAAAAAGAAAAGCGCTCCCATTTATAGCGTACACTTTATGGTTCACAAAGCACGTGCCAACAATAAAAATAATAATGGGTTACCGTTACACTTCATAGAAAAGGAGGTACAGGGAAATTGAATGAAAGGGAATAACAAAGTAGGTTCATAAGTCAATCTTCCTTGTAAAAAAATTAACCTGAAAGTGCGTTTCTGCCACCTCTCTCCTGTGTGACATTTTATCGATGGGAGATGGAAAATAAATGGTCTGGTTAACCTTTCCCTCCCCCTCAAAACCCATTATTTGAAAACACAAAAAGGGAAGTGAAGGGAGAAATCCTCCCACTCCCATCCCCACTCACCTCCATAGCCACCTCCTCTTCCAAGAACCTAGCAGACAAGGTGCCAAGAAGTGTTAGGTACCAGCAGTGGTCTCAGATCTCATTCAAGGATCATGGTGAAAGGCATTCAAAGAGATTGTGGGGGCACAGGGATCCAATTAAGGGGGACAAGTTTAAGGTTTGCCTGTTCCCCTAAAAACTAATGGCACTAGAGAAGATGACCTTTGGGAACTATAGCATAATGGATACAATGTGTAAAAAGCTTCAGTGAGTCATGGTGGGAAGAGGCCAAGAGGGCAGCAAACACAGTCTTAGATGATGTTATTAATAGCACTACAGGCTCTAGATTTCCTGTGGTGGTGTTCTTGGCAAGACCAGCCCGGCCAAAGTGGATACTCTCAACCTGGAACAGAGGGTCTTGGAGATGCCAGCACATGAGGTATGATGAGAGGGTAAAATGATAGGAGGTGTCCTTTGGAAGGACTGACTCCTTGACTTTAAAAGGGAGAACCCAAATCTGTAGGTGAAATCTTTCTGGCTACAAAGAGGGCCAAGGCCTCCTAAGGTCAAGGTCTCCTCGTCACTTGCAAAGATGTCGAAGAACATATTCAGACATTTCAAAGATGTCCTCATATCATTGGTTCCCACTCTGGAATTCTATCAATAAGGTGAGAGTTCCTCTAGTTGAAAAAGAGATCTAAAAAGACTTCCCTTTCTCATGTAATTTCTGTAACCTCCAGGACACACCCACCTCCCCCTTCCAGCTCTGTAATGAAGCCACAGCTGGTGCCAATTTGTGGAACTCCTTAAAGGCTATTCTCCCTTATATACCCCGGGACCAAGTTCCCATGCTCCCTCACCCGATTTCCTGCACTCACCTCCCACCTGGTGTGTTCACACCTGCAAGTGCCTTTTACCAACCCCTTTGCCAAAAGGCAGCCAGAGTGACCTTTCAAAGACCTATCAGTTCCTGGCATTTGTCTCCATAGAAATCTGCACTGATCTTCTAACAAATTCTCAGTCCTCCAAAGGCACCCATAATCCTCCCATCAGTCTATTCATACCCCTCCAACTGACTGATGCCTGTTCTGCCCCATCTCTCTGCCCTTCAACCACACTGCCTCCTTCTTCCTGTGGAGACCTCTCATGCCACCTGCCTCCAAGCACAGGTGATTCCCATTGATGGGAAGACCCTCTTCTCTCCCCCATCTCCCCACTCCAGTTTCTCCCACTTATTCGTGAGCTCACAAGCCCCATGGTACACACTCTCCATGCAGCCTGCTCTCTCTTTTCTAGCACTGGCCTCCGTTTCTAGCTGTGGTTGTGTCATGTATGTCCCTCCCCAGCTAGCCTCCAAGCTCTCTTTCCCTTTAGCTCCAACACCTGACACAGTGCCTGGCACGTAGTAAGCCCTGGCTAGCTTCTAAGAGCCTCACTGAGGGACTGAAAGCATTTTAAAAATGTCACCACGTAGGCTCCAAACTGTAGGCAGAAAAAGCTTTGCCTGGATTGACATTTTAGAGACGTATTGGTCAAGTTGGATGTGTTCACTGACTTTACCTTGTAAAATTTAAAAAAAAAAAAAAAAGACCTCTGTATCGCTTCGCATCTACCGAAGGCGCATGTATACTCCTAGACCACGTTATGAGCTTAATGGAAGGAGACAAGATGTTTTCGCTAAGAAAATGTATAAGACTGTTGAGGTCAAGTGGGAGGAAACAGTCCGTTTGTTGGAGCATTGCTATCTTACTCTATCACAGCCACTCATAAAAATCTGACACGGGGTGAGTCAGAATTGTCTGTCAGAGATGAGTTAGATCTGGCTCATGTTCCTACAGACATGAAAGCCAGAAACGAAGAAGGAGGCTTTGAAAGCGTGGATTGAGGAGGCCGTGTGGTTCACTGCGATGAGCTAAGTGCCCAGGGCCACCAGCAGACATGCTGGCCTGTATCCTTCCTTTGTTCTGGGGTCCCTCTTGCACCATGTTGTGAGGCTGGTGGCTGGGAGCAGCTCAGGACAGGACCCGGTGGCATCTTACCTCTCCCACCCTCCTGTGGGCTCCAGTGGGCTCCAGTAGGTCCCAAGGGACAGCCTGCCTTCCTTGAAAAGCCCAGTAGCACTGGGAGCAGAAACTGGGGCCAAAGAGTGAGCACCCTGTTTGACAAGCTGGACCAGCCACCTCTTCTTCAGATGCAGGGGGAGCCCTGGCATGCTGACTCCTCCCTTCTCCCTTTCCCCTTTCCTCTCTTCCTCCCTCTTTCCTTCCCCTCTCTCCTTCCCTGGTGGTGCCCTTTCCCAATGCCCACTTCATCCCTTTTCCTTTCTACATACCTGTCTTCTAGAGTTTCTTCTCTTTCCTCCCCATTACTTCCCTTCATCTGAATCTCCTCTTTGGTCCCTTTGTCCCTGCTCTCTGCTCCTCCTCCCCTTCCCTGGCCCCTGTTCAGCTCCATACTGAATGCAGGCAGAGCTGGACTAACATGCTCACTTGCTAGCTCAGCCACCCTCCAGAGAAGTCACTCTTCGGTGGCCACCTTCCTGACCCCCTGGTCGCTTCTCCACTTGTTCAGATATTGCTCTGAAGTCTGAGGAGGACAGAGCGGGGCTGCCACAGAAGCAGGCCAGAGGAGAAACCAAAACATGTGTCCACACTGTCCCCCAGCACTGCTGCTCTGAGAGCTTTCTGAGTCCTCAACAGGGTTAGGATTTAGGGGCTTCTTCAGAACCGGGAGTGAAAACAACCATAGGTCAAAAGAAAAGCTATGGCACCCACAAAAAATAATAATCACAAATGAAAACTATGTTAACTCTGAGTCCCAAAGTCGAAAAATTGCCTTGAATCTGTCTCTAGAAAGCACCCAAGGCCTCACTCTCTGGGTTCTGGGTGCCCTGGAAATGGCAGGAGGCTCTGAAAAGCGCGTGGGGGTGCCGAACTATGGGGGCTAGCCTGCCCTCTGGCGGGGGGGGGCGTACCTCCTGTGACGCTGTCCCGGCCTGACCCCCTGCGGACAGGGTGTGGCACAGCGTCTGGGGTGGTCCTGGTGCCCTGGGGTTGGCGGGAGGCTGGGGCCCAAACATCCCACGCCCAGCTCCTGGACCGCGTTTTCTGCTTCAGGTGAGGGCGCGTCGTGGTGTCACTTTACCTGTGAGCAGAGGGTCCTCCAGAGAAGCCATTGGGCGGGGAGGGGCAGCAGGCGGCGGGAACGGGAACAGGACACCACGGCCTCATGGGCTAGGCTGGAGCATGAGAGTGCAGGGGCAGCGAGTATGGTGGGTCCTGCAGTCCCGAATGGGCTGCAGCACAGCACCCTGGCGCTGCGCGCCCCTCCTTCCCGCCTGGGCAATTAGCAAAGCCCCTTCTCCCGGCCGCCCCCGACCCGCCCCCGCCCCCGCCCCCCTCCCTCCTGAGTCCTCTGAGAGCTCACTTCCAGCTTTGGAAATTAGCAAAGACCCTTCTCTACGCTGGCCCCACCCCCTCACTTCTGAGGCCGGAGTCCATGCTGGGGTGCGGGGCTAAGCCCTGGCATGCTGCTGCATTGCCAGCGCCTGCGCTGGGCAGCCGCCTAGCCTGGCTCCCTGAGCGGGTGTCCACGCGCAGCCTGGCTGCCAACAGATCATCAGTCCTAAATGCCGGCTGCACTCTTGGGTCAGTTTGCTGGCTTCCAGTTTGCGCCCAAAGCCAGGAACCAGCTTCCCCAACACAGGCCTGGGCTGAGATGCCTGCCTGGGATCTGTCTTAGCAGTCTCCTCCACTCCAGGCAGGGATGGCACTTCGACCTGGATGTTTGGGTTTTTGGTTTGTTTTTTTGGTCATTGGTTATTACATGACCTCCAGGGTAGGTGCTCCACAAAGGGAGTGAAAACAGGACGGCATATATAGCATACAGCCATTCTAGAAAAATAGCTTGGGGTTCTCTCGGGAATGCGGCATTGGTCCTTGCACTATGGTTTAATAGAAAAGGGATTATGCACCAAGTTACTTAAATGAGCATAGGTTGAAATCGTTTACTGAGAGTAAATATTTTAAATAGTTATATTTTAACTAAATCTATTATCAATCATAAATCTATTACACGAAGGTTACAGACAATTTAAAAGAGAGAGCTTTCTCTTCAGGGTTTTAAATAACCCCTGTCTGTCTTGGCACATGAGAATGCAAAGATAGGAAATGGTTTGTAAAAGATCATATAATAGATTTTACTAATTCTATTTATTTGACAGACAGAGATCACAAGTAGGCAGAGAGGCAGGCAGAGAGAAAGATGGGGAAGCAGGCTCCCGGTCAAGCAGAGAGCCTGATGAAGGGCTCGATCCCAGGACCCTGAGATCATGACCTGAGCCCAAGGCAGAGGCTTAACACACGGAGCCACTCAGGCGCCCCCAGATGAAATACATTTCTGACTTAGAAACTTCAGATAGAATTATTTTGTCCATGATGACAACTGAAGAAAATGTGTCATCCCTAAACCTAACCTTAAACCCTACCAACGCTGAAACCTAAGCTGACCTTAAAGCCCAAACTAGAACCCTGAATCCCAAACCTGGAATGGAACCCAAAGCCTGTACCTGAGCCCTGGATCCAAGCCCTGAACCACGAACCCAAACCCTAAACCAGACCTCCAAGTCATGAAACCTGAACCCAAATCTCAGCATGAAGTCAAACCCCAAATTTGACCTTGAACTTTATCCCATAAGCCCTGAGTCTTAAAGCCTAAATCATAAACTTAAAGCCCTAAACTATAACTCTGTTCCCTTGTCCTTCACTCTAAACCCTCACCCTAACACTAAACCCAAAGCCTGATCTAGAACACTGACTAAAACCTGAACCTGTACCCAAATTCAAATGCTTCACCACACTTTGCTTATGCACTTGCCATTGATGGATATTTGCAGTTTCTACCTTTTGATTCTTGTGAACATTGTTTGGGTTGGGGGCTAGGGTTAGGGTCTTGGATTAGGGTAGGGTCCAGGCTTGAGACCAAGTTGAGGTCAGAGTGTGGGTCTGCATCAGGGCCATGTTCAGTGACACTGTTTGGGTCAAGGACTGTTGTAATTCCACATTGTTTCCAATTCATTGTTCCTTAGCTATTTGGGGGGAAGTTGGGGGGTATTGGGCTCCATGCAGCTTGAATTTCCGGAATGAAATGGCATCAGCTGGACCCCAGGAGGGAGCAGGACCTTCCACTGAAGGGTGAGCTCCCACAGTCCTGCACTGCCTTGCACCGCCTGCAGAGGGCGCCAGAACCCAGCTCCCGCCCTGAGCCCAGGCTGCACAGCCACAGCTGGGACCAGAGCCCCGCCTCTTCAGGACCCACTGTGGAGACTTCTGGAGAATGTGGGGCGCCTCCCACCCTGACAGGACAAGCTGAGGAGGGTGTGGCTCTGCATCCACACTGACCGGACCCGTTGTGGAGGACGCGCCCACACTGGCAGCAGTCCAACCTCCTAAGGACCAGATGCTGGAGGAGCTGAGGAGAAGCCGCCTGAGTGGACTGTCAAGGGGTTCGTGGTCTCAGGACCCCACAGAGAAAGGGAGCCCTATGTAGACACTGGGGCTTCCGTCGTTTTGTGTGAGGAGACGTGGACTCCTGCTGTGCTGTGCGCGGGGCTGTGGGGTCCCCCCTTTCTGGGCTCGGGTGCTCCTAGGTCCTCATCTGTGTTTGTGTGCTCGCGGATTGGGTTCCTGGGGCTCCTCAGATGGTCTGAGGTCAGGGAGCGTCCGCCTGCTTCGGTGCTTGTGCTCTCCCCACCTCAGCCCTGCGGGGTCCTTCCCGTGTCCACACCCACTCCAGGCTTGCGCCGAGTCCGGAAATTCGGGAGCCAGAGTGAGGACTCTGTAGACGGTTTTGGGGAGAGTAGGTATTTTCCCAGTGTGGGTTCTACCCTGAGCACAGTGCCTCCCCATCTCCGTGTGTACCCCTCCCTGTCTGTCGTCATTGTTGCAGGGCTGTCAGATGACAGGTCTGTCACCTTCTTGGTTCAGGGGCCTCCCGGGTATCTTGCTGTCTTGGATGCAGGTGTAAATGAGATCGTTCTCAGCAGTCTCTTTTTGATGGTTCCTTCCGAGCACCTAGGAGTGCCACTAATTTGTGCATATTGATTTTGTTCCTTGCAAGTTTTTGAATTTATTAGTTCAATTGGCCTTAAACTCAATCTGCCAGTTATTTGACCAGCAGCATGGGTTTAATTGGGAAGAGCAGAGAATGGCAGTCTGGGCTGAGCAAGCTAAGGTCCCATCACAGGCAAGTGCGAGAAACAAAGGAGAGGAACATTATTTCATGGAGGAGGAAGAAGTTGGGAAGGGTGCTTGAAGGAAAGTCCCTTGGAGAAAGGCAGGGTGATGGAGAATTCTCACCAGCTGAGCTGCAAAGCTCCTACAAAAAGTCAGGAGATGAACCTCCAGCTTCCCGTGTGAGGCCTGGAATTGGTGAGTCTCTCCTGTGGGGGATTGCAATGTGGGGTCTGTAATGGGCACTGAGCACCAGGCGCTCCCTTCCAGCCTCCCCTTCTGGCATCCCCAGTCCACTTTACTGGGGCTTCCCTTCCTGCTTTTGCACAGTTCTAACCAGCTTGTGGTGGAACGTTGTGGAAAAACTGAAATTCCAAATCCACTGCTTCTACTGCACCTGAGATACAGGGGCCCATGATTTAATTCTCCCACAAGTCTCTTGCTAACATGTGTCCTCTCCATGTTGGGTGACCTGGATTTGGGAGGGCTTGGCCTCCATCCCAAAGTCTGATGTTCTCTCTGCTTCCGTGTCATCGTGCTAACATGGATATTTGGAAGATTCATTTCCTCTGTGGTGATTTCAAAGTGCAGTCAGCTTGTTATAGCAGCACAAATACGTGCTGTCTCCACACTCAGATTCCCCAGCCGTCATTTCTTTACCACGTTTGCCACTTCACACGGGATGCTTCAGTGTGTTTGATCCCACACCAGGACAATGTCCTGCAGAACCACCACATAACCTGAAATGAGGAGATCATTACAGAAACCATCCAAGGGTTAGTGTTAGGAACCAGGGACATGGCAGGGCTGATCTGAAGACCCCATGGAGAGCTGTCTGGGTGGCTGAGTTGACAGTGGAGGTGAGGGTGAGTGTCTGGCTCTGGCTTTGTGTCCAGGAGTCAGCTCTGTGTGGGTGTGTCCTTAGCTAGGCATGCAGATTTCTGCTCCTCTGAATCCTTTCCGGAGTTCCAAATGGCACAGTTTCCTTCTGGGCAGCAGGCTGAGTCCTCTGGGATTGCCCATGTGTCCCCAAATTGTAGGGCACCTACTGCAAGGCCTTTGGGGTCAGAATCTTGAAAAGCAAACCAAAGGTTATGGTTAGGGCCCACAACATGGCAGGCCCGATCTGCCAGCACTCTGTCCATCTTTCTGGGGGAGGGGGCAGTCGAGGGATTTGTTCAGGTTGAGTGTCAAGCTCCAGGTTTGCATCCAGGGGCCTGCTGAATATGGGGCTGTCCAGAGGTAGGAATGCAGATTTCAGTTCCTCTGAATCCTTTCTGGAGTTCCAAATGGCATGGTTCCTTTCAGGGTGGCAGGGTTAGTCCTATGGTGTTCCTCACTGTCCCCAATCTCTGAGGCTTTGGAGCCAGGCCGTCGGGGACAGACAAACACAGGCTGGAGAGCTTTAATGTCAGAAATGTATTTTCGCACAGATCTGGAGGCCAGAAGTTCCAGATCAAGGTGCCAGCAAGGTTGGTCTCCAGTGAGCTTTTTCTTGTTGTTCTATAGATCACTACCTTTTCAACTGTGCCCTCAGATGACCTCTTCTCTGTGGGCCCCCAGAGGGGAGGTAGGGGGAGTGCTTTCATGTGTTTCACCCTTATGAGGACACCAGTCCTAGCAGATTAGGACTCCTGTGACCTCACCAAGCCTTCAGTACCTCCTTCTAGGTAGGCCCTATCTCCAGATGCAGTCACACTGGAGATTAGGAATTCTTCATATGACTTTTGTGGGGACACAATTCAGTCCATAACAATTAGTACAGGAGAAAAGCCATGGAGAGAATTCTAGAGGAGTCACACGTTGATGTTATAAGGTAAGTGGGTATAAAAGAGCACCTCTGAAGTCCAATAGGTCATTAGAGCTAGAGGCTGACAGGAAAGTCCCGTACGTGCCACAGTTTTGAGTTTGATGCAAGCGCAACTCTGAAGGGAAGATATTTGGGAGGCCTTGGCCGACCACTACTTCCAGCCAGGGGTGATTCTGGAGGGAGTATCTCTCGGAGTGCTGCCTAGAATCAAGACTTTGGGGTTGGAAAAGTGCCACTTCCAAAGCTGGAGAAGGATGGTGCTGTAAGTTACTTGAAGAGTACTGTTCTGGGAGATAGGAGATCTGGGGTGTCTTCTTTGTTCTGCTGCTGACCAGATGTGAAAATGCAGATTAACTCCCTAACCATCTCAGTTCTACCACCATGTGCTGCTGTCATGTGTGCCAAGCCCCAGAGTTAGTTTGATCCATAAGCAGAAGCCGGTCTTTTAGTTCCCAATCTCTTAATCGGGCTGATCGTCACAATATATAGCGGACACGTGACAGCCACCGGGGAGAAGTAAGGGTTGTCTTCCCCTCAGGGAGAGTGGAAAAGCTCTAGGAGAGGGCATACCCGTAGACCAAAGGCAGCCAGTGCTGGGGAGTGGAGCCACGGGGAAGAGTGTGCTGATGACAGCCTTGTGGAGGGAAGGCAGAAAGAGCCACCACCATGACACTTGAGTTACAGATCGAGCTTGGGGATAGAGAAGGGATCAGGGCACGGTAGAGCAGCAGCTGGCAAAGTGATTCTGTTGAGCTTAAGCTCATAGTGCCTTAGCGAATTAGAATGGGAAATGCCTTGCTATTGTCTGTGACTCTGTGATTGTGTGAGTATGAGTGACAGAGTGGGGACAAAGAGAGAGGGAGAGAGAATACATTAAATTTTAAAGAAGGACAATAAGGGACGCCTGGGTAGCTTACTCAGTTAAGCATCTACCTTTGGTTCAGGTCATGATCCCAGGGTCCTGGGATTGGATCCCATACCAGGCTCTAGTGGGGGGCCTGCCTTCCCTCTGCCTGCAGCTCCCCTTGCTTGTGATCTCTCTCTTCCTCTGTAACAAATAATAGTAAAAAATAAACAAGGGCGATACGTTATGTTTACTTTTGTTTCTGATGCCAGACATGGGTTCAGAGGATTGAAGAGGGAGATCCAAGGAGCTAGCCTCTCAAGAGGAGTGAATACCTAGTCACTGGTAAGACCCCTGGTCCTGCAATACAATATGGCTCCTGTGATCTGGGTCCTGTTAAATGCCCCTCGCCATCCTTCACCCGATAGTTTGATTCTTCATTGCGTTCAGTGTGGGGAACTGGGAGAAGCTATGACACTTGGCCCTTTGTGGAGGAATGTTAGTAGTATAAATAGCAATAGTTATCAGTTCTGGAGCACTTCCATGACTCTGCTGCAGGCACTCTGCTGTGACCTGGGTTTATAGCAGTGAGATAAACATAGAAATAGATGTGGGCTCTGTTCCCAAGAATCTGAAACCCACTATTCTCCTTGTCCCCTTCCCATTCTGTCTTCTTCAGCCCTTGTGCAATCCCACCAAGCAGGAAGCTTGCTTCTCCCCTTCCCTCTCCTGCTCCCCCTGCTTGTGCTCTCATTCCCTCTCTCTGACATGTAAATAAATCAAATGTTTTAAAAAATTATAAAAAAGGCAAAACAAATAACCATTTTTGGAGAGTGATTTTCTGAATGCAGTTATGGGCAGTGCTGGGTACTGAAGAAGACGCTCTGCTGACCAGAGGAGTGGGGAAATTACAGAACAAATTCCACAGGTCATTGAATATATCACATTCATCACCCCACCCATAGCACTCATTAATCTCTAGCCCAGCCAATATGTTGGTTATAAAAATGAGCTTTCTCCAAACTGACAGGAAGTTCTCGTTTTAGCAATGTAAATCATTCTGATCTTTATCACTAATGTGATCTAATCCTGTCTAGTAAAGAAACTTGAGAGTTCTATATCTCTGTAAGCATTTAAGAAAAACAATGGACTCTACTCTAATTACTTTTTAACTAACTTGACTTGCCAAAGGAAGGAGAAAGTAAATATCAGAAATCTTACCACTAAGCACAAGTTGCAAGTTATACCTGCCAAAATGTGGTTCAAAATATAAGTAACCAGTCTCCTTAGAAGCCTTTTACCTTCTTATATCTGTTATGTTGGGTAAATGAGTAGTTACTAGAATACAGCTGGCTCAGTGATCACAATTCAGCTTACCCTCAGAAATATAAATAGATTACATGTTTAGCCCTGTAACTGGACACTGATATAGAATTATTCACTGGCTGATTCCTAGATCAGAAACCACAAAAAATTTTTCTTTTTTATGGAAGTATGGCTGTTACAATAGTCTCACCTGTACCTCATAGTGATTGACTTAACTACTCTATACGTTACAACTCTAGATGTAACATTTTAATAAAACAACAATATCTTTGATGGTATCATGGAAATGTAAGTGCCTTGTGCACTTTTCTTAATGTGTATAATTACCTAAACATCATAGTAAGTAAATCAAGGCCATTGTCAAGCTTCCGTCAAGGAGAGTCCTTAACTAGAGGGATTTCCCATTGCTCTCAGGATGATAACCTCTGAGTTACAGGTTCCGTTAGTTGGCCACACACATTTGGAGCCTTGTGGACTTTCTGACAGCTGAGCAGCATATCTGTTTCAAGCATTGTGATCCCTGTTCTTACTGCAAGAGTGACAGTTGTCACTTTTCCTTTGACCCCTGTCTTTAGGAAAGTGTCTGACTCAGAAAGTCGAGTCAGTACCCCCCAAAAATATTTTCAGGAGAACCACCTCAAAGATGATCACCTGAGATACTGTCAAGAAAAAAAAAAAACTGAAATTCTAAGCAACATCCATAAAAAGTATTTTCATGTTGATAAGGAAAGATTTTCCCCTAAATACCAGAGAGGCTCCATGAAAGTGAGATTTTTACCTATTTTGTTCACCGTGTCACCAGTCCCTAGAAGAGCGCCTAAGACATCACTCAAGATTAGGTTGCTTTGAATGAATCAAATGAATGAATGAACTGTAGCCTTTGATAGTGAGGTAGTTTATGGTCCTTAGGCAAGAGATGTGATTTGTGTTGGGATTTCAAGAATGGGAGGTGCCGAAGAGAAAATTGAGAAGCTAAATGTGAAAATATGCAATTTACTGACTGGAGTAGTTCTGAATATATTTCAAACATAATTAAACTATGGCTGTGGGTCTATATGCGTTTTCATAATTTTCCCTTGAAAATGTGAGGCATACAGATGTCATCTCCAATGAATTCTCCTTGTCCGTATACAGAATCACCAAAAAAAAAAAAAAAAAAAAAAAGGCATTCTGACAGTCTTCAGACCATCCACTCCAGGATTGTGACTCTTTCTTCTCCATGTTCTTTCTGACATCATGGACTTTCAGGTTGACCTCTCTCATTTTGGGTCCCACTCTCATTAGCTGTAGAAGTCATGCGATGTTTGTGATGTGAGGGTGGCAATACTCTCTGACTTTTGGTTACAATATGTCTTTGAAAGCCAGTGTTTATTCTGCTTTTACAGCATTTCTCCATTTGAATTGGCCACCTTTTAAGTGGTCATTAGCCACATGTGGCTACTAGCCATGGGACTTGGACAGCAGAGGTGTGGAAAGTCCGCACATTCTTCCACTCAAAGGATATTGTGAGTTATGCTACATCTTTTTTTTTGAAGTGCCTTTTTTAGATATTTAAATTCAATTAGCCATTAGATAGTACATCATTGGTTTCAGAGAATTCAGTAACTCATCAGTTGTAGATAACCCTTGGTGCTCATCACATCACGTGTCCTCCTTAATGCCTATCACCCAGTTTCTCCATGTCTCCCACTCCCCTCCCCCCCAGCAACTCTCAGTTTGTTTCCTATAGTTAAAGGTGCCTCATGGCTTGTCTCCCTTTCTGATGACTCCCATTCAGATTTCCCTCCCTTCCCTCTGATCCTCTGTACTACATCTTAATCTCAACAGTCAAGCAGTGGTAGTAATTCAGTCATGGAGTCATGCATATTCTAAATCTGATGAGGTGGATTCCCATACTGCCTTTGTCTCTTCTAGAGCGCTTACATTTGTTATATTATTGCTGCTGTGTTCATGTTTCTCGTTCACTGAATGTCTGATAAAAGAATTAGTAAAATGTGTGACTGCAGAAAATACAATGGTCATGGATGATGAAGATTTTCTCCTTGACCAGACTCCAGTCAAGTTCCTCTGAGTCCTCTTTCTGTCTAGCCTTGACCTTAGGCTCCGCCCACTTAGCCCAGTTTTAGCAAGAAATCTGCTTGGTCATTTTTCAGCAATCTTCTATCCTACTCTTGATATCTGATCAAATTCCTTATCTCTCACCCCTGGTATCTTACCACTTTTTTTTTTTTAAGATTTATTTATTTTGACAGAGAGAGAGCCTGAGCAGGGGGAATAGCAGAGGGAGAGAGAGAACCAGACTCCCCACTGAGCAGCAAGCCCAATGCCAGGCTTGATCCTGGGATCAGATCATGACCAAGCCAAAGCCAGAGATTTAACCAACTAAGCCACCCAGGTGCTTCAGTATCTATAACCCTTAATATCTGATCCCATCCCTTATTCCCAGGGCACCTGGTTGGTGCAGCTGGTTGAACGTTTGACTCTTGGTTTCTACTCTGGTCATGATCTCACGGTCCTGAGATTAAGCCTCACCTCAGGCTCTATGCTCAGTGAAGAGTCTGATTAAAATTCTCTTTCCCTCTCCCTCTACCCCTACCCCTGCTCCCTCTCTCTAAAATGTATTAATAAGTCTTTTAAAAAATTCCTTATCCCCTGATCTCAATAGTTTATGACCCTAGCCTTCCTTCAACAATATTACTGTCCAGATGGTTTAGCCAGAATCCCTTCATCCTTACCCTTGATGTTCCATCTTAATTTTACATTCAGTGATCCCCACCATGCTCTTTAGCTGTAAATCTCCATTTGTCTGAGCTGAGCCAGATTTCTCTCCCATACTATACAATAAAATCTCATCATAGTAGCATCCCTTGAATAAAATCTTCCTTACTCTCTTTAATGGGTGTCACAATATTTTTTTTTCTTTAACAGTCAGGAGGGTGCTAATGGAGTACCATGACAAAAGGCCTAACTTCCTATAATGGACATTTCTTTGGTTTACCTGACAAACACTCTTTCTCTCTTCTAAGGAAAATTTCCGGTTCTCAGTATAACTGCCAACTGGCCCAGGGGTGGACAAGTGAGGCAGATGAGACCAAAATGAAAATTCTGTTGAGACACTGGACCTTGAGGATTCAAGCCAAGGACATAAAAGTGTTGGTACTCCATTATTCTGATGGTCCGTTAACTCTTGCTTTTTTGGTTCCTGTGTCTATCACTGCCCCTGCCTTTTTGAAGATAATGACCATTCATCTGAGTACACGGTTCACAGAATCCCTTTGCAGTGGCCCATGCGGGCCAAGGTAGTAGAGCATAATAGATCTCTGTAAGTTTTTAAAAAATGTCTTTGTCCCTGTTGCCCATGGCCATTAAAGACCAAAGGTCGGGGGTAGGGGGATATTGGAAAAGGTGAAGTTATAGTTACTCACTGATTTTTTGATTGGTAGAGAGAAAGCAACACCTACATACAGGGCCAGTGGGTGAGTGGAGGAA
This sequence comes from Mustela nivalis, assembly GCF_964662115.1. NCBI lineage: Eukaryota > Metazoa > Chordata > Mammalia > Carnivora > Mustelidae > Mustela > Mustela nivalis. Next base: position 110,923 of record NW_028135875.1, on the reverse strand, counting down.
ACATCTTTGGCTCTAGGAGGAATGGGGGAAGGAGGAATATTAATAATCTTTGTCTTTGGAACTGCCCCTGAAGACTTCCCCACACAGGAAAATGACCTAGCGTGACTCTCCTAAACTTCGGCAAGCCCCTTAAATTTAACTGACTTCTAGATCTGATACTCCCTGCTGGATAACTCTGATCATTATTGGATTGTTACTTATTTTATTTTAAAATTATTTTTAAAGAAAATTTTAATCTAAATACAATTAATTAACATATAATACTAGTTTCAGACATACAGGTTAGTGATTCATCAGTCTTTTGTAACACCCAGTGCTCACTGTATCACATGCCTTCCTTAATGTCCATCACCCAGTTACCCCATCCACCCATCCCTCTCCCCTCCAAGAACCCTCAGTTTGTTTACTGTGATTAAGAGTCTCTTCTGAGGGGTACCTGGCTGGCTCAGTGGGTTAAAGCCTCTGCCTTCAACTCAGGTTATGATCTCAGGGTCCTGGGATCGAGCCCCACATCAGGCTCTCTGCTCCCTGGGGAGTCTGCATCCTCCTCTCTCGCTCTTCCTGCCTCTCTGCCTACTTGTGATCTCTGTTTGTCAAATAAGTAAATAAAAATCTTTTTTTTTAAAGTCTCTTCTGGTTTGTCTCCCTCTTTGACTTCATCTTGTTTTATTTTTTTCCTTTACTCCCCTATGATTCTGGTTTGTTTCTTGAACTCCACATATGAGTGAGATCATATGATAATTGTCTTTCTCTGACTGACTTATTTCGCTTGGCATAATACCCTCTACTTTCACCCCTGTCATTGCAAATAATTGCCATTTATTTTAACTCGACAGAGAAGGCCACTAGAAACAGCAGGTGATGGCCCCAGCTCCTGTTCCTCCATGCAGAACATCTGTCAACACCTGTGGACATCTTTTCCTCCCCCCATTCCTATGAATGTTGCTCAGTTGTTACATGGCATGGACAAATGCTGTTGGCTGGTGGCATGGACACACTGGACAAGCTTGGCCTTCGGTAAAACAAAGACTGGCTTCAATTACTCCAACTGAAACAGGAATGCTTGGATGAACAAGCCTGCCAGGAAGTCCCACTGGAGGTACTCAACCTGTGCCCCTTCCCTCCTTGGACCAAGAACCTGAACTTGAGAGATGAATGGCTTATCCAAGGTTATGGCAAGGTTACACAGAGCTGAAACTAGACACAGGTGTACATGCCTATTGATCAAGGCTGGCTGAGAAATCGAACTGCCTCAAATCTTGATTCTTTTTGCCACTTCTTATTCTCTGACCCTGTTTTTCATAGATTAGGATGTAGGAATAATAAAAATATCAGCTAATGGGGTATCCTGACTTTTTGATCTTTTAGTTCTTGTCAGACATTTACCATAATGCTTAGCACATGGATATGTGTGTGCACACACGTGCACATGCATGACACTCAAAAAATTGTTCTCTGATATTAACTTTATCAGTGCACTTTGCATCCACCACCAATTGGCTGTTTTGTCACAAACTGATTAAAGCAGAACTGTCAAGTGAGGAACTTCAAAGCCAAAGCATTAAGTGCTTTGAAAAACCAGCACCTGGGAGGATTTGTCTCAGCATCTGTGATTAGAAGGCAGCAAAAAGAGACTTTGGGGACACAGTTCACCCCTTCATGAAGCAGCCATTCAGAACTTTCTCCGAAGGGCTAATGCCTAATCTTCCAAAGACCAGCAAGAACAAGCTTATGGTCTGTTAAAATCAGATTTTTAAAAGATTTTTATTTATTTATTTGAGAGAGAGAGAGAGAGAGAGAGAGAGAGAGCATGAGAGGGGAGAAGGTCAGAGGGAGAAGCGGACTCCCCATGAAGCTGGGAGCCTGATGCAGTCCTTGATCCTGGGACTCCAGAATCAAAATCAGTTTGATTGACTCAATACAGTCAGGGAGGACAGTCCTCAGGAGTCACAGAATGCTGGTTGCCATGAGGGAGGAGTCTTTTACAAAGTCTGGGCTCTCACAGAAGGAGTCTGAAGCACGTGTATGGAAAGCAGAGGTCAGTTCTGGATTAGAAGCTCTTTCTGAGGGGAAATGAGTAGAAGCAGGGATTAACCAGGACTTGGGCTCTGCTTTATTCAGTTCAAGTTGCTGCAACAAATGATGACAGACTGGGTGGCTGAAACAGCAAAACATGTACTATTCCTTGCAGTTCTAGAGACTGAGAAGTCCAAAAGCAAGATCCTGGGAGATCTGATATCTAGCAAGAGACTGCTTCATTATCTACAAATGCCCATATTTCTGTTGTAGACTTGCATGGATGACAGCTGGCAGAACAATCTCTCAGGTCGTTTCTCAGAAGTGCTTTTATCTCATTCACAAGTGTTCCAATCTCATGACCTCACCACCTCTCAAAGCCCATACCTCCTGATGGCACTCCTTGAGGGTCAGGGCTTCAACATCTGAATTGGGACAAGACACAAACATTCAGTCCATTAGCAAGTGTTGTCATGAGGACAGCATAGCTTATCAACTGGGTATCCCCAGGAATCCATGGGACTAGCAAAGCAGAATCTGGGGGTGTCACTGGTAGGAAAGCAGGAGGTCCCCAAGACAGTCCTCATAGCATTTTACAGAGACAGCAGGACCCTTGAGAAACAATAGTTTCCGTGACCCATACACCAGCCTTTATCTATGCCTGTCCTCCCTGCTGGATTCACAGCAAGCCTACTTCTTTCTTTTCCAGTACAAATGGATTTCCACTCTCTGAATCCTGATGAATTTTTGCTCTTTTGCAGTTAGTAGGTTGTCCCTCAGGATTCTGCATGTCTGGATTTGCAATCGTGGAAACTGCCAAAGGTCTAGGGACCTGCATGGCAGAACCCGGCCTCTACCACTATTGCCCAAGGTAGGGACTCTGGTCCCTTGAGTGTCCTGTGCTGCTGTCAAAGGTCTGTGTGCATTGGCTTATTGTTTTTTTTTTTTAATGTAATTGCTTATACGTGTGTTTCATCATGCTCAAGTGGCCTTTCTGTGAAAAAGTGGCCAAGCTACACCTAGAAGTCACTGAAGAAAGTTCTAAGAACTCCTGGTTAGTATGAGGCTAGAGAGAGAGAGAAAGAGAGAAAAGAAATCTGCCTCTCTGCATTTTGCAAGTCCCTGGGCAAAATCTGTTGGCTGTGCACTCCTCACACGAAGATTCCAGGCAGGGAGACCCTCCTGAGCCTCATCTCCCTGAGTTCCTCTTCCAGAAGCAATCCCTAGTTTGAGACCAGGGTTAGCGAAAATAGAGCAGCAAAGCAGGGTCCAGAAGGAAGGACTGCCACAGACCATGGAGCACCAGGGGGACAGGCTGGTACCTCCTCACGGTTGGGGTACAAATGGGCTCAGCTCAGCAGGTATAGGGGTGCCCTTGGCCCCTCTGGTGGGCTTTGCAGTGCCCCAATCTCAGGAAGAAAAAAGGCTGGCTCAGGTGACATATTTTTGACTGGGAAGGAGCTGACAGCAATGGAAATAAACAAGTAGGGAATGATGTTGTAAAGTTGGAGGGTTTGTTCTTTATATCTCAGCTTTCTCTCCTATCTTGCCTTGCTCTGTAGTGTGTTATCAAAGAAGTTTTTGGCATGATATTCCTGTTCACTGATTAACTCTTGAGCTGTGTCTTTTCTGCTGTTCAGCTCATCTGGTGAATTCTTTTACTGTAAAAAGTATCTTGCCCTTGTAAGGGCAATGGCAAGACCTGAGAAATCCCAGAGATTTCAGCTTGCCACCCAGAAGGAAACCAGGCTATTTGGAATGCTGGAAAGGATTCAGAGTAGGGGAAATCGTCTTGGACATCTGAGACCACCCCCACATTCAGCGGTCCACTGGACACAAACCCAGACCTTGATACTGATCCTGAACCATGCTCTCAACTCAGACCCCTGTGATCCTCGCCACAGTGCTTTCAGATCAGTGCAGCCATGCCCATAGGCACAAACTCCTAAGCCTAGATTCTGTCCTGAGAGGTGTGTCCCCGACGGCCTGGCTCCAAATCCTCAGAGATTGGGGACAATGAGGAACACCATAGGACTCACCCTGCCACCCTGAAAGGAACCATGCCATTTGGAACTCCAGAAAGGATTCAGAGGAACTGAAATCTGCATTCCTACCTGGGACACCCCCATATTCAGCAGGCCCCTGGATGCAAACCTGGAGCTTGACACTCACCCTGAACAAATCCCTCGACTGCTTCCTCCCCCAGAAAGATGGACAGAGTGCTGGCAGATCGGGCCTGCCATGTGGTGGGCCCTAACCATAACCTTTGGTTTGGTTCGGTTCTCAGGATTGTGACCCCAAAGGCCTTGCAGTAGGTGCCCTACAATTTGGGGACACATGGGCAATCCCAGAGGACTCAGCCTGCTGCCCAGAAGGAAACTGTGCCATTTGGAACTCCGGAAAGGATTCAGAGGAGCAGAAATCTGCATGCCTAGCTGAGGACACACCCACACAGAGCTGACTCCTGGACACAAAGACAGAGCCAGAAACTCACCCTCACCTCCACTGTCAACTCAGCCACCCTGACAGCTCTCCATGGGGTCTTCAGGTCAGTCCTGCCATGTCCCTGGTTCCTAACACTAACCCTTGGATGGGTTCTGTAATGATCTCCTCATTTCAGGTTATGTGGTGGTTCTGCAGGACATTGTCCTGGTGTGGGATCAAACAAACTGAAGCATCCCGTGTGAAGTGGCAAACGTGGTAAAGAAATGACGGCTGGGGAATCTGAGTGTGGAGACAGCACGTATTTGTGCTGCTATAACAAGCTGACTGCACTTTGAAATCACCACAGAGGAAATGAATCTTCCAAACAACCATGTTAGCACGACGACACGGAAGCAGAGAGAACATCAGACTTTGGGATGGAGTCCAAGACCTCCCAGATCCAGGTCACCCAACATGGAGAGGACACATGTTAGCAAGAGACTCGTGGGAGAATTAAATCATGGGCCCCTGTATCACAGGTGCAGTAGAAGCAGTGGATTTGGAATTTCAGTTTTTCCACAACGTTCCACCACAAGCTGGTTAGAACTGTGCAAAAGCAGGAAGGGAAGCCCCAGTAAAGTGGACTGGGGATGCCAGAAGGGGAGGTTGGAAGGGGGCGCCTGCTGCTCAGTGCCCATTACAGACTCCACATTGCAATTCCCCACAGGAGAGACTCACCAATTCCAGGCCCCACACGGGAAGCTGGAGGTTCATCTCCTGACTTTTTGTAGGAGCTTTGCAGCTCAGCTGGTGAGAATTCTCCATCACCCTGCCTTTCTCCAAGGGACTTTCCTTCAAGCACCCTTCCCAACTTCTTCCTCCTCCATGAAATAATGTTCCTCTCCTTTGTTTCTCGCACTTGCCTGTGATGGGACCTTAGCTTGCTCAGCCCAGACTGCCATTCTCTGCTCTTCCCAATTAAATCCATGCTGCTGGTCAAATAACTGGCAGATTGAGTTTAAGGCCAATCGAACAAATAAATTCAAGATCTTGCAAGGAACAAAATCAATATGCACAAATTAGTGGCACTCCTAGGTGCTCGGAAGGAACCATCAAAAAGAGACTGCGGAGAACGATCTCATTTACACCTGCATCCAAGACAGCAAGATACCCGGGAGGCCCCTAAACCAAGAAGGTGACAGACCTGTCATCTGACAGCCCTGCAACAATGACGACAGACAGGGAGGGGTACACACGGAGATGGGGAGGCACTGTGCTCAGGGTAGAACCCACACTGGGAAAATACCTACTCTCCCCAAAACCGTCTACAGAGTCCTCACTCTGGCTCCCGAATTTCTGGACTCGGCGCAAGCCTGGAGTGGGTGTGGACACGGGAAGGACACCGCAGGGCTGAGGTGGGGAGAGCACAAGCACCGAAGAAGGCTGATGCTCCCTGACTGCAGACCATCTGAGGAGCCCCAGGAACCGAATCCGCGAGCACACAAACACAGACGAGGACCGAGGAGCACCCGAGCCCAGAAAGGGGGGACCCCACAACCCCGTGCACAGCACAGCAGGAGGCCACGTCTCCTCACACAAAACGACGGAAGCCCCAGTGTCTACACAGGGCGCCCTTCCTCTGTGGGGTCCTGAGACCACGAACCCCTTGACAGTGCACTCAGGCGGCTTCTCCTCAGCTCCTCCAGCATCTGGTCCTTAGGAGGTTGGACTGCTGCCAGTGTGGGCGCGTCCTCACAACGGGTCCGGTCAGTGTGGATGCAGAGCCACACCCTCCTCAGCTTGTCCTGTCAGGGTGGGAGGCGCCCCACATTCTCCAGAAGTCTCCACAGTGGGTCCTGAAGAGGCGGGGCTCTGGTCCCAGCTGTGGCTGTGCAGCCTTGGCTCAGGGCGGAGCTGGGGTCTGGCGCCCTCTGCAGGCGGTGCAAGGCAGTGCAGGACTGTGGGAGCTCACCCTTCAGTGGAAGGTCCTGCTCCCTCCTGGGGTCCAGCTGATGCCATTTCATTCCGGAAATTCAAGCTGCATGGAGCCCAATACACCCCAACTTCCCCCCAAATAGCTAAGGAACAATGAATTGGAAACAATGTGGAATTACAACAGTCCTTGACCCAAACAGTGTCACTGAACATGGCCCTGATGCAGACCCACACTCTGACCTCAACTTGGTCTCAAGCCTGGACCCTACCCTAATCCAAGACCCTAACCCTAGCCCCCAACCCAAACAATGTTCACAAGAATCAAAAGGTAGAAACTGCAAATATCCATCAATGGCAAGTGCATAAGCAAAGTGTGGTGAAGCATTTGAATTTGGGTACAGGTTCAGGTTTTAGTCAGAGTTCTAGATCAGGCTTTGGGTTTAGTGTTAGGGTGAGGGTTTAGAGTGAAGGACAAGGGAACAGAGTTATAGTTTAGGGCTTTAAGTTTATGATTTAGGCTTTAAGACTCAGGGCTTATGGGATAAAGTTCAAGGTCAAATTTGGGGTTTGACTTCATGCTGAGATTTGGGTTCAGGTTTCATGATTGGAGGTCTGGTTTAGGGTTTGGGTTCGTGGTTCAGGGCTTGGATCCAGGGCTCAGGTACAGGCTTTGGGTTCCATTCCAGGTTTGGGATTCAGGGTTCTAGTTTGGGCTTTAAGGTCAGCTTAGGTTTCAGCGTTGGTAGGGTTTAAGGTTAGGTTTAGGGATGACACATTTTCTTCAGTTGTCATCATGGACAAAATAATTCTATCTGAAGTTTCTAAGTCAGAAATGTATTTCATCTGGGGGCGCCTGGGTGGCTCCGTGTGTTAAGCCTCTGCCTTGGGCTCAGGTCATGATCTCAGGGTCCTGGGATCAAGCCCTTCATGAAACTCTCTGCTTGACGAGGAGCCTGCTTCCCCATCTTTCTGCCTCCTCTGCCTCCTTTCTGCCTGCCTCTCTGCCTACTTGTGATCTCTGTCTGTCAAATAAATAGAATTAGTAAAAGCTATTATATGATCTTTTACAAACCATTTCCTATCTTTGCATTCTCATGTGCCAAGACAGACAGGGATTATTTAAAACCCTGAAGAGAGTGCTCTTGCTTTTAAATTGCCTGTAACCTTCGTGTAATAGATTTATGATTGATGATAGATTTAGTTAAAATATAACTATTTAAAATATTTACTCTCAGTAAACGATTTCAACCTATGCTCATTTAAGTAACTTGGTGCATAATCCCTTTTCTATTAAACCATAGTGCAAGGACCAATGCAGCGTTTCCAGGAGAACCCCAAGCTATTTTTCTAGAATGGCTGTATGCTTATATATGGCGTCCTGTTTTCACTCCCTTTGTGGAGCACCTACCCTGGAGGTCATGTAATAACCAATGACCAAAAAAAAACAAACAAAAAACCCAAACATCCAGGTCGAAGTGCCATCCCTGCCTGGAGTGGAGGAGACTGCTCAGACAGATCCCAGGCAGGCATCTCAGCCCAGGCCTGTGCTGGGGAAGCTGGTTCCTGGCTTTGGGCGCAATCTGGAAGCCAGCAAACTGACCCAAGAGTGCAGCCGGCGTTTAAGACTGATGATCTATTCGCAGCCAGGCTGCACGTGGACACCCGCTCAGGGAGCCCGGCTAGGAGGCTGCCCAGCGCTGGCGCTGGCAATGCAGTAGCATGCCAGGGCTTAGCCCCGCACCCCAGCCATGGCTCAGGTTTCAGAAGTTAGGGGGCGGGGCCGGAGCAGAGAAGGGTCTTTGCTAATTTCTGAAGCTGGAAGTGAGCTCTCAGAGGACTCAGGAGGGAAGGGGGGGGCGGGTCGGGGGCGGCCTTGAGCAGGGGTTTTGCTAATTGCCCAGGCGGGAAGGAGGGGCGCACAGCGCCAGGGTGCTGTGCTGCAGCCCATTCGGGACTGCAGGACACACCATACTCGCTGCCCCTGTGCTCCGACGCTGCAGCCTAGCCCCTGACGCAGCGGTGTCCCGTTCCCGTTCAGGCCTTCAGGCCGCCTGCTGCCCCTCCCCGCCCCATGGCTTCTCTGGAGGACCCTCTGCTCACAGTTAAAGTGACACCGCGACGCGCCCTCACCTGAAGCAGAAAACGCAGGACAGGAGCGGGGTGTGGGGTGGTCGGGGCCCAGCCTCCCGCCAACCCCAGGGCACCAGGACCACCCCGGACGCCGCACCACACCCTGTCCGCAGGGAGTCGGGCCAGGACGGCGCCACAGGAGGTACCCCCTCCTACCCCCGCCAGCCGGCAGGCTAGCCCCCATAGTTCTGCACCCCCACGCGCTTTTCAGAGCCTCCTGCCATTCCCAGGGCACCCAGAACCCAGAGAGTGAGGCCTTGGGTGCTTTCTAGTGACAGATTCAAGGCAATTTTTCGACTTTGGGACTCAGAGTTAACATAGTTTTCATTTGTGAGTATTATTTTTGTGTGGGGGCCGTAGCTTTTCTTTTGACCTATGGTTGTTTTCACTCCCGGTTCTGAAGAAGCCCCTAAATCCTAACCCTGTTGAGGACTCAGAAAGCTCTCAGAGCAGCAGTGCTGGGGGACAGTGTGGACACATGGTTTGGTTTCTCCTCTGGCCTGCTTCTGTGGCAGCCCCGCTCTGTCCTCCTCAGACTTCAGAGCAATATCTGAACAAGTGGAGAAGCAACCAGGGGGTCAGGAAGGTGGCCACCGAAGAGTGACTTCTCTGGAGGGTGGCTGAGCTAGCAAGTGAGCATGTTAATCCAGCTCTGCCTGCATTAGCGATGGAGCTGAACAGGAGCCAGGGAAGGGGAGGAGGAGCAGAGAGCAGGGACAAAGGAACCAAAGAGGAGATTCAGATGAAGGGAAGTAATGGGGAGGAAAGAGAAGAAACTCTAGAAGACAGGCATGTAGAAAGGAAAAGGGATGAAGTGGGCATTGGGAAAGGGCACCACCAGGGAAGGAGAGAGGGGAAGGAAAGAGGGAGGAAGAGAGGAATGGGGAAAGGGAGAAGGGAGGAGTCAGCATGCCAGGGCTCCCCCTGCATCTGAAGAAGAGGTGGCTGGTCCAGCTTGTCAAACAGGGTGCTCACTCTTTGGCCCCAGTTTCTGCTCCCAGTGCTACTGGGCTTTTCAAGGAAGGCAGGCTGTCCCTTGGGACCCACTGGAGCCCACAGGAGGGTGGGAGAGGTAAGATGCCACCAGGTCCTGTCCTGAGCTGCTCCCAGCCACCAGCCTCACCACATGGTGCAAGAGGGACCCCAGAACAAAGGAGGGACACAGGCCAGCATGTCTGCTGGTGGCCCTGGGCACTTAGCTCATCGCAGTGAACCACACGGCCTCCTCAACCCACGCTTTCAAAGCCTCCTTCTTCGTTTCTGGCTTTCATGTCTGTAGGAACATGAGCCAGATCTAACTCGTCTCCGACAGACAATTCTGACTCACCCCGTGTCAGATTTTTATGAGTGGCTGTGATAGAGTAAGATAGCAATGCTCCAACAAACGGACTGTTTCCTCCCACTTGACCTCAACAGTCTTATACATTTTCTTAGCGAAAACATCTTGTCTCCTTCCATTAAGCTCATAACGTGGTCTAGTAGTATACATGCGCCTTCGGTAGATGCGAAGCGATACAGAGGTCCTTTTTTTTTTTTTTAATTTTACAAGGCAAAGTCAGTGAACACATCCAACTTGACCAATACGTCTCTAAAATGTCAATCCAGGCAAAGCTTTTTCTGCCTACAGTTTGGAGCCTATGTAGTGACATTTTTAAAATGCTTTCAGTCCCTCAGTGAGGCTCTTAGAAGCTAGCCAGGGCTTACTACGTGCCAGGCACTGTGTCAGGTATTGGAGCTAAAGGGAAGGAGAGCTTGGAGGCTGGCTGGGGAAGGACATCCATGACACAACCACAGCTAGAAACGGAGGCCAGTGCTAGAAAAGAGAGAGCAGGCTGCATGGAGAGTGTGTACCATGGGGCTTGTGAGCTCACGAATAAGTGGGAGTAACTGGAGTGGGGAGATGGGGGAGAGAAGAGGGTCTTCCCATCAATGGGAATCACCTGTGCTTGGAGGCAGGTGCCATGAGAGGTCTCCACAGGAAGAAGGAGGCAGTGTGGTTGAAGGGCAGAGAGATGGGGCAGAACAGGCATCAGTCAGTTGGAGGGGTATGAATAGACTGATGGGAGGATTATGGGTGCCTTTGGAGGACTGAGAATTTGTTAGAAGATCAGTGCAGATTTCTATGGAGACAAATGCCAGGAACTGATAGGTCTTTGAAAGGTCACTCTGGCTGCCTTTTGGCAAAGGGGTTGGTAAAAGGCACTTGCAGGTGTGAACACACCAGGTGGGAGGTGAGTGCAGGAAATCAGGTGAGGGAGCATGGGAACTTGGTCCGGGGGTATATAAGGGAGAATAGCCTTTAAGGAGTTCCACAAATTGGCACCAGCTGTGGCTTCATTACAGAGCTGGAAGGGGTGTGTCCTGGAGGTTACAGAAATTACATGAGAAAGGGAAGTCTTTTTAGATCTCTTTTTCAACTAGAGGAACTCTCACCTTATTGATAGAATTCCAGAGTGGGAACCAATGATATGAGGACATCTTTGAAATGTCTGAATATATTCTTCGACATCTTTGAAAGTGACGAGGAGACCTTGGCCTTAGGAGGCCTTGGCCCTCTTTGTAGCCAGAAAGATTTCACCTACAGATTTGGGTTCTCCCTTTTAAAGTCAAGGAGTCAGTCCTTCCAAAGGACACCTCCTATCATTTTACCCTCTCATCATACCTCACGTGCTGGCATCTCCAAGACCCTCTGTTCCAGGTTGAGAGTATCCACTTTGGCCAGGCTGGTCTTGCCAAGAACACCACCATAGGAAATCTAGAGCCTGTAGTGCTATTAATAACATCATCTAAGACTGTGTTTGCTGCCCTCTTGGCCTCTTCCCACCATGACTCACTGAAGCTTTTTACACATTGTATCCATTAAGCTATAGTTCCCAAAGGTCATCTTCTCTAGTGCCATTAATTTTTAGGGGACCAGGCAAACCTTAAACTTGTCCCCCCTAATTGGACCCCTGTTCCCCCACAATCTATTTGAAAGCCTTTCACCATGATTCTTGAATGAGATCTGAGACCACTGCTGGTACCTAACACTTCTTGGCACCTTGTCTGTTAGGTTCTTGGAAGAGGAGATGGCTATGGAGGTGAGTGGGAATGGGAGTGGGAGGATTTCTCCCTTCACTTTGCTTTTTGTGTTTTCAAATAATGGGTTTTGAGGGGGCGGGAAAGTTTAACCAGACCATTTATTTTCCATCTCCCATCGATAAAAAGTTTACCACTCCCCACTGGAAGAATTTATATCTTTCCTTTGAATCTACAGGAAAATCTCCCAAACCCAGACCACCACCATGTGGATTCAGCCATCTTCTGATTCACCTCCAGATTGTCTCCTCCTAACTGCTCAAGCCACAGGTTAAGGGCGAAATGTTCAATGCCCAAGCAGTTAAGTGGGGAACACGTTTATCTAAGCAATTGCATGCAGCTCTCTATCTGCATACAGGGGGTCTCTCCCAAGCCTTTCCAACCTCAGCAAAAGAAGACAAAGCCCCAGCAGTCTGGGGTATATATCATTCATTCATTCCTGTGTTCAACACTCATGGCGGATCCCCAGCAAGACAGTGGGAGAGCAAGGACTGGAGAAATCCTGGAAGCTGAAGTCTGAGGAGGATTTCAAATTCAAGTCAGAGATGAAAGAAACATCTGGACTTGGTCCTCAGGTACATGCAGTATTCTGAACTGAGGCTAGAACCAGAGACCATTCTAATGAAAGGCCTCTACAGGTGGGCTCTCACAGGTGGGCCCCAACTCAGTTTCGTGTATATTCATTCATGAAATAGCTCTTTGGGTCAACATGCAGAAGAAAACCATTTCAGAAAACTGACAATGAGGAGAGGAAAGGGAAGCCAAAAGGCTTGTGAATGGGGAGAGAGGAGGAGCCAGGGCAGAAAACCAAGAATCCCTCCCTGCCCTCCTTGCTGCCAGGGAGGTCTGAGGGACTAATTTCCACCTGGGATCCCAAGTCCAGAACAAAAGCAGCGGGGCCACGGCGGGGGAGGGAAGGGGGTCCTCAGCACGGGCGCATGGGGCTGCGGAAAGATGGGGGCTAGCGTGCCTGCTGGCGGGGGGCACCGCGCAAGGCGCTGTCCCCAGCCCGACCCCATGAGGACCCGGGTTTGGCGCAGCGTCCGGGGTGGTCCCGGTGCCCTGGGGTTCCGGGAGGCTGGGCCTCCACAACCTCCCTCTCCGCCCCCAGGTCGGGTCCGCGCTTTCTGCTCCAGGTGAGGGCGCGGCGCGGTGTCACTTTACCCCTGTGCAGAGGGTGGTCCGGAGAAGCCTTGGGGCAGGGAGGGGCAGCAGGAAGCAGGAGCGGGACAGCGGAGCCTCACATGGGAGCGTAGGGGCGGCGAGTCCGGTGGGTCCTGCAGTCCCGACTGGGCCGCAGCACAGCACCGCGGCGCTGCCCGCCCCTCCTCCGCCAGCCCCTCCACCTCCTCCCAGACTCTCAGCCACATCCTCTGTGAGCTCACTTCCAGCTTCGGCAATTAGCAAAGCGCCTTCTCCCCGCCGCCCTCCACCCGCCCCCGCCCCCCTCCCTCCTGAGTCCTCCGCGAGCTCCCTTTTCGCTTTGGCAATTAGCAAAGCCCCTTCTCCCGCGCCGCCCCGCCCCCCTCCCTCCTGAGGCCCCGCCCTGGCTGGGGCGCGGGGGGAAGCCCCGGGGGCTGCAAGCTTTGCCAGCGCTGGCGCTGGGCAGCCTCCTAGCCTGGCTTCTTGAGCGGGTGTCCACCCGCGGCCTGGCTGCAAAAAGATCATCAGTCCTGTTAACCCTGGCTGCACTCTCCCGTCAGTTTGCTGGCTTCCTGATTGCGCCCAAAGCCATGAACCAGCTTCCCCAGCACAGGCCTGGGCTGAGATGCCTGCCCAGGATCTGTTTGAGCAGTCTACTCATCTCCAGGCAAGGATGGCACTTCCACATGGATGTTTGGGTTTTTTTATTGTTTTTTGGTCATTGGTTATTATTACATGACCTCCAGCTAGGTGCTCCACAAAGGGAGTGAAAACAGGATGCATGATATACCCCTCACCTCCCATGCTGTCTTTCTCTTAAATAATAAGCACTGCTGAACTATCTTAGATTCTGTACCTTCTCTCCAGCCATGAACCTATCACTGTCTTTAACTCTTGAAAACTTCATTAGACAAATTAATGTGGTGAAGGAAGCAATATGAGAAAGCCTATTAATCTGATGAGCATGGAACTGAACAAACCCTATAGATACTTTCCCTTTGATTTCTAGCCTATCAATACCTACAGTGAGTCACATACACTCAAGATTATTGTTTTTATTGTATACTTCATATATTCATTGATTTTGGACTCGTTATCATTTCGTTGAAGTGTTAAACTATGGTAATAAACAAACTTTTAATTAACTTTTCCTCCTATGATACAAATATAACTTGCACTTGAGCTTTAGCTAATTTTATGTTCTAAAATTGCCAAAACAAAATGATCAAGGTTTCTAGATTATTTACTGTATTTTCTACTATATAATATTGTTCTATCTCTTCTGTATAAAGAAAATGAATGCTTGGGGCTCTTGGGTGGCTCAGTGTGTTAAAGCCTCTGCCTTCTGCTCAGGTCATGATCCCAGAGTCCTGGGATAGAGCCCCACATCAGGCTCTCTGCTCAGCAGGGACCCTGCTTCCCTTCCTTTCTCTCTGCCTGCCTCTCTGTCTACTTGTGATCTCTGTCTGTCAAATAAATAAATAAAATCTTTAAAAAAAGAAAATGAATGCTTGATAACTAAATGAATGCTTTACTGAACAAATTAAATATGGCAATAGCATTTTATTTTATCATGCTTCACATATTAAACAATAATATTATATCACTAGTCTACAAATAATCTACTCGCATAGTCATTTGGAAGCTTTTAGCAAAAGAATTCTTCCTCCTGATTGTAGTATAAAAGCCACAGAAATATACAGAAGACTCCTAGGATAGAAAGTGAAATCCAGTTATCCGTGATGCCTTGAGGAGGACCTGACCTATGTATGTCCTGGGATGCACTAGTAACTGTTACATGTGATAGGATTATATTTAATATATACAGTTTCATTTACTTCACAAAGGACATATAAATTTGAGAATAAAATATTTGATGAATCTATAAAGTCTATATCTATTTGTAACTAATGTGGTAGAATTAAGATGTTAATTTGAAAAAAAATTCATTGAACACATTCAATTGTTTTTATATATATAAACAGCATTATTTATTTATGTAAATAAATGCATTGTCAGTAAAATCCATTTACTTATCAATCATAAGGGTAATTTTAAGTACTAAGAATAAGAAATATGTGAAAAGATAAGTGTTCAAGAGTGCAGTTTGTGGTAATTAATACAATATGATAGGCTCATGAAAAAGATATATTACTTGAACTTAAAAGCTTCTATAATTAAGCGATGACCACTTGAAATTTGTAATTAGTCTTGCTGCAGTTTTTCCTTGCACTTATTGCCCTTCCCCAGAAGTTCATTAAGAATTTCTGTGAATGTCCTTATGTTTAATCTCATTCATAGATTCCACTGCTGCTCACAAAACAAAGCCAAAAAGAGAGGTAACTCTATGTGGCACTCCATCCACAAGCAATACATTCATAAATAATTAAAAAGCTCTCTACTTCATTTGTTACCCATTCAGCTGATAATTTAAATGAGTAACTGAGGCCATTTTATCAGCACTTTTAATAGAATGCGACTCAGAAACTTCACAGTGTTATTTAAGAAGAAATGCTCACGTGTTAAGGTTTTTATTTTTTTAAATCAACAAAATAATTTTCAAATATTAAAAGCAAATGTCTCCTTTTCCTCCAAGTTTCCTTGCTATGTCAAAGTTACAAATAAATACATTAAAATCGTATTTTGAGTAGTAGATAAAAACAAAAGTTTTGAAACTGTGGGTTGAGTGTCTGGGTTAACTTGTATAAATATCTGAACTCAATGTATTTAGACTTTATTAGATTTTTTTTTTAGACTATTTAAAAATACATGCTGAGATAATGACAACATTATTTTATTCATTTTAATAAATAAATTATTTTATTTAATTATGTTTAGATATTTATTTATTAAATTAATGATTTAATATTTAATAATCTAAATTTGAAATATTTTAAATTCTAAAAATATTTATTTAATTAAATTGATATATTTAATATAAATATTTAATAAATTATTTAACCATTATTATAATTATGCAATACATTATGTATTGTGTAATAATTGCATTTTAATAAATAAATAAATGTATTATTTACATTATTTTATTATATTTTATTTAGTTGACAAAGAGAGGGAGAACGCAAACAAAGGGAGCTGCAGGCAAAAGGAGAGGGAGAAGTAGGCTCCCAGCTGAGCAGAAAGTTCAACCTGGGGTTCCATCCCACGACCCTGGGATCACCACCTGAGTCGAAGGCAGATGCTTAAGTGACTGAGCCATCCAGATGCCCAAGGCTTTGTATTCTTCGCTTCTAAATATTGATGCTCCTTCATCTCTGGAGTTAGTAAATTGATGTTGAGAATTCATATCAAAGAATTGATAGTAGCTGTTAAACAGAAACATGTAATTTAGGGGAAAAAAAAGAACAGAAGGAAGAGAAAGGCCAAAAGTCAAAAGCACATTAATATAAAATTTAATTAGATAAAAAAGCTGATATTCCTGAAGGGGGCTAATAAAAGAGCTGCAAAGAGCTGATAGGATTAGGAAAATTGTCCACTCCTGGTCATTTCATAATTTTAAACTATTCCTTATTAATAAATATACTTAGTTCCAGAAACACAAGCACAAAGGAACATTTCCACCAAGTTTCCTCTAACAGCATTTACAAATTAGACGTTCAAACAATGCAGTTCATTACATGTTGCATCTGTATCTTAAAGTTTAAACACTTTCTGTGACACATTTTCTAACAATTAAAATTAAAATATATATATATATATATACCTTATCCCTAAATGGAAAAAAAAAATATATATATATATACATAGAAACCTTATTCCTAAATGAAACCTTTCTTTGTTTATTAGCTTAAATAGGTAAATTAGCAACAACAACAACAACAAACAGCTAATATTATAAAGGTAGGAACAATTTACCTTTTCATTTATTGCTATTTTCTAAAAATTCCTATTTTATTTTTTTCTCAAGTCTGTCATAATAATTTTCTAAATCTCCTGCCTTATTCAATTTTTTTCTTTTAGTGGAAATCTCTATTTCATATTTATTTTCTCTTCCTCCACTCTTTGCTCTAATAATTCAATGTATTATTAGATTTTCTGTTTTTCTCTTTATCCAGATATATCTTTTCTTTCTTTCTTTCTTTTTTAAATAATTTGATTTGCTGGCATTTTACATCAGTACATGCTTTCTTATGGATGTTAGAAATGTCTGTGGAACTACTAGAAGAATAAACTTTTTTACCTTTAAGAAGTTTACAGTCTAGAGTGCCTGGGTGGCTCAGTTGGTTAAGTGTCTTCCTTCAGCTTAGGTCATGATGCCAGGGTACTAGGATCCAGTCCTGCATCAGCTGCCTGCTCAGCAAGGAGTCTGGTTCTTCCTCTCCCTCTGCCCCTCCCTCTCTCTCTCTAATAAATAAATAAAATCTTTTAAAAAAAGACTTACTGAAATCTGAGACTGAATTACTAAATTCAGTCTTAATAGAAGACAGCTAAACAAAGCAATGATCACAACTGGAAAATTTAGCGAGATCATGATTTAACATTTTTGGTTGACACAGGACCTCTTTCAGTAACAACTTTCCCTAAATATCAATTTCTTTGTAAGGCAAAAAATTTTGACAAGAAATCCAGATCCTTCTGATCGTTTTCATCTCAATTTAAGGTGACATCCTCAGAGTATATAATCAAATATGTAATTATTCTATCTGTTGCCTTGTATATTGCCTGTATCTTTTTCAGACTCAAAGTTCCATTGAGGTAGAGTTTTTTTTTTTTTTTAAAGCAGAGATTTTTAAAGTGTTTGATATATACAATATGCTTAATAAGTTTTTAAAAAACCTATGTATTACAGAAGCCTTAAACAGGCTTTAAAAAAAGAAGGTGATATTAGTGGTCATATCAAACAATTTTCAGGTTTCAGTCATGTAAATAACTACATTTCTCAGAGACAGAGAAACATACAAATGATCTGGGTCCAGTAGGATAATGCTAGCATGTGTTGTAAATTCTTTTATATGACCTTATTCTTGCAAGAATTGGTTATGTGGCAGAAAAAAAGGTATCACTATCTTATACTTTATTATTTAAAGAGATTTATGGAAGTGTTAATTTCTTACACTACCCCTTTGTTTCAGTGGACCCAATTTCCGTGGTAATGGTGAGAGGAAAGTAGGCAATTTAGGCAGCAGCCAAAATCACCTACAAGGCACTATAAAATAAGGCTTGTTCTAGATCATGGGTCTGTCCAAAGGGGAATGTTAAGGGGTAGAATGGATGATGGATGCATTGTGGACTTATAACTTTAAGATTAATACTGTTATGCCCCAATAATGGGTCTATGATTAAAGGAGCGAGACTGATGTAAAGCAAAGGTCAAGCAAAGCTTTATTTCATGTGAAGCATCAAGAATCTAACCGAACGTTTGGGGCCACACCTCTTATGAGAGAAGGCAACCCTTTGCTGTTTCACAGTCTAGCTTTTAAGGGCAAAGGCCATGCAGTCAGGCCTGGCCACGCACAGGTGACCAATGAGATTTTAACACACACAGGAAACTCCACAGTGAGGCTAGGTGACCAATTGAGGTTCAATTTACCCTAGTATAGACATTTGACCCAGCCTATTACACCTTGATTAGGATTAGTGCCAAAAAGGTTCCCAAAGAGCAGAGGAGTGGGGCATACTCATTAGTATCTAGGGAGACAATATGCAAACACCGCCCCCCCCCTCTGCTCATTGATGTCTCCACCTGGCCTGACCCACCCTTGTATATGGGCTTTGTTACCTGGAGCTGATTTCCAGGACTTGTTTTTAAGTGAATCCCCTGGGGGAAGGGGAGCAAGGACAGTTTAAGGGTTAACCTCAATGAAAGCCTCTTGCTAAAATATAAAAATATAAAATAGGTCCTTACATTACAACAACTCAGTAGGGAAAGTCCCAGTGTGGTGATAAAAGAAGTGAGGTAACTTGCATTGCACATTTTTTTTTAAAAAGTGTAAGTTGTATTATTCCGTGCCATGACATCATACTTTATCTTCATCTCTGTCTACTAGTTTAAAACTAGTTAAACAAATTCAACAATTTTTTTAAAAATATTTTATTTATTTATTTAAGAGCAAAAGCCAGAGAGAAAGAGAGAGAGAGCATGAGCAATATGGGGCTCGATCCCAGGACTCTTGAGATCCTGATCTGAACCAAAGGCAGACACTTAACTGACTAAGCAAATGAGACTCCCACAAACTCAACAATTTTATAAAATTTTTATTTGTTGGGGTGCCTGGCTGGAACAGTCAGTAAAATATATAAATCTTGATCTTGGAGTTGTACGTTTGAAATCCACCTTGGGTGTAGAGGTTTTATTTAAAAATAAAATCTTTAAAAAAATTTTTTTCATTTTTTTATTTAAGCCATTGTATGGCAGTGTTGATCACTATATTGTACACCTGAAACTAATATTAACCTTATTTTAACTAACTGGAATTTAAATAAAAACTTTAAAAATAAAATAAAAATAATAATCATAAAAATAAAAAAGAGGAAAAATTATTTGGCAGGAAATTTTCTTAATTGCATTATTATTTATTATTATCATAGTCTGTGTGTGTCGGTGGGAAGTGGCTGGTATTACAGTGAGTTCCATATCTGTGTTACACTGAGTTCCATGTCTGTAGTCAGTCTTTTTTTTCTTTTAGTTTATTTTCAGGGATCCAAAATTCATTGTTTATGCACCACACCCAGTGCTTCATGTAATAAATTCCCTCCTTAATACCCACCACTGGGCTCACCCAACCACCTGCCACCCTCCTCTTCAAAACCCTCAGTTTGTTTCTCAGAGTCCACAGTCTCTCATGGTTTGTCTCTCCCTCCGATTTCCCCCAGCACACTTCTCTCCATCTCCCAGTGTCCTCCACGTTATTCCTTATGTATTGAGTCTTATAAAAACTTTTATTTCTTTCCCTATTCTGCTTTGCATATGCTTACCTTAGATGTTAAAATGTTATAAACCTCTCCTGCCTGGTCCATTTTCTCTCTCTTCTCTCATGATTTCTCATGCTCTCCCTGCCAACCCCACATGCCTTACAATATCTGGATATGACTAATTTCTTCCTGAGCTACTTTATTCTACTCTGCCATATGGTTGCCCTTCCCTCTTCTGTACCATAACTTCTATCCCCTGCATTTGTGCTTTAACAATACCTAATTCTTTTCACTGCATCTGTATCTTTGAGGTCAATACTCAGTAGTGCAATCGCTGGGTCATAGGATAGCTCTATTTTACTGGAAAGAAGGGCCATATGCACCCCAGTGTTCATAGCAGCAATGTCCACTATAGCCATTCTGTTGAAAGAGCCAAGATCCCCTTCAACAGACAAACGGATAAAGAAGATGTGATCTATGGATACAATGGAATATCACTCAGCCATCAGAAAGGATGAATACCCAACTTTTGCATCAACATGGATGGGACTGGAGGAGATTATGTTAAGTGAAATAAGTCAAGCAGTGAAAGTCAATCATCATATGGTTTCACTTATTTGTGGAACCTAAGGAATAGCATGGAGGACATTAGGAGAAGGAAAGGAAAAATGAAGTGGGGGGATTGGAAGGGGAAATGAAACATGAAAAACTATGGACTCCAAGAAACAAACTGAGGGTTTTGAAGATGAGAAGGATGTGGGGATGGGTGAGACTGGTGATGGGTATTAAGGAGTGCACATATTGCATGGGGCATTGGGTGTTTTACACAAACAATGAATCATGGAACACTACTTCAAAAACTAATGATGTATTGTATGGTAACTAACATAACATAATTAAAAAGAAAAGGAGGGGGACAATACCTAACACTCAATCTTTGCTAGTTTCTTGTTTACCTCCTTTTAAGAGTAAGCTCATTAGTGTTTTTTGTTTGTTTGTTTGTTTTTGTCTCAACTAAAAGAAGAAAAATAATACACATTATTTTGAAAACTTTTTGAACAGTGTACAAACGTTAGTCAAGTCCACAATGTCTCATCTCTTCTTCCTCCTAACATGGCTAAGATGAAAAACCCTTTATCTGGGAAAAGATCATTCTCCTGCCACCTTGTGTAAGATTTTGGCTTTAGCTTAGATTATCCTTTCTTTCCTTTTCTGAAAATAAGTTGAAAATATTAATAGCCTCAGTTTCTTCTTCCAAAATATGACTGCTTCTTTACCAAGTGCAAAAGCAACCCATTTTGACCATAGTAAACAGCTTGGACCTACTTTTTTTGGCTCACTGTTTTAGTGAGACAAGTGGAGTGAAGATGACACACCATTTCCAAATGTATTAATAATTGGTAGACCATACTTCTAAATTGAAGATTTGTTGCCATTAAACTACGACCAGACTCACTATAATTACAGAGGTAAATTCTTTATATTTACTATATTTGAAATTACCATATAATACCAAAATAAAATTATGATTATGTGAAGAGTCTGTAATATTAAGAAGATGACTTTGAAATGATTGCTTATCTAAATGAAATTTCCCATTTTATAATCTTGTATAAGCTTCCGTTGTCATTTCCTATTTAAAATCTATTAGAAGGCACTCTTATTTTCCCTTAAGTGGGAAGTCAAATGTGGAACAAATTCATCCCAAAGGAACTGATTCTATATTCCACTGAAGACCAGGTGGCTTCCATGTGGCATTTTGCCTCTTGCATATTGTTCATCTCCTACAACAAATGGGGGTATGCTCTTTAGTAAACTAATTCAACTCAATTAGAGGCATTGTCTTCAAGGGATAACATCATAGAGACTAGAATCAGAATCATACTTTTGGGAAAATTGGGCCCAGGATTTTTGTTTTGTTTTGTTTTAAGATTTTATTTATTTATTTGACAGGCAGAGACCACAAGTAGGCAAAGAGGCAGGGGGGGAGGGGAAGCAGGCTCCCTGCTGAACAGTGAGCCTGATGCAGAGCTTGATCCCAGGATCCTGAGATCATGGCCTGAGCCGAAGACAGAGGCTTAACCCACTGAGCTACCCAGGGGCCCCTGGGCCCAGGTTTTGATGGCTTCTTTCCTCAATCTTATAAAACCTATTTGAACTCTACTGGATGCCAGAACTGCTTAAAAATATTTGGTCCCTTGTAATTTTAACCTTCCAGTATTCAATGCACCTGATCCATGTAATATCCTATAGTATTTTTGTCAAATGAAGACTCTCAAAGTGTGTTTCTTGGGAGACACTTTTCAATTGGTTGCTTACATTTCTGCATTTATTATTTGTTCTAGGCCATCCTTTGAAGATGGTTGTATTGAATAGACTTGGAAGACAGAAATAGTATCCTTTTTTTTAACTTAGCCTGTTGTGTTTGCAAATATTATCTGCCTCTGTTTTGATTCTTCTTGTGGGAACTGAGGCTCAGAACTGATATATAACTCCCACCCCTACACACACACACACACACACACACACAAATACACACACACACACAAATACTGTTAATATTCTGGCTACCTCTATTGCTGTAAATAATAAACTATATTATTTCTGAACCATGAGTCTGCGTCTTCTATCAACACCCAAGAAACTACGGCAGACTCATACACCAGCTTTCAAATAAGGGAAAATAATCTCAGATGCTTTATATTTTTTGATAGTGTTACCTACTTCTGAACATATGACTGAACACATATAAAGCTGGAGCCCTTTCCATTTAGAGCTTCTTCTGTGGAAGAACTATGCATTCACTAGTAAACAAAAGTAGATTCATCTTTTTTTTTTTTCCTCCTGACACCATTTCCTCTCTCACACTGTTGCTCAAATTGGATGGAGTCTAAGGTCCTTTGAGGAAATTTTTGTTTAATGACTCAAAATAAAATAGGAAGAGTCTAAAGTGCTAAAAATACTTTTAGATAAAAGGTATAAGATAATGCCAGAAAGGATAATAATTTTATCTAACAACTGCCTGTTCACCCCTTATTTGTTCATTAACTAATCTCCAAATTCCTGACTAAATCCCTTTTGTAAGCCAGAATGTGAGCTAAAAACTGGGATTTTAAAAAATTTTCATTTGAAATCCAGTTAGTTAACATATATGGTTGTATTAGTTTCATGTGTACAATATAACATATAGCACTCAGTGCTCATCATGACAAGTGCTCTAATTAACCCCCATCACTTATTTAATCCATCACTCCTTTCAGATCCCGTCAAGTAACCATCAGTTTGTTCTCTGTAATGAAATGTCTGTTTCTTGCTTTGTTTCTCTTTCTATGTCTTATTATTTCCCCTTTGCTTGTTTGTTTTGTTTCTTTTATTCCATATATGAGTAAAGGTATTTGTCTTTCTCTGACTGACTTATTTCACTTTTAGCATTATACTGTCTAGTTCCAACCATGTTATTGCAAATGGCAAGATTTCAGTCTTTTTTATGGCAGAATAATATTCCATTGTATATACATACCACTTATTCTTTATTTATTCATCAATTGATGGATACTTGGGCGCTTTCCATATCTTAGCTTTATAAATAATGCTGCTATAAACATAGGGGTGCTAGAATCCCTTTGAATAATTTTCTTATATTCATTGGGTAAATACACACCAACAGGATTGTTGGATCACAAAGGACTTCTATTTTTAAATTTTATGGAAATTCCATACTGTTTTCAAATATGGCTGTATCAGTTTGCATCACCACCAACAGTTCACAATTGTTACTTTTTTTTTTTAAGATTTTATTCATTTGACAGAGAGAGATCACAAGTAGAGAGAGAGAGAGGAGGGAGCAGGCTCCATGCCTGGCAGAGAGCCCGATGTGGGACTTGATCCCAGGACCCTGAGATCATGACCTGAGCTGAAGGCAGAGGCTTAACCCACTGAGCCACCCAGGCAGCCCCCACAAGTGTTACTTTTTCACATCCTCTCCAACACCTTTTGTTTCTTGTAGTGTTGATTTTAGCCATTCTGACAGGTGTGAGGTGGTATCTCTTTCTAGTTTTGCTTTGCAATTTCCTGATGATACATGATGATGGACATCTTTTCATGTATCTACTGAACATTTGAATGTGTGCTTTGGGGAAACACTTGTTCATGTCTTCTATCCATGGTTTTATTGGATTATTTGTTTTTGGATGTTGACTAAAAACTGGATATTAAGTAACACACAAGACAGGTTTCTTGAGCTTAAATTTTATTTGCATGAGTATCATTAACAGGAAAAAATATGCATATGTGTATGTACAAGTGTGTTTATGTATACATCTATCTATCTATCCTCTATCCCATGTCTTCTAATTGTGGTAAATCCTGTAAGGTGGGGAATGGGATAGTCTGAAGAAATATGCTTCTGGATATGCTGGGTAAGCAAATTTAATTGCACTCAGATGCATTGGATATAAGTGAATCACTCAAATGAGTTATTTAATATTATATAGAAACAAATTAAAAGTTTATGTAGTTGAAAATAATAGGTAGTTAAAATAATTTTTTTGTTTGTTGTTTTTGTGTCTTTTTTTGTTTATATATACTATGGTGTGAATGTTTATGTCTCCCAAAATCATATTATGGAATCTAACTCTGGAAGTGATAGTATTAAAACTTAGGGGCCTTTGGGAGGTGATTAGGTCATAAGTGGGATTACAGTCCTTTTAAAGGAGACCCCAGAGAGTTCTCTTGATTCATTCATCATGTACGTTTACAGTGAGAAGATAGCCATCTATGAGGAAGTGGGCTCTCCCTGGATCTACCCATTCCTTAATCTTGAACTTCTCAGTTCTAGAACTGTGAGAAATAAATTCCTGTTCTTTATAAGCTATTCAGTCTATATCATGTCCGTTATAGCAGCCTGCATGCAGAAGGACACTATGACCTAAAATGAGAGCAATAAATATAAAGTTTCAGTAAAGTCAGTTGGTACAATGTTTTTTTACTTAGAGAAGACATGCTGCTTCATGTTAAACCTTGATATTGTATATGTTTCTTGAAGGGCCACTTCTTACTCCTTTGTGTGTTTTCCACAAAGTCCAGGATGATGCCTTACATAAAGGTAATATTTTATAAATACTGTTGGAAATATATACTTCTCTAAAATCTTATTTTGCCTACAGATTATTTGGATCCACTTTGCCTTGTGTAGAATATTTGAAATATATTAAGTACAGAATGTCTCTCTAAATAACATTTAGAATCATCATTAGTTTATGACTCCTGACTCATTTGTTTATACAGTGATACTTACTTCAAGAACACTGAAATTTGTAATATAATTTTGAATTAATCACCAAGCTAGTTTATTTTAACTTATGAAAAAATAATTTCTCATGTTGGTTTAATTCTGCTCTTATGTTATGGTCATGACATTTTCATTAAAATAAAGTAGAAAATAGAAGTAAATAATTAATGAAAAATAAAAAATAATAAATAAAAAATAAAAGCAAATCTCTTGTGAAATGTTAAACTTTTCTTACTTATTTTGTTTTGCTTTTCCTCTACCATGCTGGCAAAGCTGTATGTTGCAGATAAGTATAATTTTCTAGGTGGTAGGTTTGTTACTTTTACTAAAATTTTCAAAATATAAAGAGTTGAATAGTCATGGATTGTTTATTAAACTCCTTATCTACACATATAAAAATAAAACAATGATGCTGACCTGGGTATTTCTAAAATTGTATTCTGTTTTTCCATATTATGGTTTACAATGTAATTAATAAAGATTCTGCATATATTAACATCCATCCCCTTCTATCTCATCTGTATGTCCATACAGAGCATGTATGATTTCTATTCATTTCTATGTTGTGGTGAAGAGATTGTCTGAAGTAGCCTATATTTATGCAGGTAGATCTTAAGCTACGGTCCTCTTGTTTATTTGCTTGTTCGTGATCAGTATGTCTGAAAGATGATAACTATTGCATCAGGTGTGACGATTAAAAAATATTATTGGTGCCTGATACACTGTGATGAAATAGGTAAGTCAATTCATAATTTGTTAATTAAATTAGAAAAGAAATTCCTTTGGATTTGTTCTTTATTAAAGTTTTTTTTTAACGAATGCCTTGGGATGTTTTTTGTGTAATATATATCACATGCCTCAACCTTTAAATTTGAATGTAGAAAAGAGTTATCAGAATGAGCCTAGAAAATATTGTTATGGGGGCGCCTGGGTGGCTCAGTGGGTTAAGCCGCTGCCTTTGGCTCAGGTCATAATCTCAGAGTCCTGGGATCGAGTCCCACATTGGGCTCTCTGCTCAGCAGGGTGCCTGCTTCCTCCTCTCTTTCTGCCTGCCTCTCTGCCTACTTGTGATCTCTCTCTGTCAAATAAATAAATAAAATCTTAAAAAAAAAGAAAACATTGTTTTGAAATATTTTTGTTCTGTTATATTATGTTAACTTAGGAAATAATGGTAGTTATTTTTATTAGCATTTCCTACTTTCCACATGCCCTTACAGATGAGATATCATGTTTTTCCTACTCTTTTTATCGTGGTTGTTATATTCTTCATGATCAATAACAATCAGTAAAAATTCACAACATTAATTTTCTTTGGGAAAGTGATATTTTAGCAAGAATCCATGACCAAAAATTTTAGCTGTTGTTCTTCCAGGAGATGAGACTATCAATGTTCCTGAAATTTCAAGAAATAGAACTTATTAATTGTGTTGGTTGATGTTTATTGTCTCTGAACTTAGAGGTGCATAATTCAATTTAAAATTTATTTTGGGGGCGCCTGGGTGGCTCAGTGGGTTAAAGCCTCTGCCTTTGGCTCAGGTCATGATCCCAGGGTCCTGGGATCGAGCCCCGCATCGGGCTCTCTGCCTAGCAGGGAGCCTGCTTCCTCTTCCCTCTCTCTCTGCCTGCCTCTCTGCCTACTTGTGATCTCTATCTGTCAAATAAAATAAATAAAATCTTAAAAAAAACGGAGTGGACATTATGGGGGTGCTTATCTGAAATTGAGGGACATTATAAAAAAATAAAAAATAAAATTTATTTTGAATTGAAAACAAGATCTTACTGAAGTTTAGGCATCCCACTTTATATCAGGCCTCCAGTACATTCTAATTTATTTATAGAAAATATCATAAACATGAATGACACTTTTCCTATTGCATTTATATGAAACTGCAATGACTCAAAGATGTCAGATTTGAAAAGCACTACCTTTCTATAATTTCTGTTTCCTAGGAGGAATGGATATACCATTTTAGCTCAATTATCCAACAGTATTCAAAACCACCATGAATTTTAAAACATAGTTATTACACCCTAAAAATCAAGTATGAAAATGTATAAACAACCAAATCTCTATCTGTAAATGAAATACTCCCACACAGACGGGTTTTAAAACTTTCTAACTTAAGGAATTTGATAGCACAGACTCAGGGTAGTAGTTTCAGTGCCTACAGTATACTTTCAGGGAGAGAGTAATGTAAGCTCTGAGTCACTTTCTGCCTAGAGATGACCTAATAGTGGTTCTGGCATTGTTTGTTTGTTTTTGAAAATACGTTCCTGGGCATCATTCAGAAAATGCAGAGTTTGGCATCTATATAAATTAAGGATGATCTTTTTGAACTTTTGTCTTTCATTACATCAAATTACCATAATTGGACAGAAATTCCACTAAATTAAGCATTGTTAGGAAATGTGTAAATTGGAGCTACTCAAATTAGTTGCTCTTTGAACTATGTGCTGTTGGTTCAGGATTAGATAAGGATTTTGAAGGCAAACCTAAATCATTGCTTCCTTTTTTGAGAGATTCTCAGCATATTTTCTTAAAATTAGCTGAAATAAACAATGTGTTTAGTCGCAAAGTGATTTGCATTTTTGCACAAACTCCCTATCTCCTTGAGAATTATAACAGATATTTCATGAAACATCATTGATCTTTACTTTGTTACACTGCTGTAAAGTACATTCAGAGTTGCCAGTTAAAGGTGTTAGTGTTGAGATGAAATGTCATGCATTTTTCTTCACTTCCATGCAAATGAACACAGTAATTTATTAAGACACAATGAAGAAAAAAAAATTGACAATGAGTTTCAGATTTTAAAAATCACTTGCCATTCAATCCAAATTGTGAGTTTGATCGGTTACCGAACACTTTATAATGCACCCCCGGTAATTTTACAGAGATTACTTTTTTCTTACCAATTCTTGATTATTCTGTCTTGCAATGCAGAGAAAGCTAACTAATTTAAAATAAACTTCCGTTAATTTTGATTGTTATAAACTTAAAATTGACTAATTTCCATATACAGAGTTTAAAATGTTCACAATTTACATTAAATATATATTCTGTGTATACCTTGGAAAAATTATACTGAAAATTGAAATTAAAATGATGTTGTATATAGCTGCAAGAAGCCGCCTGTCCCATTTCATCTTACTATATAAGTTGTGTCAGGTAATTTATAAAATCCCTGCTGCATAACAAATCTATTTTTTGTTGGAATGGGTAGTAATGTTTCTTCTTATTTCGAAATAAGAGTTGGTCTATGAGTGCCTCTGCAACTGTATTTTTCCTAAGTGGCTTCATGGTCTTGAACTGAGAAAGTTCAGAGCATTAAACATCAAAGTAATATATTTTGACATAATTAGACATCAAGGAAATGCAATTAAAATGACACTGAGATATCACTACACACTTACCAGAATGGCTAAAATAAAATATAATGACAAGCCCAAAAGAAAAAAATATACCATTTGATGATACACAATGGCAAGTTGTACCATAACTTAACCATCTCAGACTAGTGTAGTGTTAAATTTGTTTTTCTAAGCCATGTTTTGGGTCACTTACCACTTTTCAAGGATATAAAGTGCTATCATTTTACTTAAAACTGTGAAATTTGGTCAGATTTAAATTTCAATTTATGTTAAAACATTCTGTAAACTGTGTTAGACTTTGACATTTGTTCCCTCAGTTCAGTGAATAACACTATATCATATTCTGAAAAATACGCTAATTTTTTATTATTTTGAAAAATATCCCTTTTTCCTCTTATGGTAATTATGAATATGAATTAATAGTAGAATTTGATATGGTCCAGTATGACCATAAATACTTTATTGTATATTATCAAATTTAATAATGAATATAATGTACTTCTTTGGACAATTTTTAAAGACCAGTCTACTCTTAAAACAAAAAAAATGGAGATGCACTTCTTTAGTTCACACAAATTTCATTTTATTATATATGACCTCAGATAAATTTCAACAAATCATAATTTATTAAAATCATGTCTACTTAAAAATCTCATAGAAGAGTTAAACCATCAAAAATAAAAATAAACACACACAACACACACACATCACCCATGTATTGGCAAATCACAATTGCTGTAACAATACATTAGGCATTCCACAGTTAAGGGCTATCAAAATTTCCATCAGTGACAAAAAGATTTGTATCCAAATGGACTGATTTTCCAGAATCCAAGAAAAAGTCTCCTAGGATTTATTTAAAGATAAATATTTGAACAAATACTTCTTAAATTTAGGAAATTCAGAACATACGATTAAAGAATATTTGCAGTGCAGACTATATTCAATCCTTCCTTCAAAATGTGCCTTTGAGTACATAATTCTGTTTTCTCGATCTAAATTGAGCTGTCTTCCAAGGAAGTTTTCCAAAATGTGTGTCTCTGTGTGATAAATGTTCTAAGACCTAACATGCTTCATTGTATTTTTACTGTGCTCTCAAACTTAATCAATAATTTGGATTGATGTATAATACCTAGTTTCAAATATCTTTTCCATCTATAAAAACTCCCAGCTGTCTCTTTATATGCTATTACTATTGAGAATTGTGCTGTCAGTATTATTCTTGTACATTTTAGGTGATCTGTTCTTCTCTTGGGCATCATTTATGCTCTTCTCTGTTTTTGATATTCTTAAAACTCACCATAATGTATACGAGTGGTTTTTAGTGTGTGTAGTTTTTGTTTTGTTTTGTTTCTGATATCTCATGTTTGGCATCATTTTAAGTCTGGTATCTTTTATCTTTCTTTAATTCTCCAAAATTTATCTCAGTACTTATTTAAATATTTTCTTTATTTTTTTTTTCTCTTCTGCTGTATTTGGGCAGAAGTCATTAATTTGTTTGTTTTTCCCAACTCATTTATTCATTTTACAGCTATATTCATCTTAGTCTCCATTTATTGTATTCTTTATTTCAACAATTTTCACTTAATTTATATTCACAGTATAGTATCTTTCTTTTCCTTGTATATGTATATCATTATTTTATCATATACTTTTAAGCTATTTTTAAAAATATTTTATTTATTTATTTGACAGTGAGAGATCACAAGTAGGCAGAGAGGTGGGCAGAGAGAGAGGAAGAGAAGCAGGCTACCTGCTGAGCAGAAAGCCCGATGTGGGGCTTGATCCCAGGACCCTGAGATCATGACCTGAACGGAAGGCAGCGGCTTAACCCACTGAGCCACCCAGGCGCTCCTTTTAAGCTATTTTTTAAAAGTACAGTCATTCTTTTTTTTTTTTAAGATTTTATTTATTTATTTATTTGACAGAGAGAGATCACAAGTAGACAGAGGGCAGGCAGAGAGAGAGAGAGGGAAGCAGACTCCCTGCTGAGCAGAGAGCCTGATGCAGGACTTGATCCCAGGACCCTGAGATTATGACCTGAGCTGAAGGCAGTGGCTTAATCCACTGTGCCACCTAGGCGCCCCTAAGCTATTTTTTTAATTCCTGTTACAATAACACTTGGATTGGCATATAAAGTTAACCACATCATATTTTTTAGGTAAGTAATTGTACTTTTTATGTGCATAGTTATTTTGGTCCATGAGTTCAGCTCTTCTTAGGATCATCAAATCTCTGTAAAGTCTGGGTATGCTAGGATTTTCTAAGCAACAATAAAATACATTGAAACCTGGTAGCTTAATTATAATAATGTTTTCTTTCTCAATCATTCATAATAGTATTCCATTCTGAGTAGCTTCCTTCTATTTTGCAGCTTTAGTGTTTGGAAAAACTTGAAATGTGATATTACTGTGATAATGTGAATTAGTCAGGGTTTTTCAGAGAATCGGGAAGAGAAAAAAAGGAAGATATTCTCCAGGGCCAACTCTAGAAGTGACTATTAAAACATCTGTCCAAATTCAATTGAACAAAACTCAGAAATGCCATCTCCAGTGAAATACAAAAAAGATTATATATAGTTCTGGGCACACACATCTCATTTGACCCAATGATGTATATCAATGAAAGACTGAAGGCCAATCACCACTCCATGGGAGAATTTAAAAATAAATTTACTAATGAGGCCAAGAATTCAGAATCACCAATACTTCAGAACTAATAATAACTGCCTTCACTTGATTTTATTCTATAAGATAAATCCTATGATCAAGTTTCAATTTTAAATTCTTACAATTTTAAATTCTTAAATCCTTATGAAGAAGCATCATTTGGAGGGAGCAGTTTTCATAATTTATCATCCATCAGCTTTTTTTTAAAGATTTTATTTATTTATTGGACACAGAGAGAGAGAAAGAGAGAGAGAGAGAGATCACAAGTAAGCAGAGAGGCAGGCAAGCAGGGAGGGAAGCAGGCTTCCTTTTGAGCAGTGCCCGATGTGGGGCTGGATCCCAGGACCCAGAGACCATGACTTGAGATGAAGGCAGAGGCTTAACCCACCACCCACGTGATGAGAGAGCCACTCAGGTGCCCCTCATCCATCAGTCTTAATTGATTGGAGGAAAATGTGTGGAGGAATAATGCCTTAGGGAGCTAATCTCTCTAAAGAATTTTCAAGTCTTTACCCCTTGAAGGTTTTTGTAAAGTTCTGATAGCCTCTAAACATCTAGTGGATTTCTACAGTGACAGGCCTGTTAAAACCTGTCTTCAAACCAGGAATAGAGCTTGAAACATACCAGTCAAGGGCAACTTTGAGTCTTTTAAGGAATTTATCATCATTTCTTTCTTTTTGGTTAATATCTGAAATAGTTCCATATTACACTGGCATAATTTCTCCAGAGCTGACTTTGAAGGAGGCATTCAGTTCCAGCTAGTTCCATATTTTGGCAAGAACTATACTTCTATATTAAAAAAAAAACATATTTTAGGGCACCTGGGTGGCTCAGTGGGTTAAAATCTCTTCCTTCGGCTCAGGTCATGATTCCAGGTTCCTGGGATTGAGTCCTACAGTGGGCTCTCTTCTCAGCTGGGAGCATGCTTCCATTCCTCTCTCTCTGGCTGCCTCTCTGCCTTCCTATGATCTCTGTCAAGTAAATAAATAAAATTTTTAAAAAAACATATTTTATACCAGTTATCCATGTTTATTAACTAAGATATCACAATACAAATAATACAAACAGTTGCTCTTTATTAATACCTTCAACCAAGATCAAAAAATATGTCATATTTTCTCCAAAAATTTTATATCATCTGATAGGTCAGATATATATATAAATTACTTTTAAAGTTTTAAAAATATCAGCAAATATTTTCATTTAAATGCAAATTTGAAAAAAAATCTACTTTTCCATACACGACTTTTTATCCTATTTATTTTGAATTTTGTCAACAACTGATAAAATGTTTAGCGAGACTATAAATGTTAGATCGAAAAAAATGATTAATAGATGTAGGTTCAAATTATTATGTTCCATTAAAAATGATTTAGTCTTTGATGAACATCTGTTTGGTAATATGTTGTATCCAGATATAGTAAATTAAAGACATATATAAAATTATAGGGAAATGACATCTTCCGTTCCATTATGAGTAGAGCTTTTAAAATGCTATTTGTCACAACCTGTCATCTTGTCATTATGTAGCATTATGTAGCAATTAAAAAATGTATACTCTTCACTTAGAAGTCTTTTAGAAATCTAAAATATGACTTTCTATGGTTTGTGTCTCCATATTGCTTTATTGCCAGTTAAAACAAATCCACATGCTTTGATTCAAAGGTAATAAATTCCTCTTATTTGGAAAAAGGATGTTTATTTTTGTTCTCTCACCCTTAGCAGGTGGTTTCATTTTAGCACACTTCAGAGTTATAATTTCATGCTTATTAAAAATATTTATTTTGATCTACATAGATGAATGAAACTTTTATTTTATTAAATTATTTGCCAAAAAATCTGTGAGTTTTAAAAATGTATTTCCTTTGAAGGGTTATTTTAGAGCATTCAAAGAGGATCTAAGAGTGTGGTATTATGCAGTTTTTAAGTAGGTATGAAATGGTTAATTATAGGATTGTTTCTTTAGGCTTATGTATATTGTCCATTATATGCTATAAAATATTTTGAAAGTAAATTTAAAGTATGTTTTATGTAGTTTATTTTTTGGAAAAAAATATTGAAATGACTTATGAAATTCAGTATACTCTCAACATTGATTTATTTTGAAATTTACCAGTTGTCTACTGAACTATTATATGGCAGATATTACTTCAGACTACACTGGTAAATGAAATACTTGGCTTTGTAGAACTTTTATTTTAATGGG
This sequence comes from Mustela nivalis, assembly GCF_964662115.1. Lineage (NCBI taxonomy): Eukaryota > Metazoa > Chordata > Mammalia > Carnivora > Mustelidae > Mustela > Mustela nivalis. Next base: position 77,787 of record NW_028135875.1, on the reverse strand, counting down.
TGAGACAATTCAAAGCTATAAACCTTAATAAAAATGGCATAGTGCATTCAAAAAGGAAGAGTACAATGGGGAAAAAGAAAAATTCGATCAGGGTGAGAAAAATCAAGGTTGCTAGGCAGGGGATGGGGAGTTAAATCTTTTAATAGAAAGATCAGGGTAGTTACAATGAAGGTGACAATTGAACAAATGTATGGGAAGGTGATGAATTTGCGCAGAACTATCAGCAATAAGGTCACTCCAGACAAAGGAATTGGCTATCTTGAAGGCCATAAGGTTGGATCATGCCTGGCATATCTGAGGAATAGCAAGGAGGCCACTGTGAGTGACTGAAGAGTAGCAGGGAAAGAGGTCACAGAGGTTAAATGAGTGGCTAGATCATGTAAAAGCTTCGAAGTCATTGTAAAACTCTGGCTTTTATATTTGGAAACTTACTGTGTGATAGAATTTTTGCTAATAACTGAGAGTTCAAATGTCCATAAAATTTCAAGGATTCTTATTCTAGTAAGACAGAATAAAGAGAAAGAGTTCATATTTTCACATGGTGTAAGAAATGCTCGGAGATCCAAGTGTAGGAAGCTATGGGAGCACAGAAGAAGGCACTAAAATCACACCATATATTTGATGACTGTGACTATATATAAATTTGTATTTTCTAGATTTTTTGTAGTCATGGAATCACACAGTATATACTATTCATGGCCTGGATTTTCTTTTCTCGGCATCATTACTTTGAGAATCTCCAATTGTCTTTGCTCTATTGATGGACATTGATGAACATTTCCACTGTTTTCAATTCTTAAAAATAAAGCTGCTATGAAATTCACATACAAGTCCTTGTATGAACATAGGGATTGTTTCTCTTGGTGAAATGCCTAGAATAAAATGGCTATTTGTGTAACTGCAACATATTTTTCATTTAAAAAAATTTTGAAACTATTTTCCAAAGTGGTTGTATCATGATATATGCCAACTAGATTTTTTGTTTCTTCTCAATCTAGCTCAGACCAAGTACAATTAGCCTTTATAATTTTAGCCATTCTAATAGATATGTAAGCATGTCTCATTATGATTTTAATTTTTATTTCTTTAATGTTTAAATGTTGAGAAATTGGCCATGTGCTTATAAGCCATCCATATACTTTTGGTGACATGTCTCTTCCATTATTTCCTTCACATGTAAAATTGGATACTCTGTTTGGTTATTAGTAAGGTTTTTTATTTTTATTCATTTTTAAATAATCAGAGTAGATGTCCATTATCAGATATTTAATTTGCAAATCCCTTCTCCATCTTTACGGATTCTCAATGGAGCTTTGATAGCTGTGTCTTTCAAGAAATATGCTACTTCTTTCCTGGTACACGGAGGTATGACTGGAACATTATCAATGTTGACCTTTGCAAAGAAAATCATGGCTTAAGATATATGTAGTCTGCAGTTGTTGGGAGTGTTCACCATCCTTGCCTCTAACTCATCTCTCACTGCCCACACATTCAGGTATAGGGGAATATTGATTGACAAAATATTAATTGCCAAATAACACTAGTTAGAGAATAAGAAAAATGCAGGCACCTGATTATATAATATTCCTTAAATAAAATATGTTTTTATAAGTGCTATTGGAAGTAAATTCCTCAATACTTTAATCACACAGAATGATGGAATCCTAGATTTTTTTTCCTTGTATTTACTAAGAAAATGATCATGCCTCAAGTATATTAAAATGGAATAGGGAAAATTAAAAATTGCTTTAAGTCGATTTGCGTGTGTTGTGCGTATGTGAGAGAGAAAGTGAGAGAGAAAGAGAAAGAGAGAAAAAGAGAAAGGGAAAGACAGAGAGGTGGCTGCAGTGAATTGATGAGTTGCAGGATAGATTTTAAAGTTTTTTCTTTTGCTTTCTACATTTCCTTTTCCTTAGGTTCAAGAGAACAATCAGTAATATCTCAGATGCCTGCTGGTAACATCAGCAGAAAGAGTTAGAGGTTCCTAGAAAATTAAAGAAGAGATATAGTTTTCCTGACATAAGAAAAGTCATTTTTTGTCCCCAGCTATTTTCAATGATCTATACCCCACCTGTGTACTTGCCCCAGCACACTTCTTCCAAAAATTCCTGGGAGGTTCTTACAAAGAAATGCAAAAACCTCACTCCTAAGGATTTTGAGGGAACAAGGCAATGGGAAAACTAACAGTCACCACCAGACCAGGAAATAGCCTAAGCTATTGAGACAATAAATCAGTGGTAAAACTCCTAGTGCTATTTCAAAAGCAATCAAGGCCTTTCATTCCTTGTCCCAGAAAATGAGCCCAAGACCCCATCTAGTTTCTATCTGCTCTTGAAGCCTGCAGAGTTCCTTTCCCTTGTCCAACAGTTACCTCTGCTTTATTCTAACGTTGAAGTTTCTGCCCTCGGTGGAATACAAGCTTCATTCAGGTGAACATGCAATACATATTGCACAAATACATATGTGGATGTGCATGCATCCACAACCTTATGACCAACCATACACGGGATAATAAAACTCTCCCTTCTGAGTATTCATCTTAAATACTAAATAAAAATCTCTCTCCTGTTCAAACAGTCAAGGCTTTGGAACTTATTCCCTGTGAACTCCTTGTATGTTGTAAACAAAGATTCCTTTGTTTGATAACTCCACCTGTTTCTGTGATTCACCAAAGACTGACCTCAGTTAGTTCAGTTACTGTAATGTAATATCAAGCATATCTAGTTAGTTGATCATTTTGTTCAAGTCTTACATATCTTACCAATATTATGACCATTTGTCTATGTAATCTTAAAATAAGTGTGTTGAAATTATTTTCCATTTGTCGTCCAAGGTAGAAGTTATGATTTTTGTTCTTAGTTTTTCCCTATATACCCCAAATCTGTTGTTACGTATTAAAATTCAAGAATTATTATACTCCCGGGGCGCCTGGGTGGCTCAGTGGGTTAGGCCGCTGCCTTAGGCTCAGGTCATGATCTCTGGGTCCTGGGATCCAGTCCCGCATCGGGCTCTCTGCTCAGCAGGGAGCCTGCTTCCTCCTCTCTCTGTCTCTGCCTGCCTCTCTGCCTACTTGTGATCTCTCTCTGTCAAATAAATAAATAAAATCTTAAAAAAAAAAAGAATTATTATACACCCTGATGAATTCATCCTTTTACTCTTCTGTAATTTTGACTTGATCTTTATGTCTGATAATGAAATTTGCTTTAAAATCACTTTTCATTATCTTGATATAACCACCAAAGTTATAGTGTGATTAGAGTTAATATAGCATATTTTTTCTTTTACTTTTTAAAGCACTTCTATATTGAATCCTGACAAAGAAACAAAACAGCTTTTTAACTCTGGAAGCATCTTTCTAAATTATCCCTTTTTTTTTTAATGAAGCAGTAGCAATTTTTGTTAAGGGACCTAAACTGAAAGTAGGTTTAGAAATTTATTTATTTTTTTATTTATTTAGTAAAAGATTTTATTTTATTTATTGACAGCAAGAGAGAGAGAGAGAGAGAGAAGAAGCACACAAACAGGGGGAATCATGTGCAAAGGGAGAGGAAGAAGCAAGCTCCTTGGGGTGCAAGTAGTCCCATGCAGGGCTGGATCCCTGTACACTGGAATCATGACCTCAGCCAAAGGCAAACATCTGCTTAAACAACTAAGTCATCCAGGCACCCCTAGAAAATTAAAAAAAAAAAAGGCCTTTTAAAACATTTTGTTTCTTTCTTGTTTTTTTTTAAATATTTTATTTATTTGACAGACAGAGAGACAGGAAGAGGAACTATAAGCAGGGCAGAGGGAAAAGGAGAAGCAGGTTTCCCACTGTGCAGAGAGCCTGATGTGGGGCTTCATCCCAGGACCCTGGGATCATGACCTGAAAAGAAGGGACACTTCTTGGAGGAAGCCACCCAGACACCTCTTTTCTTTGTTTTTAATATATGGCAACTGATGCTTCCCAGCCACGAGGAGCATATTACCCATTGATTAAATCTTTGATAACAACCTATTTAAAAAGGTGTGTAAATATATACTTACTCAGATTTATACACTTTGTGTTTTCTTCATAGTTTGGGGCTGGACCCCATGGTCACAACACTGCTTCCAGTCTTTGCCTTCCCATCTTTTGATACCAGGTATTTGGTCAGCAAAGCAAATTAGTATCAAAATTGATAAGCCCTTGGCACCATATCTCTGGAGCAGGGCTTGCTCTTAGCCAAGGCCCAGAGCAGTTGACCTCCCCTCACTAGTGCTATAGCCCCAAGGACTAGGTCCCTGCCACCAGAACTCAGTCTTACATGTTATGCTAAGCAGACAAAACCAAACCAGGAAAGCTCCGACAGCTTTCACTGGCATGCCTCATCTCCAACTCTCTCGACGTCTAGGCAGTACCAGATGACAGGGAGGGGTCTTGGTCCAACATATGGGAGGGAAGGAAGTAGCCACGAGCAAGTACCTGCCTCTCTGTTCCTTTCTTTCATGAGCAGGTTGTAAGGAGGAGGAAGAGGAAGGGGAAGAGAGGTGAACTTCAAGGGGTGAAGGCCTCAGGTAGGCAGCTGGCTCCTGCCAGTAGGAAAGGGACAAAGGAGAAGGCAGTGAGTCTTGCAGGGAGGGTGGGGGGTAAGGGTTACAGCTTATGACGGAATCTGGACAGGAGTAATAGGGATACTAGTCATTTGAGTCCACCATTGGCAAGCTGGGCTGGGTGTCAGGGCAGATAGGCCTCCCTGGGCAACGGCACATGAGAGAAGGTGGAATTCTTCTCTGAGGAGCAGGTGAAGCTTTGGGTGTTGGGAAAGCATAGACAGTATTGTTCCAGGGCCAAGGACAGGTCCGGGTACTCCTGGTTGGAGGTCAAGGCCACAGTATGATCCAGGTCTTCTACCAGCAGCTTGAAGGTACCACATGCCAGCCACCCCTCATTATTGTGTATAACTCTCTGGTGCACTTATTGGCTTATCCATCAAATGACTCCTTCAGCAGCTTGAAAACCACCTCCACAGGCACTCCAGGATATGGGAGGCTTCCAGAGTGAAAATTTTGCACAGGATCACCCCCAAAAGACCAGAAGTCACTCTGGTGGATGTAGATCTGGTCAAACATGGCCTTAGGGACCATCCACTTCACAGGCAGTCCACTGTTGGTTCTCATTTTATAGTAACTGATGTGGTGATATCTCTGGCAAGGCTGAAGTCTGAGATCTTCATCATGTTGTCCTTTGTCACCAGCACTTCCCTGGTGGCCAGGTCTTGGTGTATGCACTTCTTGGAGGCAAGGTACTCCATGCCTCAGGCTACCTGGTAGGCAAAGTATACCGGGTGCTTGGAGGAGAGTTGCTCTGCTGCATTGTGGCTGATATTGTAACAGTACTCCAGGTCAGGAGGCCTCTGGGCCTGCAGGTACTCCTGTATGTTGTCTTTGGAGGCATATTCCATGATAGTGTACGAAGGACCATCCTGTGTGCAGGACCCAGCAGGTTGATGGTGTCCTTGTGCTGTCCAATCATCTTCATCATCTCCATTTCTGAGATTAGGTTTGACAGGTCTTTCTCTGCTGCATCTGACTTCAACATCTTCACAGACACTTTAGTCAAATGGTTGGATTTGTCTTTGTCCAGCCCAATGGCCTCCTCCAACACCACCTGCCCAAAGTAGGCCTCTCTTAGGGGTCTGCCTAAACTGCCTACAACCAGCCTGCCTCAAGGCAGTTATGAACTCTAGATTATCCTCAAAAACATTAAACCACAAGCTAAAAATTCTCTTCACTAGGTCTCTGTCGCAGGTCTAATTTTCTTATCTTTCATCATTTATCTTTTTCCTAATTCTTATTTTCAGTATAGTTTATTTGGCTTCCAGGTGTTTCCCCGGGTTTCTGTATGCTGTTTCATAGGGAAGAATTATCCTGTCATAAAATTATTTCTTGAGCATTCATTACATCTCTCGGTTAAAATGGGTTCTTTTATGGTATTGATTCATTTGAGTTTTCTCAAAATGGGAAGAATTTTCAAAATGGTGTTTTCCTCAAGGTTCAGAGTATGTCTTAGCCTCATCTTTACTCTTTTTGAAATTCACTTTTCAAATTCTTGTCCCTCTTTTTATCTTTTTAAATTAAAATGTTTCCTTTTACTATTTTTTTATTTGAGTGTAGTTGATAGTCAGTGTTACATTGGTTTCAGGTTTTCAAGATCTCCATACATTATTCTATGATCACTACAAATATAGCCACCATCTGTCACCATATAACACTATTATAATATCATTGACTATATTCTCTACACTGTCCCATATCTCTTTTTAAAATCTCTGATTTTTATGTTTTCTGTTATTCCAATTTTCGACCTCATTTTACTTGGTTACTTTAATAAAATATGCCTGATTACACACTCTATGCTGAAAACCATAGCATTTGATTTATAGTAGTCTTCTTCTTCTTCTTCTTCTTCTTCTTCTTCTTCTTCTTCTTCTTCTTCTTCTTTCTTCTTCTTAATTAACATATAATGTATTATTAGCCCCAGGGGTACAAGTCTGTGAATCGCCAGGTTTACACACTTCACAGCACTCACCACAGCACATACCCTCCCCAATGTTCATAACCCCACCACCCTCTCCCTAACCTCCCCACCCCCCCCCCCCGGCAACTCTCAGTTTGTTTTGTGAGATTAAGAGTCTCTTATGGTTTGTCTCCCTCCCGATCCCATCTTGTTTCATTTACTCTTTTCCTGTTCCCCAAACCCCCCACATTGCACCTCCATTTCCTCATATCAGGGAGATCATATGATAGTGACTTTCTCTGGTTGACTTATTTTGCTAAGCATAATACCCTCCAGTTCCATCCATGTCAACGCAAATGGCAAGATTTCATTTCTTTTGATGGCTGAATAGTATTCCATTGTGTGTGTGTGTATATATATATACATATATATATATATGTATATATATATATATTTCATTTGTTGATGGACATCTAGGTTCTTTCCATAGTTTGGCTATTGTGGATATTAATGCTATAAACATTTGGTGCACGTGCCCCTTTGGATCATATACAGTCTTCTTTACCTCTATCAGAACCCCAGGAAGCTTTATTTATTTATTTACTCACATAAACAGATGATCCAACACAACGTTTTTTGATGTTCCAATGTATTATAATGTCTTACCGCTTAACACTATGCTTACTGCTCTCTTTCACTGTCTGACTAAATCCTCATCATCACTATGCCATTTAATGAGAAAGAACATTTGAACTCAGAGTTCTCTCCATATCAGGGAATGAAGACTCCACCCTTCTGTTTGTGCAGGTAAAATAAATGTTGATGTCTGTCCTGCACATACCCCATCCTGTTCACCAGAATATTCACCATCAAAATATATACACAATGAAAACCATACCTCACCACTTCTATTACCACCCAGCATGCTAAAAACACCATCATATGTTCCTGAATTATTGACTTGATTGATAACCCCACTTCCACACATACTGCACTCCTTTCTCCATGCAAATTTATTTTGGTACAGCAATTTAACCTAAAAATCAAGTCATATGATTTTATTCTGCTGTTGAAAGACTTTTGGTATCTTCCCCTTTCATATTAAATAAAAACTGAAGGCGTTTCAATGTACTAGAAGGCCATACATCAATACGTTCTTCCTCTCTCCACCACTATGAACTCCTCATTGGCCTCCTTGCTTTTCCTCAAAAGTAACAGACAAGCTGTTCACACAAAGTCTATATACTTACTTGCTCTGCCTAGAGCAATCTTTTCCTTTAATATTTGTATAACACTCTCCTTCACTTCCTGGGTCTTTGTGCAAATAACATCTCATAAATGAGATATAACCACCCAAAACAAAATAAAATTAACTTTCATCCCAGCATTCCCCAATGGCTTTTACCTTTCTTGTATTTCTTTGTATCACTTATCACCATCAACCATCAATCATTATTCTATTACTGGTTTATTTTCTTATTTGAGACAGAGAGAGAGAGAATTGGGAGGGTGCGCAGAGGAAGAAGAAAACACCCCACTGCCTAGAAAGCCTGCTGGGGAGTTACATCCCAGGACCCTGAGATCATGACCCAAGCCAAAGGCAGTCACTCAATGGACTGAGCCACCCAGGTGCCCCTCTATTATTGGTTTATTTCACTATTATATTTCAAAAGAATGTGAGCTCTTTGTGGTCAGGTATTTTATATGTTTTATTTATTGAAGTATTCTCAGAAAGGTAGCTGGCAGATTGTAAGGGCTCACTAAACTGTATTTTGTTGTTATTATTGGGCTCCTTTATGGGCTTTACCTCTTACGCTAGAAGTCTATCCTTCAGATGTAAGCGATAAGAATAGAGCCCTGCTGCCTGTTCAAATGTGTAAAAAGCCTGTATTAAGTGGATATTTTAAAAGCTAAATGAATGGCTTAATAGTTGTATATAGGGGAAAAGGGAACATATTTTCCACAGTTTAGAAGTGGAGTTCTTTTATAGAGTTCTTGTACAAGCCTACACTATGGAACGATAATGGGCAGTTGTACATTACAATTATACAAACACTTTGGTAATTTATATCCTTTTTTAGTTATTCTTGACTGGATCATTTAATTCCTTAGGAGCATTATAGCATTTCAACTTTTCATGTTCAATAAACTTATTGGGGTTGCTACCTTTTTTATTCAAATGGAGAAATAGTCATGATTTAATCTAAATAAAGTGTTATTGATTGTGTTGTTTTCTAGGAATGAGTCGCACATGCTAGTTTAAAAGTTTTGTTAAATTCCCAAGTCTGTCACTGATAAAAGCCTTTTGTAGATTAGTAACTTGATCAAAACGGAAAAGTTATGTAACACCAATTGTTATACTATCTTTGTTTCCATCTTGCATTGTAATAACACCCATCTTAACTCTATTTAAGACAAATCATTGCCAGATGGATTTCTGGCATTGATTGCAGGATATGAAATCTAGTATAACTAAAAGTTTTTGGTTTTAGTAGCATATAAATCAATTTAGAAAAATATATGTATTTGAATATAAGATAAAGTTTTAAATTATTTGGCAATAATAAACTAAACTTTTTTTTTGTAAATTTTTATTTTCTAAAATTTCATTGAGCTCTCTTGCAATAAGAAACAAGTTACAAAAAATTAAGGTTTATTTACCCCAATTCAAAATTATTAGGAATATAATCATAGAGGTTGAAGTATTTAAAATATTGAACCCAAAATGTTTTATTAGGTAAATTCATGAATGCTGAGCATTCACTGTTAAAATATACTAATAACATTGATAGACTTGTAGAAGCCTAAAATCAAATATTTATTAAATATTTATATCCATATCTTTTCATAGCTTGGTAATTCATTTCTCTAGCATTAAATAATATTCCATTGTTTGCATGTACTACACTTTCTTTGACCTTTCACTTATGGAAGGATATCTTGGTTGCTTCCAAGCTTTTGTCAGTTATGAATAAAACTACTATAGACATCTTTGTGGGTATAGATTTCATCTTCTTTGGATAAATACCAAGAGCTGCTACTGCTGAATCATCTGGCAAGAATATGTTTAGTTTTGTAAGAAACTGCCAAGTTGTTTTCCATTCTTTATTCTCAATACACATGGAAGAACATTCCTGTTGCTCCACATCCTCACCAACATTTCGTGTTCTGTTGTCAGTGCTCTGGATTCTGGGTATGTACTGGTGTCTCTTTTTTGTTTTAATTTGCATTTTCCTGATGACATATGATGTGAAGCATCTTTTTATATGCTTATTTGCCATCTGTAATATTTTCTTTGGTGAGGTATCTGCTAAGGCCTTTGGCTCATTTTTAATCCGGTTTTTCCCCCATTGTTGAGTTTTTAGGGGTCTTTGTGTATTTTTGATTAACAGTCCTTTGCCAGATGTGTATTTTGCAAATTTTTTCTCATAGTCTGTGCTTTGCCTTTTCATTCTCTTGGCATTGTGTTTCACAGAGTAGACATTTTTAAATTCAGTGCTTGTGCTTTTGTAGCTAAAGTTATTGCGAAAACCAAGGTCATTTAAATTTTCTTCTATATTACCTTCTACATGTTTCATGTTTAGGTTTATAATCCAATCTGAGTTCATTTTTGTGAAGAGTGTAGGATATCTGCCTGGATTTATTTTATTTTATATTTTTAGATTTAGCTTCACCATTGCTACAGAACCATTTGTTTAAAAGATTGTATTTTGCTCTCTTGTATTGCTTTTGCTTTTCTATTAAATATAAAATATAATTGATAATATATATTCTGTTGCTTTAATCTAGTCTCTCTGTGGTATTACAATATCATGCTTACAATTATCGTTATGGTAAACTTTTTTTTAAGATTTTATTTATTTATTTGACAGAGAGAGAGATCACAAATGGGCAGAGAGACAGCCAGAGAGAGAGATGAGGAGAAGCAGGCTCCCTGCTGAGCAGAGAACCCAATGCCGGACTCGATCCCTGGCCCCTGGGATCATGACCTGAGCCGGAAGGCAGAGGCTTAACCAACTGAGCCACCCAGGTGCCCAATCGCTTTAGTAAACTTTGAAGTCAGTCCTCAGTCTTTGTTCTCCTTCAACACTATGTTGACTATTGTGAGTCTTTGCCTCTCCATATAAACTTTAAAATAAGTTTGTTAATATTAAAAAAAAAGAACTTGCTGGAATGCATTAATTTTATAGATAAACTTGGAAACCAGTGACCTCTTGAGCTTAGCAGGAGATAGACCATGGACATCAGTTGTCACAGTGGTGCCTCTGGCAGAACCTATTGCAAATCCCTAGGCAAAATGAGACCTCAAGGATCTGAGAGAATGTCTAAGAAGTACTTGATACATCCCTTGGGTATGGTTTATTGAAGTGTCCACCTGTCTGAAAGCTGGGGAATCTAGATAAGGGAGGGAAAATTAGTTATGATAAAACATATCAACAAACATCAATAAATTTTGTAAAACTAATTGTCATGGCTCATATACAATATGACCAACAGAGGGACCATCAGAAGGAAAGCATCAGTTATGTTTATTGTGAAATTTTTTATTCAAAATAAAGCAATGTGAGGGGAAGACACAATGAGAAAATTACCATTTTTTAAATGGTAAACATCTTACAAAATGGAATAGGTTTTATATTCTAAGTAGTATATTGAAAAGTAAAACATTGGGGCGCCTGGGTGGCGCAGTGGGTTGGGCTGCTGCCTTCAGCTCGGGTCATGATCTCAGGGTCCTTGGATTGAGCCCCGCATCGGGCTCTCTGCTCCGCAGGGAGCCTGCTTCCCCCTCTCTCTCTCTCTCTCTCACTGCCTGCCTCTCTGCCTACTTGTGATCTCTGTCTCTCAAATAAATAAATAAAATCTTTTAAAAAAAAGAAAAGAAAAGTAAAACATTAAAAAATAAAATTTCAATGAAAAAAATTATTTAATTTTTAAAAAGGTTAAAAATAGCAGAACCATTTTTCTTATAACTGGAAAATACACTGTATATACATCTATCAAAATAACTTGTCATGGGGGAGCCTGGGTGGCTCAGTAGGTTAAAGCATCTGCCTTCGGCTCAGGTCATGATTCCAGGATCCTTGGATCGAGGCCCACATCGGGCTCTCAGCTCAGCAGGGAGCCTGCTTCCTCCTCTCTCTCTCTGCCTGACTCTGCCTTATTGTGATCTCTGTCAAATAAATAAATAAAAACTTTTATAATAAATATTTGAAAAATAACTTGTCATGTCTGGAATCAGGAGCATATGGAAAAAAATAATATCTGAGGACAATACTTCTGCCATGTTTTGTGCCTTGCTAATATTTTTAAACAGTCAGGCAACTTTTAGCCTTATTGAAATACCTGCTAAGATACCTGCAGTGCCTTTTGGAGCCCTATGACTATAAAAATTAATTGCAAATATTCAAAATGTTTACTATGGTGTCACTATTTAGGGCCACCACCAAGTATGTTTCAGAAGTAAGCATAACTGTTACTCTTCCATAAGGCAAAAGGGCATATTTTCAGGAGTTCCATCTGCTGTACCAGGAGGTGAATCAAGTAATGATTTTTGTCTATAAAATAATTCACTTTTCAATCTAACATTCCTCATTCCACATTATAATAATAAAAACTAGGAGGAGACTAAAACAAACAAACAAATACAACTACAACAACCAGCTTTTCCTACAGTGGAAAAGTAAATATAACCTTAGGAGTAGCCTGAAATTTATTTTTAAATATTTTAAGATAAACGTTTTTGTTAGAAAACCATATATTTTATATTACTAAGAAATAACAGGCAACGTTTTATGAACTTCTAAAAAGTCTAGTTACTTGTATTTATCTATTAACTCATCTCTTTATGAAGTAGAACATGATCACACCTCTTGTATCTACCCAAGTTTGTATGCTTTGGTTGTTTTATGTTTGCTATTTCCTTGCTTAATTTTTACAATATTTGATACATAATAGTATCTTTAAGTCCATCTATGATTTCACAGAATTTGTTTGAACTTCATAAAAATGTACCATACTTTTTGCACTGTCCTTGTTTTACTTCTCTATTAGCTTTCCAAGTTTTATTCACTTTAGAGTGTGTAGCTATCATTTATTTTTACTCCTCCATAATGCTATGTTTACAAATTTGTATTTATCTGTACTTTTAAAAATATCTTAATTATATACCATTTCTCATCTCACGTAACACTCATGTTACTTCTACACTTATCAGATATTATGTAACTGAAAACCACAACTCAGCAACAATAGAACACCATTTTTCAAAATTAAATGGCTTACCAGAATTCTTTAATTCTATCCTTTATTTGTATTAGATGACCCTTTATTCTGGTATTTGGCATTGTTCATATGGAGGAAAGCTTATAAGTTGATATTCCATAAATAGAAGGATTTTTATGATCGATTAATTATTTTCATTTAGAATGCATAGAATATGGTTGATTTAATATTTCTTTCTTACTCTCTGCCTGGAACATAGTGCTATCTATGCAATAGCCACTAAAATATTAAGTTAATTACCTAGACTTTAAACTGCATATTAATAGGAATAGCATACAGAACTCTTCTCAGATTGGGACACCTGGGTGGCTCAGTCAGTTAAACGCCTGAGCCTTTAGCTCGGGTCATGATCTTAGGGTCCTGGGACTCAGTTCTGCAACAGATTCCCTGCTTAGCCGGGAGTTTGCTTCTCCCTCATCCTGCTGCTCCCCCTGCTTGTGCTCTCTCTCACTCTCTCTCTTACAAATAAATAAAATTAAAAAAATAAATTCTTCTCAGATAGCTAATATAGAATATCGTCTTTGTATTCATCAAAGGGAAAGTGCCATATAATAATGAAATCCAGACTACTTCAAATTCATTTTTTAACCAGTAAGAAAGTACTGGAAACAAGCCAAAAATGTCTTCAATGAATTAAAGAAATAGATTGATTTTCAATATCTTAATGTTTCTAATGTTAAATTGCAAGATTTTTATACTAGATATCAGTGTAAATATTCATTATACAAGGATATTCTAAAAATAAACCTGAGAAAACTACTTGACATATATGATGACAAAAACCAATGTCAGTTTGGGTAAAACTTACAACACCTACCACCTGAAACTCTTGTTCTATATGGTGCCATCTTGTGATGCTGGGCAGCGGCAGTGAGCCACAGCTTCCAGTCAGCTAGAAGATTACAGGGGTGAACACCTGATATTCTTACAAGCATTCTATATATAGAATATATATATTCTTCTTTTTTTAGTGTAATATTTAATAAATTGCATGTGATATTTGATACTTTGTTATAAAATAGGCTTTGCTTAAGATGATTTTGCCCAAATGCAGGCAAATGTAAGTGTTCTGAGTATGTTTAAATAAGCTTAAGGTAAGCTATGATATTTGATAGTTTTGGGGTATTAAATGCATTTTCAATTTTTTATGTGTTTCTCTGTACATAGCCCCCTTGTAAGCTGAGGAACATCTCTATATGTATATGTAGCCTTGGTATGGCTTACATATTATTGGCATGAAACATCTAGAACAGTACGTGTGCCATAGAATTGTCTACAACATCAAACAAGTTTCTTGAAAACTTGTGCCAAAGGGGTTATGTCTTTAAGGATTCTTATTTCAGAAGGGTTCTCTCAAACGTAAGATTTTTCAGAAGTTAAGTGAAAATCTGACCAAACTAAACATTTTTCCATTTTCCCTAGTGAGCAAAGATAGCTAAAATCTATCTGCCATTTTCAACACTGTACTCAACGATTGTAATTCTAATTTAAGAACAGATTATTTATATCAAAACCACATGTTGGCCTAATCTTATACAATATTCATAAGTCACACTCAGACCCTTGGACACTTTTATTTGTTGAGTCTATATGGTACTACGGACATTCATCTTTTTTGACCTCATAGCTTCATGTATGTCTATACTTTTGAAAATACATGCATCATAGTTCCATTGTAAAATGTCTGGGTTATAAAATGTGCTATGCTATCAAAATGGTAATAAGAACATACAAATGACCTGATGTAATGAACTGGACCAGATTGCCAGATATCACATTGCATACCAGAAAGATTCAGTGGTAAGTTTTAAAATGGCCAGCTATACACTGACTGAATTATAACTCATTTAGCTTCTTTCTTTGTGTACAGTATTATACATTAGTCAGTATTATAGTAGATAAGTACTTTGGACAGATGTAAATATGCTGTAATAAAAAATGTTTTTCTTCTTTCTTTTAGTCCTTTTTACTTGTAAGACTAGCCACAAATACCACGCCTCCCCCAAAATAATTTGCAATCCAAATTTATCTCTAAATGAATTTATTGCACAGAAAAATATGTATATATATATATATATATACACTTACAGAAGACATGTTCAAAAATAGTTACACAACAGCAGGGCCCTAAATGTAAGCAGTATAGTTGTTTTGTTTTGTTTCTTTTTAAAAAAGAGGTTATGTGAAATATTAGGATTTTATTTCCAGGCGTAGTATTTCAAGACAGTTAACTACACCTATGGTGTCAACAGCCTCTTGTTGGCAGTATGATTTTATTGGCTCCATGGAATAACAGCAAGAATTTACTATTGCTTCTTTCTTTTATGACACACACAGAAAAAAAAAATTGACACATTTGCTCAAGACCAACCAGAATCATTTTAACCTATCAAAATTGATGGGAGGCCTTCACTGCCAAAGTCACTGCTGCGTTTTCACAATTCACTGCAGACAATCTGCTACTCCCATTATGATAAAGGAGAGAAGAGTCATAATCAGGGAAGAAAGCTAGATTAATACTTGTAATTATCATTGAATATTTAGCCTGCTATAGGATTATTATTATTAGTGTCATTTGATAATTTTCTCTCATTTTATTAAACACAACTGTGAGTAATTACGCTACCTAATATTTCTCTGTATTGGCTGACTAGCTAGCAAACATTCATGAAAATATCCATTAGCCACACATATAAAATGCTGCATTATGATGCTGTTGAATCAGAACATACCACTACCTGATCCTGTAGCTCTTTGAGGATTTGCAAATCAATTAATTCTATGTTTATTGGATTCTTCCCATACAATTAGAAAATTTATAATCGAGTCCATGAACATTATTAGTTTTACCATTTTAAACCAGCAATCACACTTTGATTTTTACAACAAAAGCAGAAATATAAACACACACATTTGGATCAGTTTTCTCTTAGTCTGTCTGGACTTCAAAATCCTATTCCTCAAGATGATGCACACCAAAGTTCTGGATTAAACAAGAAATTAGATGGCACCTGAACACTTGGTTTAATATTCTCAAAAGGATTATGCAACTTCTTTCTTACAATATGACATTGTTTTACAAAGATCCACACTTTTATAATGTTAGTATTTATAATAATCAATAAAGTCAATTAATCATGATTAAAAATCAAACATAAAAATTTCTACTTTTTGCTTTTGCCCCCTCCATTTAGAACTTATTTATAGCCTGATAATTCAAAGGTCCCTATGTTTATGAAAATCTGGACAGAAATAGCTCTAAGATCCCATTCAGAACTTGATATTAATCTAAGTCTTTTGGCTCCATTTATCCTGAGAGCAAAGAGTAGGACAAAGGATTTGAGTACTGTTAGTTTATCTGGGAGATTATCCAAGGTAGAAAAGAATGGGAAAGTGATACAGTGAAGAAGCAACTTTGTCAAAGAGGTACATTGTTGATATAATTGTTGTGGATAGAAAATGAAGGCTTGCTTTTACTGAAAGGTCCTGAGAAACTTCTTTAAGTTGTCCTCATGAAGACCTGAAAACTGACAATTTTACCTATGGTTCTTATTTCCACTTCACTGAGAGCTGTCCTCAGAGGACATTAACTCTCCTACACTTTCAGGTTGTGTTGGAGACATTCTAAAATGAGAGAGAGAACATGAGATGCTATCAGTGTTAAGTAACTGCAATTTCCCATGGAACTATCCACCACAGGTTTGGCTATAATCAGGTGTTGGGCCTTGATATCAGAGGGATTTGAGGCAGTATCATTTTAGGTTAATCATTATATCTGAAATTTCCAAAAACTTCAACTGATGAAACTTTGATTATAAACCTATAAATATAACAATAAATCTACAGTATTCAAATTATTTTCATAGAAATACACAAACAAAGCATCAACTGATTAATATTTAAATGTTACAAAATACTGAACTGAAAGAATTTGGTCATATAACAACGTGTAAGAAGTAGAGCTTAGGTTTAGGTTAGAAGTCAGGATGCATTTGGGACTCAGTTAAGAAATTGAATGGAGGGACGCCTGGGTGGCTCAGTGGGTTAAGCCACTGCCTTCGGCTCAGGTCATGATCCCAGGGTCCTGGGACCGAGCCCCAAATCAGGCTCTCTGCTCAGCAGGGAGACTGCTTCCTCCTCTCTCTCTGCCTGCCTCTCTGCCTGCTTGTCATCTCTCTCTGTCAAATAAATAAATAAAATCTTAAAAAAAAAGAAATTGAATGGATGTCTGACTATCTTATAGGTTTGCTAAAAATCAGTGACTTTGTGTTCACGTGTGGCTATGCGGGAATTTTTAACTTTCTCTAAGAAGTTATTAGATTGATTATATAATGGCAGTAAAGGATGGGGAAAAGCAAAGTACAAACCCCATAAAGACAAAGACACTGAGTATGAGAAAAGAGTAATAGATAAGAAGAATCAATGCATTTGAGGAAAATGGGAATTGAAATACACAATGATTGTTGATTTTTTTAGATGCAGAAATCAAAACTAGCTTGCAAGAAGGAAATAACAGAAGACATGTTGTGAAAAGGCAGTAACGTGGAATAAAGGAGTAGGGAGAGCATATCAGGTAATTTGGATAGGAAGGAGTTAGGAGATAACTGCTTGATAAATTTTATATGGCCCACTTAAATGCACAGATTTCTCTTCTTTAATTTATATGGAGAACAGGGTGTCGTTTCTCTTCCCTTTCAGAGCACCCGAGGTGTACTCTTTCAGACTGAAAACCTGAAAAGCTCAGGACTCAGTTGCTTAAGCACAGCTGAGAGGACATATTTCAATTAAGATTTACAGTTTGCTGTAGGTAGTAGACTGTCAAAAGTGGTTTAACCATATTTTTCATTTAACAAGAAGACTACAGAGAGTGTTTTCTGGTGTTGGTTCAGAGTCTTAAGAAAGTCAAGTGAACTATCTTAGAGGTTTTCATGGCTTTTTATTCACAGTTGCAAAAATTGCTGTTGGAGTTCTCACTATTAAGCCCACATTTCTGGCAGAAAGATAGAGGTAAAAGAGAATGATATCTTGTACGACTGATACTTTGTCATATGGTTACAATGTTGACACCATAGGTGTAGTTAACTGTCTTGAAATACTACGCCTGGAAATAAAATCCTAATATTTCACATAACCTCTTTTTTTAAAAGAAATAAAACAAAACAAAACAAAACAACTATACTGCTTACATTTAGGGCCCTGCTGTTGTGTAACTATTTTTGAACATGTCTTCTGTAAGTGTATATATATATATATATATACATATTTTTCTGTGCAATAAATTCATTTAGAGATAAATTTGGATTGCAAATTATTTTGGGGGAGGCGTGGTATTTGTGGCTAGTCTTACAAGTAAAAAGGACTAAAAGAAAGAAGAAAAACATTTTTTATTACAGCATATTTACATCTGTCCAAAGTACTTATCTACTATAATACTGACTAATGTATAATACTGTACACAAAGAAAGAAGCTAAATGAGTTATAATTCAGTCAGTGTATAGCTGGCCATTTTAAAACTTACCACTGAATCTTTCTGGTATGCAATGTGATATCTGGCAATCTGGTCCAGTTCATTACATCAGGTCATTTGTATGTTCTTATTACCATTTTGATAGCATAGCACATTTTATAACCCAGACATTTTACAATGGAACTATGATGCATGTATTTTCAAAAGTATAGACATACATGAAGCTATGAGGTCAAAAAAGATGAATGTCCGTAGTACCATATAGACTCAACAAATAAAAGTGTCCAAGGGTCTGAGTGTGACTTATGAATATTGTATAAGATTAGGCCAACATGTGGTTTTGATATAAATAATCTGTTCTTAAATTAGAATTACAATCGTTGAGTACAGTGTTGAAAATGGCAGATAGATTTTAGCTATCTTTGCTCACTAGGGAAAATGGAAAAATGTTTAGTTTGGTCAGATTTTCACTTAACTTCTGAAAAATCTTACGTTTGAGAGAACCCTTCTGAAATAAGAATCCTTAAAGACATAACCCCTTTGGCACAAGTTTTCAAGAAACTTGTTTGATGTTGTAGACAATTCTATGGCACACGTACTGTTCTAGATGTTTCATGCCAATAATATGTAAGCCATACCAAGGCTACATATACATATAGAGATGTTCCTCAGCTTACAAGGGGGCTATGTACAGAGAAACACATAAAAAATTGAAAATGCATTTAATACCCCAAAACTATCAAATATCATAGCTTACCTTAAGCTTATTTAAACATACTCAGAACACTTACATTTGCCTGCATTTGGGCAAAATCATCTTAAGCAAAGCCTATTTTATAACAAAGTATCAAATATCACATGCAATTTATTAAATATTACACTAAAAAAAGAAGAATATATATATTCTATATATAGAATGCTTGTAAGAATATCAGGTGTTCACCCCTGTAATCTTCTAGCTGACTGGAAGCTGTGGCTCACTGCCGCTGCCCAGCATCACAAGATGGCACCATATAGAACAAGAGTTTCAGGTGGTAGGTGTTGTAAGTTTTACCCAAACTGACATTGGTTTTTGTCATCATATATGTCAAGTAGTTTTCTCAGGTTTATTTTTAGAATATCCTTGTATAATGAATATTTACACTGATATCTAGTATAAAAATCTTGCAATTTAACATTAGAAACATTAAGATATTGAAAATCAATCTATTTCTTTAATTCATTGAAGACATTTTTGGCTTGTTTCCAGTACTTTCTTACTGGTTAAAAAATGAATTTGAAGTAGTCTGGATTTCATTATTATATGGCACTTTCCCTTTGATGAATACAAAGACGATATTCTATATTAGCTATCTGAGAAGAATTTATTTTTTTAATTTTATTTATTTGTAAGAGAGAGAGTGAGAGAGAGCACAAGCAGGGGGAGCAGCAGGATGAGGGAGAAGCAAACTCCCGGCTAAGCAGGGAATCTGTTGCAGAACTGAGTCCCAGGACCCTAAGATCATGACCCGAGCTAAAGGCTCAGGCGTTTAACTGACTGAGCCACCCAGGTGTCCCAATCTGAGAAGAGTTCTGTATGCTATTCCTATTAATATGCAGTTTAAAGTCTAGGTAATTAACTTAATATTTTAGTGGCTATTGCATAGATAGCACTATGTTCCAGGCAGAGAGTAAGAAAGAAATATTAAATCAACCATATTCTATGCATTCTAAATGAAAATAATTAATCGATCATAAAAATCCTTCTATTTATGGAATATCAACTTATAAGCTTTCCTCCATATGAACAATGCCAAATACCAGAATAAAGGGTCATCTAATACAAATAAAGGATAGAATTAAAGAATTCTGGTAAGCCATTTAATTTTGAAAAATGGTGTTCTATTGTTGCTGAGTTGTGGTTTTCAGTTACATAATATCTGATAAGTGTAGAAGTAACATGAGTGTTACGTGAGATGAGAAATGGTATATAATTAAGATATTTTTAAAAGTACAGATAAATACAAATTTGTAAACATAGCATTATGGAGGAGTAAAAATAAATGATAGCTACACACTCTAAAGTGAATAAAACTTGGAAAGCTAATAGAGAAGTAAAACAAGGACAGTGCAAAAAGTATGGTACATTTTTATGAAGTTCAAACAAATTCTGTGAAACCATAGATGGACTTAAAGATACTATTATGTATCAAATATTGTAAAAATTAAGCAAGGAAATAGCAAACATAAAACAACCAAAGCATACAAACTTGGGTAGATACAAGAGGTGTGATCATGTTCTACTTCATAAAGAGATGAGTTAATAGATAAATACAAGTAACTAGACTTTTTAGAAGTTCATAAAACGTTGCCTGTTATTTCTTAGTAATATAAAATATATGGTTTTCTAACAAAAACGTTTATCTTAAAATATTTAAAAATAAATTTCAGGCTACTCCTAAGGTTATATTTACTTTTCCACTGTAGGAAAAGCTGGTTGTTGTAGTTGTATTTGTTTGTTTGTTTTAGTCTCCTCCTAGTTTTTATTATTATAATGTGGAATGAGGAATGTTAGATTGAAAAGTGAATTATTTTATAGACAAAAATCATTACTTGATTCACCTCCTGGTACAGCAGATGGAACTCCTGAAAATATGCCCTTTTGCCTTATGGAAGAGTAACAGTTATGCTTACTTCTGAAACATACTTGGTGGTGGCCCTAAATAGTGACACCATAGTAAACATTTTGAATATTTGCAATTAATTTTTATAGTCATAGGGCTCCAAAAGGCACTGCAGGTATCTTAGCAGGTATTTCAATAAGGCTAAAAGTTGCCTGACTGTTTAAAAATATTAGCAAGGCACAAAACATGGCAGAAGTATTGTCCTCAGATATTATTTTTTTCCATATGCTCCTGATTCCAGACATGACAAGTTATTTTTCAAATATTTATTATAAAAGTTTTTATTTATTTATTTGACAGAGATCACAATAAGGCAGAGTCAGGCAGAGAGAGAGAGGAGGAAGCAGGCTCCCTGCTGAGCTGAGAGCCCGATGTGGGCCTCGATCCAAGGATCCTGGAATCATGACCTGAGCCGAAGGCAGATGCTTTAACCTACTGAGCCACCCAGGCTCCCCCATGACAAGTTATTTTGATAGATGTATATACAGTGTATTTTCCAGTTATAAGAAAAATGGTTCTGCTATTTTTAACCTTTTTAAAAATTAAATAATTTTTTTCATTGAAATTTTATTTTTTAATGTTTTACTTTTCTTTTCTTTTTTTTTTAAAGATTTTATTTATTTATTTGAGAGACAGAGATCACAAGTAGGCAGAGAGGCAGGCAGTGAGAGAGAGAGAGAGAGGGGGAAGCAGGCTCCCTGCGGAGCAGAGAGCCCGATGCGGGGCTCAATCCAAGGACCCTGAGATCATGACCCGAGCTGAAGGCAGCAGCCCAACCCACTGCGCCACCCAGGCGCCCCAATGTTTTACTTTTCAATATACTACTTAGAATATAAAACCTATTCCATTTTGTAAGATGTTTACCATTTAAAAAATGGTAATTTTCTCATTGTGTCTTCCCCTCACATTGCTTTATTTTGAATAAAAAATTTCACAATAAACATAACTGATGCTTTCCTTCTGATGGTCCCTCTGTTGGTCATATTGTATATGAGCCATGACAATTAGTTTTACAAAATTTATTGATGTTTGTTGATATGTTTTATCATAACTAATTTTCCCTCCCTTATCTAGATTCCCCAGCTTTCAGACAGGTGGACACTTCAATAAACCATACCCAAGGGATGTATCAAGTACTTCTTAGACATTCTCTCAGATCCTTGAGGTCTCATTTTGCCTAGGGATTTGCAATAGGTTCTGCCAGAGGCACCACTGTGACAACTGATGTCCATGGTCTATCTCCTGCTAAGCTCAAGAGGTCACTGGTTTCCAAGTTTATCTATAAAATTAATGCATTCCAGCAAGTTCTTTTTTTTAATATTAACAAACTTATTTTAAAGTTTATATGGAGAGGCAAAGACTCACAATAGTCAACATAGTGTTGAAGGAGAACAAAGACTGAGGACTGACTTCAAAGTTTACTAAAGCGATTGGGCACCTGGGTGGCTCAGTTGGTTAAGCCTCTGCCTTCCGGCTCAGGTCATGATCCCAGGGGCCAGGGATCGAGTCCGGCATTGGGTTCTCTGCTCAGCAGGGAGCCTGCTTCTCCTCATCTCTCTCTCTGGCTGTCTCTCTGCCCATTTGTGATCTCTCTCTCTGTCAAATAAATAAATAAAATCTTAAAAAAAAGTTTACCATAACGATAATTGTAAGCATGATATTGTAATACCACAGAGAGACTAGATTAAAGCAACAGAATATATATTATCAATTATATTTTATATTTAATAGAAAAGCAAAAGCAATACAAGAGAGCAAAATACAATCTTTTAAACAAATGGTTCTGTAGCAATGGTGAAGCTAAATCTAAAAATATAAAATAAAATAAATCCAGGCAGATATCCTACACTCTTCACAAAAATGAACTCAGATTGGATTATAAACCTAAACATGAAACATGTAGAAGGTAATATAGAAGAAAATTTAAATGACCTTGGTTTTCGCAATAACTTTAGCTACAAAAGCACAAGCACTGAATTTAAAAATGTCTACTCTGTGAAACACAATGCCAAGAGAATGAAAAGGCAAAGCACAGACTATGAGAAAAAATTTGCAAAATACACATCTGGCAAAGGACTGTTAATCAAAAATACACAAAGACCCCTAAAAACTCAACAATGGGGGAAAAACCGGATTAAAAATGAGCCAAAGGCCTTAGCAGATACCTCACCAAAGAAAATATTACAGATGGCAAATAAGCATATAAAAAGATGCTTCACATCATATGTCATCAGGAAAATGCAAATTAAAACAAAAAAGAGACACCAGTACATACCCAGAATCCAGAGCACTGACAACAGAACACGAAATGTTGGTGAGGATGTGGAGCAACAGGAATGTTCTTCCATGTGTATTGAGAATAAAGAATGGAAAACAACTTGGCAGTTTCTTACAAAACTAAACATATTCTTGCCAGATGATTCAGCAGTAGCAGCTCTTGGTATTTATCCAAAGAAGATGAAATCTATACCCACAAAGATGTCTATAGTAGTTTTATTCATAACTGACAAAAGCTTGGAAGCAACCAACATATCCTTCCATAAGTGAAAGGTCAAAGAAAGTGTAGTACATGCAAACAATGGAATATTATTTAATGCTAGAGAAATGAATTACCAAGCTATGAAAAGATATGGATATAAATATTTAATAAATATTTGATTTTAGGCTTCTACAAGTCTATCAATGTTATTAGTATATTTTAACAGTGAATGCTCAGCATTCATGAATTTACCTAATAAAACATTTTGGGTTCAATATTTTAAATACTTCAACCTCTATGATTATATTCCTAATAATTTTGAATTGGGGTAAATAAACCTTAATTTTTTGTAACTTGTTTCTTATTGCAAGAGAGCTCAATGAAATTTTAGAAAATCAAAATTTACAAAAAAAAAGTTTAGTTTATTATTGCCAAATAATTTAAAACTTTATCTTATATTCAAATACATATATTTTTCTAAATTGATTTATATGCTACTAAAACCAAAAACTTTTAGTTATACTAGATTTCATATCCTGCAATCAATGCCAGAAATCCATCTGGCAATGATTTGTCTTAAATAGAGTTAAGATGGGTGTTATTACAATGCAAGATGGAAACAAAGATAGTATAACAATTGGTGTTACATAACTTTTCCGTTTTGATCAAGTTACTAATCTACAAAAGGCTTTTATCAGTGACAGACTTGGGAATTTAACAAAACTTTTAAACTAGCATGTGCGACTCATTCCTAGAAAACAACACAATCAATAACACTTTATTTAGATTAAATCATGACTATTTCTCCATTTGAATAAAAAAGGTAGCAACCCCAATAAGTTTATTGAACATGAAAAGTTGAAATGCTATAATGCTCCTAAGGAATTAAATGATCCAGTCAAGAATTACAAAAAAAGGATATAAATTACCAAAGTGTTTGTATAATTGTAATGTACAACTGCCCATTATCGTTCCATAGTGTAGGCTTGTACAAGAACTCTATAAAAGAACTCCACTTCTAAACTGTGGAAAATATGTTCCCTTTTCCCCTATATACAACTATTAAGCCATTCATTTAGCTTTTAAAATATCCACTTAATACAGGCTTTTTACACATTTGAACAGGCAGCAGGGCTCTATTCTTATCGCTTACATCTGAAGGATAGACTTCTAGCGTAAGAGGTAAAGCCCATAAAGGAGCCCAATAATAACAACAAAATACAGTTTAGTGAGCCCTTACAATCTGCCAGCTACCTTTCTGAGAATACTTCAATAAATAAAACATATAAAATACCTGACCACAAAGAGCTCACATTCTTTTGAAATATAATAGTGAAATAAACCAATAATAGAGGGGCACCTGGGTGGCTCAGTCCATTGAGTGACTGCCTTTGGCTTGGGTCATGATCTCAGGGTCCTGGGATGTAACTCCCCAGCAGGCTTTCTAGGCAGTGGGGTGTTTTCTTCTTCCTCTGCGCACCCTCCCAATTCTCTCTCTCTCTGTCTCAAATAAGAAAATAAACCAGTAATAGAATAATGATTGATGGTTGATGGTGATAAGTGATACAAAGAAATACAAGAAAGGTAAAAGCCATTGGGGAATGCTGGGATGAAAGTTAATTTTATTTTGTTTTGGGTGGTTATATCTCATTTATGAGATGTTATTTGCACAAAGACCCAGGAAGTGAAGGAGAGTGTTATACAAATATTAAAGGAAAAGATTGCTCTAGGCAGAGCAAGTAAGTATATAGACTTTGTGTGAACAGCTTGTCTGTTACTTTTGAGGAAAAGCAAGGAGGCCAATGAGGAGTTCATAGTGGTGGAGAGAGGAAGAACGTATTGATGTATGGCCTTCTAGTACATTGAAACGCCTTCAGTTTTTATTTAATATGAAAGGGGAAGATACCAAAAGTCTTTCAACAGCAGAATAAAATCATATGACTTGATTTTTAGGTTAAATTGCTGTACCAAAATAAATTTGCATGGAGAAAGGAGTGCAGTATGTGTGGAAGTGGGGTTATCAATCAAGTCAATAATTCAGGAACATATGATGGTGTTTTTAGCATGCTGGGTGGTAATAGAAGTGGTGAGGTATGGTTTTCATTGTGTATATATTTTGATGGTGAATATTCTGGTGAACAGGATGGGGTATGTGCAGGACAGACATCAACATTTATTTTACCTGCACAAACAGAAGGGTGGAGTCTTCATTCCCTGATATGGAGAGAACTCTGAGTTCAAATGTTCTTTCTCATTAAATGGCATAGTGATGATGAGGATTTAGTCAGACAGTGAAAGAGAGCAGTAAGCATAGTGTTAAGCGGTAAGACATTATAATACATTGGAACATCAAAAAACGTTGTGTTGGATCATCTGTTTATGTGAGTAAATAAATAAATAAAGCTTCCTGGGGTTCTGATAGAGGTAAAGAAGACTGTATATGATCCAAAGGGGCACGTGCACCAAATGTTTATAGCATTAATATCCACAATAGCCAAACTATGGAAAGAACCTAGATGTCCATCAACAAATGAAATATATATATATATACATATATATATATATGTATATATATATATACACACACACACAATGGAATACTATTCAGCCATCAAAAGAAATGAAATCTTGCCATTTGCGTTGACATGGATGGAACTGGAGGGTATTATGCTTAGCAAAATAAGTCAACCAGAGAAAGTCACTATCATATGATCTCCCTGATATGAGGAAATGGAGGTGCAATGTGGGGGGTTTGGGGAACAGGAAAAGAGTAAATGAAACAAGATGGGATCGGGAGGGAGACAAACCATAAGAGACTCTTAATCTCACAAAACAAACTGAGAGTTGCCGGGGGGGGGGGGGGGGTGGGGAGGTTAGGGAGAGGGTGGTGGGGTTATGAACATTGGGGAGGGTATGTGCTGTGGTGAGTGCTGTGAAGTGTGTAAACCTGGCGATTCACAGACTTGTACCCCTGGGGCTAATAATACATTATATGTTAATTAAGAAGAAGAAAGAAGAAGAAGAAGAAGAAGAAGAAGAAGAAGAAGAAGAAGAAGAAGAAGAAGAAGAAGACTACTATAAATCAAATGCTATGGTTTTCAGCATAGAGTGTGTAATCAGGCATATTTTATTAAAGTAACCAAGTAAAATGAGGTCGAAAATTGGAATAACAGAAAACATAAAAATCAGAGATTTTAAAAAGAGATATGGGACAGTGTAGAGAATATAGTCAATGATATTATAATAGTGTTATATGGTGACAGATGGTGGCTATATTTGTAGTGATCATAGAATAATGTATGGAGATCTTGAAAACCTGAAACCAATGTAACACTGACTATCAACTACACTCAAATAAAAAAATAGTAAAAGGAAACATTTTAATTTAAAAAGATAAAAAGAGGGACAAGAATTTGAAAAGTGAATTTCAAAAAGAGTAAAGATGAGGCTAAGACATACTCTGAACCTTGAGGAAAACACCATTTTGAAAATTCTTCCCATTTTGAGAAAACTCAAATGAATCAATACCATAAAAGAACCCATTTTAACCGAGAGATGTAATGAATGCTCAAGAAATAATTTTATGACAGGATAATTCTTCCCTATGAAACAGCATACAGAAACCCGGGGAAACACCTGGAAGCCAAATAAACTATACTGAAAATAAGAATTAGGAAAAAGATAAATGATGAAAGATAAGAAAATTAGACCTGCGACAGAGACCTAGTGAAGAGAATTTTTAGCTTGTGGTTTAATGTTTTTGAGGATAATCTAGAGTTCATAACTGCCTTGAGGCAGGCTGGTTGTAGGCAGTTTAGGCAGACCCCTAAGAGAGGCCTACTTTGGGCAGGTGGTGTTGGAGGAGGCCATTGGGCTGGACAAAGACAAATCCAACCATTTGACTAAAGTGTCTGTGAAGATGTTGAAGTCAGATGCAGCAGAGAAAGACCTGTCAAACCTAATCTCAGAAATGGAGATGATGAAGATGATTGGACAGCACAAGGACACCATCAACCTGCTGGGTCCTGCACACAGGATGGTCCTTCGTACACTATCATGGAATATGCCTCCAAAGACAACATACAGGAGTACCTGCAGGCCCAGAGGCCTCCTGACCTGGAGTACTGTTACAATATCAGCCACAATGCAGCAGAGCAACTCTCCTCCAAGCACCCGGTATACTTTGCCTACCAGGTAGCCTGAGGCATGGAGTACCTTGCCTCCAAGAAGTGCATACACCAAGACCTGGCCACCAGGGAAGTGCTGGTGACAAAGGACAACATGATGAAGATCTCAGACTTCAGCCTTGCCAGAGATATCACCACATCAGTTACTATAAAATGAGAACCAACAGTGGACTGCCTGTGAAGTGGATGGTCCCTAAGGCCATGTTTGACCAGATCTACATCCACCAGAGTGACTTCTGGTCTTTTGGGGGTGATCCTGTGCAAAATTTTCACTCTGGAAGCCTCCCATATCCTGGAGTGCCTGTGGAGGTGGTTTTCAAGCTGCTGAAGGAGTCATTTGATGGATAAGCCAATAAGTGCACCAGAGAGTTATACACAATAATGAGGGGTGGCTGGCATGTGGTACCTTCAAGCTGCTGGTAGAAGACCTGGATCATACTGTGGCCTTGACCTCCAACCAGGAGTACCCGGACCTGTCCTTGGCCCTGGAACAATACTGTCTATGCTTTCCCAACACCCAAAGCTTCACCTGCTCCTCAGAGAAGAATTCCACCTTCTCTCATGTGCCGTTGCCCAGGGAGGCCTATCTGCCCTGACACCCAGCCCAGCTTGCCAATGGTGGACTCAAATGACTAGTATCCCTATTACTCCTGTCCAGATTCCGTCATAAGCTGTAACCCTTACCCCCCACCCTCCCTGCAAGACTCACTGCCTTCTCCTTTGTCCCTTTCCTACTGGCAGGAGCCAGCTGCCTACCTGAGGCCTTCACCCCTTGAAGTTCACCTCTCTTCCCCTTCCTCTTCCTCCTCCTTACAACCTGCTCATGAAAGAAAGGAACAGAGAGGCAGGTACTTGCTCGTGGCTACTTCCTTCCCTCCCATATGTTGGACCAAGACCCCTCCCTGTCATCTGGTACTGCCTAGACGTCGAGAGAGTTGGAGATGAGGCATGCCAGTGAAAGCTGTCGGAGCTTTCCTGGTTTGGTTTTGTCTGCTTAGCATAACATGTAAGACTGAGTTCTGGTGGCAGGGACCTAGTCCTTGGGGCTATAGCACTAGTGAGGGGAGGTCAACTGCTCTGGGCCTTGGCTAAGAGCAAGCCCTGCTCCAGAGATATGGTGCCAAGGGCTTATCAATTTTGATACTAATTTGCTTTGCTGACCAAATACCTGGTATCAAAAGATGGGAAGGCAAAGACTGGAAGCAGTGTTGTGACCATGGGGTCCAGCCCCAAACTATGAAGAAAACACAAAGTGTATAAATCTGAGTAAGTATATATTTACACACCTTTTTAAATAGGTTGTTATCAAAGATTTAATCAATGGGTAATATGCTCCTCGTGGCTGGGAAGCATCAGTTGCCATATATTAAAAACAAAGAAAAGAGGTGTCTGGGTGGCTTCCTCCAAGAAGTGTCCCTTCTTTTCAGGTCATGATCCCAGGGTCCTGGGATGAAGCCCCACATCAGGCTCTCTGCACAGTGGGAAACCTGCTTCTCCTTTTCCCTCTGCCCTGCTTATAGTTCCTCTTCCTGTCTCTCTGTCTGTCAAATAAATAAAATATTTAAAAAAAAAACAAGAAAGAAACAAAATGTTTTAAAAGGCCTTTTTTTTTTTTTAATTTTCTAGGGGTGCCTGGATGACTTAGTTGTTTAAGCAGATGTTTGCCTTTGGCTGAGGTCATGATTCCAGTGTACAGGGATCCAGCCCTGCATGGGACTACTTGCACCCCAAGGAGCTTGCTTCTTCCTCTCCCTTTGCACATGATTCCCCCTGTTTGTGTGCTTCTTCTCTCTCTCTCTCTCTCTCTTGCTGTCAATAAATAAAATAAAATCTTTTACTAAATAAATAAAAAAATAAATAAATTTCTAAACCTACTTTCAGTTTAGGTCCCTTAACAAAAATTGCTACTGCTTCATTAAAAAAAAAAAAAGGATAATTTAGAAAGATGCTTCCAGAGTTAAAAAGCTGTTTTGTTTCTTTGTCAGGATTCAATATAGAAGTGCTTTAAAAAGTAAAAGAAAAAATATGCTATATTAACTCTAATCACACTATAACTTTGGTGGTTATATCAAGATAATGAAAAGTGATTTTAAAGCAAATTTCATTATCAGACATAAAGATCAAGTCAAAATTACAGAAGAGTAAAAGGATGAATTCATCAGGGAGTATAATAATTCTTTTTTTTTTAAAGATTTTATTTATTTATTTGACAGAGAGAGATCACAAGTAGGCAGAGAGGCAGGCAGAGACAGAGAGAGGAGGAAGCAGGCTCCCTGCTGAGCAGAGAGCCCGATGCGGGACTCGATCCCAGGACCCTGAGATCATGACCTGAGCCTAAGGCAGCGGCCTAACCCACTGAGCCACCCAGGCGCCCCGGGAGTATAATAATTCTTGAATTTTAATACGTAACAACAGATTTGGGGATATATAGGGAAAAACTAAGAACAAAAATCATAACTTCTACCTTGGACGACAAATGGAAAATAATTTCAACACACTTATTTTAAGATTACATAGACAAATGGTCATCATATTGGTAAGATATGTAAGACTTGAACAAAATGATCAACTAACTAGATATGCTTGATATTACATTACAGTAACTGAACTAACTGAGGTCAGTCTTTGGTGAATCACAGAAACAGGTGGAGTTATCAAACAAAGGAATCTTTGTTTACAACATACAAGGAGTTCACAGGGAATAAGTTCCAAAGCCTTGACTGTTTGAACAGGAGAGAGATTTTTATTTAGTATTTAAGATGAATACTCAGAAGGGAGAGTTTTATTATCCCGTGTATGGTTGGTCATAAGGTTGTGGATGCATGCACATCCACATATGTATTTGTGCAATATGTATTGCATGTTCACCTGAATGAAGCTTGTATTCCACCGAGGGCAGAAACTTCAACGTTAGAATAAAGCAGAGGTAACTGTTGGACAAGGGAAAGGAACTCTGCAGGCTTCAAGAGCAGATAGAAACTAGATGGGGTCTTGGGCTCATTTTCTGGGACAAGGAATGAAAGGCCTTGATTGCTTTTGAAATAGCACTAGGAGTTTTACCACTGATTTATTGTCTCAATAGCTTAGGCTATTTCCTGGTCTGGTGGTGACTGTTAGTTTTCCCATTGCCTTGTTCCCTCAAAATCCTTAGGAGTGAGGTTTTTGCATTTCTTTGTAAGAACCTCCCAGGAATTTTTGGAAGAAGTGTGCTGGGGCAAGTACACAGGTGGGGTATAGATCATTGAAAATAGCTGGGGACAAAAAATGACTTTTCTTATGTCAGGAAAACTATATCTCTTCTTTAATTTTCTAGGAACCTCTAACTCTTTCTGCTGATGTTACCAGCAGGCATCTGAGATATTACTGATTGTTCTCTTGAACCTAAGGAAAAGGAAATGTAGAAAGCAAAAGAAAAAACTTTAAAATCTATCCTGCAACTCATCAATTCACTGCAGCCACCTCTCTGTCTTTCCCTTTCTCTTTTTCTCTCTTTCTCTTTTTCTCTCTTTCTCTTTCTCTCTCACATACGCACAACACACGCAAATCGACTTAAAGCAATTTTTAATTTTCCCTATTCCATTTTAATATACTTGAGGCATGATCATTTTCTTAGTAAATACAAGGAAAAAAAATCTAGGATTCCATCATTCTGTGTGATTAAAGTATTGAGGAATTTACTTCCAATAGCACTTATAAAAACATATTTTATTTAAGGAATATTATATAATCAGGTGCCTGCATTTTTCTTATTCTCTAACTAGTGTTATTTGGCAATTAATATTTTGTCAATCAATATTCCCCTATACCTGAATGTGTGGGCAGTGAGAGATGAGTTAGAGGCAAGGATGGTGAACACTCCCAACAACTGCAGACTACATATATCTTAAGCCATGATTTTCTTTGCAAAGGTCAACATTGATAATGTTCCAGTCATACCTCCGTGTACCAGGAAAGAAGTAGCATATTTCTTGAAAGACACAGCTATCAAAGCTCCATTGAGAATCCGTAAAGATGGAGAAGGGATTTGCAAATTAAATATCTGATAATGGACATCTACTCTGATTATTTAAAAATGAATAAAAATAAAAAACCTTACTAATAACCAAACAGAGTATCCAATTTTACATGTGAAGGAAATAATGGAAGAGACATGTCACCAAAAGTATATGGATGGCTTATAAGCACATGGCCAATTTCTCAACATTTAAACATTAAAGAAATAAAAATTAAAATCATAATGAGACATGCTTACATATCTATTAGAATGGCTAAAATTATAAAGGCTAATTGTACTTGGTCTGAGCTAGATTGAGAAGAAACAAAAAATCTAAACTGTTGTTGGCATATATCATGATACAACCACTTTGGAAAATAGTTTCAAAATTTTTTTAAATGAAAAATATGTTGCAGTTACACAAATAGCCATTTTATTCTAGGCATTTCACCAAGAGAAACAATCCCTATGTTCATACAAGGACTTGTATGTGAATTTCATAGCAGCTTTATTTTTAAGAATTGAAAACAGTGGAAATGTTCATCAATGTCCATCAATAGAGCAAAGACAATTGGAGATTCTCAAAGTAATGATGCCGAGAAAAGAAAATCCAGGCCATGAATAGTATATACTGTGTGATTCCATGACTACAAAAAATCTAGAAAATACAAATTTATATATAGTCACAGTCATCAAATATATGGTGTGATTTTAGTGCCTTCTTCTGTGCTCCCATAGCTTCCTACACTTGGATCTCCGAGCATTTCTTACACCATGTGAAAATATGAACTCTTTCTCTTTATTCTGTCTTACTAGAATAAGAATCCTTGAAATTTTATGGACATTTGAACTCTCAGTTATTAGCAAAAATTCTATCACACAGTAAGTTTCCAAATATAAAAGCCAGAGTTTTACAATGACTTCGAAGCTTTTACATGATCTAGCCACTCATTTAACCTCTGTGACCTCTTTCCCTGCTACTCTTCAGTCACTCACAGTGGCCTCCTTGCTATTCCTCAGATATGCCAGGCATGATCCAACCTTATGGCCTTCAAGATAGCCAATTCCTTTGTCTGGAGTGACCTTATTGCTGATAGTTCTGCGCAAATTCATCACCTTCCCATACATTTGTTCAATTGTCACCTTCATTGTAACTACCCTGATCTTTCTATTAAAAGATTTAACTCCCCATCCCCTGCCTAGCAACCTTGATTTTTCTCACCCTGATCGAATTTTTCTTTTTCCCCATTGTACTCTTCCTTTTTGAATGCACTATGCCATTTTTATTAAGGTTTATAGCTTTGAATTGTCTCACCCATTAAAATAAAAGTTCTACAAAGCCAAGTATTTCATTTACCAGTGTAGTCTGAAGTAATATCTGCCATATAATAGTTCAGTAGACAACTGGTAAATTTCAAAATAAATCAATGTTGAGAGTATACTGAATTTCATAAGTCATTTCAATATTTTTTTCCAAAAAATAAACTACATAAAACATACTTTAAATTTACTTTCAAAATATTTTATAGCATATAATGGACAATATACATAAGCCTAAAGAAACAATCCTATAATTAACCATTTCATACCTACTTAAAAACTGCATAATACCACACTCTTAGATCCTCTTTGAATGCTCTAAAATAACCCTTCAAAGGAAATACATTTTTAAAACTCACAGATTTTTTGGCAAATAATTT
The DNA here is from genome assembly GCF_964662115.1 of Mustela nivalis. NCBI lineage: Eukaryota > Metazoa > Chordata > Mammalia > Carnivora > Mustelidae > Mustela > Mustela nivalis. Next base: position 44,536 of record NW_028135875.1, on the reverse strand, counting down.
AATAAAATAAAAGTTTCATTCATCTATGTAGATCAAAATAAATATTTTTAATAAGCATGAAATTATAACTCTGAAGTGTGCTAAAATGAAACCACCTGCTAAGGGTGAGAGAACAAAAATAAACATCCTTTTTCCAAATAAGAGGAATTTATTACCTTTGAATCAAAGCAGATGGATTTGTTTTAACTGGCAATAAAGCAATATGGAGACACAAACCATAGAAAGTCATATTTTAGATTTCTAAAAGACTTCTAAGTGAAGAGTATACATTTTTTAATTGCTACATAATGCTACATAATGACAAGATGACAGGTTGTGACAAATAGCATTTTAAAAGCTCTACTCATAATGGAACGAAAGATGTCATTTCCCTATAATTTTATATATGTCTTTAATTTACTATATCTGGATACAACATATTACCAAACAGATGTTCATCAAAGACTAAATCATTTTTAATGGAACATAATAATTTGAACCTACATCTATTAATCATTTTTTTCGATCTAACATTTATAGTCTCGCTAAACATTTTATCAGTTGTTGACAAAATTCAAAATAAATAGGATAAAAAGTCGTGTTTGGAAAAGTAGATTTTTTTTCAAATTTGCATTTAAATGAAAATATTTGCTGATATTTTTAAAACTTTAAAAGTAATTTATATATATATCTGACCTATCAGATGATATAAAATTTTTGGAGAAAATATGACATATTTTTTGATCTTGGTTGAAGGTATTAATAAAGAGCAACTGTTTGTATTATTTGTATTGTGATATCTTAGTTAATAAACATGGATAACTGGTATAAAATATGTTTTTTTAAAAATTTTATTTATTTACTTGACAGAGATCATAGGAAGGCAGAGAGGCAGCCAGAGAGAGAGGAATGGAAGCATGCTCCCAGCTGAGAAGAGAGCCCACTGTAGGACTCAATCCCAGGAACCTGGAATCATGACCTGAGCCGAAGGAAGAGATTTTAACCCACTGAGCCACCCAGGTGCCCTAAAATATGTTTTTTTTTTAATATAGAAGTATAGTTCTTGCCAAAATATGGAACTAGCTGGAACTGAATGCCTCCTTCAAAGTCAGCTCTGGAGAAATTATGCCAGTGTAATATGGAACTATTTCAGATATTAACCAAAAAGAAAGAAATGATGATAAATTCCTTAAAAGACTCAAAGTTGCCCTTGACTGGTATGTTTCAAGCTCTATTCCTGGTTTGAAGACAGGTTTTAACAGGCCTGTCACTGTAGAAATCCACTAGATGTTTAGAGGCTATCAGAACTTTACAAAAACCTTCAAGGGGTAAAGACTTGAAAATTCTTTAGAGAGATTAGCTCCCTAAGGCATTATTCCTCCACACATTTTCCTCCAATCAATTAAGACTGATGGATGAGGGGCACCTGAGTGGCTCTCTCATCACGTGGGTGGTGGGTTAAGCCTCTGCCTTCATCTCAAGTCATGGTCTCTGGGTCCTGGGATCCAGCCCCACATCGGGCACTGCTCAAAAGGAAGCCTGCTTCCCTCCCTGCTTGCCTGCCTCTCTGCTTACTTGTGATCTCTCTCTCTCTCTCTTTCTCTCTCTCTGTGTCCAATAAATAAATAAAATCTTTAAAAAAAAGCTGATGGATGATAAATTATGAAAACTGCTCCCTCCAAATGATGCTTCTTCATAAGGATTTAAGAATTTAAAATTGTAAGAATTTAAAATTGAAACTTGATCATAGGATTTATCTTATAGAATAAAATCAAGTGAAGGCAGTTATTATTAGTTCTGAAGTATTGGTGATTCTGAATTCTTGGCCTCATTAGTAAATTTATTTTTAAATTCTCCCATGGAGTGGTGATTGGCCTTCAGTCTTTCATTGATATACATCATTGGGTCAAATGAGATGTGTGTGCCCAGAACTATATATAATCTTTTTTGTATTTCACTGGAGATGGCATTTCTGAGTTTTGTTCAATTGAATTTGGACAGATGTTTTAATAGTCACTTCTAGAGTTGGCCCTGGAGAATATCTTCCTTTTTTTCTCTTCCCGATTCTCTGAAAAACCCTGACTAATTCACATTATCACAGTAATATCACATTTCAAGTTTTTCCAAACACTAAAGCTGCAAAATAGAAAAAAGCTACTCAGAATGGAATACTATTATGAATGATTGAGAAAGAAAACATTATTATAATTAAGCTACCAGGTTTCAATGTATTTTATTGTTGCTTAGAAAATCCTAGCATACCCAGACTTTACAGAGATTTGATGATCCTAAGAAGAGCTGAACTCATGGACCAAAATAACTATGCACATAAAAAGTACAATTACTTACCTAAAAAATATGATGTGGTTAACTTTATATGCCAATCCAAGTGTTATTGGAACAGGAATTAAAAAAATAGCTTAGGGGCGCCTAGGTGGCACAGTGGATTAAGCCACTGCCTTCAGCTCAGGTCATAATCTCAGGGTCCTGGGATCAAGTCCTGCATCAGGCTCTCTGCTCAGCAGGGAGTCTGCTTCCCTCTCTCTCTCTCTGCCTGCCCTCTGTCTACTTGTGATCTCTCTCTGTCAAATAAATAAATAAATAAAATCTTAAAAAAAAAAAAAAAGAATGACTGTACTTTTAAAAAATAGCTTAAAAGGAGCGCCTGGGTGGCTCAGTGGGTTAAGCCGCTGCCTTCTGTTCAGGTCATGATCTCAGGGTCCTGGGATCAAGCCCCACATCAGGCTTTCTGCTCAGCAGGTAGCCTGCTTCTCTTCCTCTCTCTCTGCCCACCTCTCTGCCTACTTGTGATCTCTCACTGTCAAATAAATAAATAAAATATTTTTAAAAATAGCTTAAAAGTATATGATAAAATAATGATATACATATACAAGGAAAAGAAAGATACTATACTGTGAATATAAATTAAGTGAAAATTGTTGAAATAAAGAATACAATAAATGGAGACTAAGATGAATATAGCTGTAAAATGAATAAATGAGTTGGGAAAAACAAACAAATTAATGACTTCTGCCCAAATACAGCAGAAGAGAAAAAAAAAATAAAGAAAATATTTAAATAAGTACTGAGATAAATTTTGGAGAATTAAAGAAAGATAAAAGATACCAGACTTAAAATGATGCCAAACATGAGATATCAGAAACAAAACAAAACAAAAACTACACACACTAAAAACCACTCGTATACATTATGGTGAGTTTTAAGAATATCAAAAACAGAGAAGAGCATAAATGATGCCCAAGAGAAGAACAGATCACCTAAAATGTACAAGAATAATACTGACAGCACAATTCTCAATAGTAATAGCATATAAAGAGACAGCTGGGAGTTTTTATAGATGGAAAAGATATTTGAAACTAGGTATTATACATCAATCCAAATTATTGATTAAATTTGAGAGCACAGTAAAAATACAATGAAGCATGTTAGGTCTTAGAACATTTATCACACAGAGACACACATTTTGGAAAACTTCCTTGGAAGACAGCTCAATTGAGATCGAGAAAACAGAATTATGTACTCAAAGGCACATTTTGAAGGAAGGATTGAATATAGTCTGCACTGCAAATATTCTTTAATCGTATGTTCTGAATTTCCTAAATTTAAGAAGTATTTGTTCAAATATTTATCTTTAAATAAATCCTAGGAGACTTTTTCTTGGATTCTGGAAAATCAGTCCATTTGGATACAAATCTTTTTGTCACTGATGGAAATTTTGATAGCCCTTAACTGTGGAATGCCTAATGTATTGTTACAGCAATTGTGATTTGCCAATACATGGGTGATGTGTGTGTGTTGTGTGTGTTTATTTTTATTTTTGATGGTTTAACTCTTCTATGAGATTTTTAAGTAGACATGATTTTAATAAATTATGATTTGTTGAAATTTATCTGAGGTCATATATAATAAAATGAAATTTGTGTGAACTAAAGAAGTGCATCTCCATTTTTTTTGTTTTAAGAGTAGACTGGTCTTTAAAAATTGTCCAAAGAAGTACATTATATTCATTATTAAATTTGATAATATACAATAAAGTATTTATGGTCATACTGGACCATATCAAATTCTACTATTAATTCATATTCATAATTACCATAAGAGGAAAAAGGGATATTTTTCAAAATAATAAAAAATTAGCGTATTTTTCAGAATATGATATAGTGTTATTCACTGAACTGAGGGAACAAATGTCAAAGTCTAACACAGTTTACAGAATGTTTTAACATAAATTGAAATTTAAATCTGACCAAATTTCACAGTTTTAAGTAAAATGATAGCACTTTATATCCTTGAAAAGTGGTAAGTGACCCAAAACATGGCTTAGAAAAACAAATTTAACACTACACTAGTCTGAGATGGTTAAGTTATGGTACAACTTGCCATTGTGTATCATCAAATGGTATATTTTTTTCTTTTGGGCTTGTCATTATATTTTATTTTAGCCATTCTGGTAAGTGTGTAGTGATATCTCAGTGTCATTTTAATTGCATTTCCTTGATGTCTAATTATGTCAAAATATATTACTTTGATGTTTAATGCTCTGAACTTTCTCAGTTCAAGACCATGAAGCCACTTAGGAAAAATACAGTTGCAGAGGCACTCATAGACCAACTCTTATTTCGAAATAAGAAGAAACATTACTACCCATTCCAACAAAAAATAGATTTGTTATGCAGCAGGGATTTTATAAATTACCTGACACAACTTATATAGTAAGATGAAATGGGACAGGCGGCTTCTTGCAGCTATATACAACATCATTTTAATTTCAATTTTCAGTATAATTTTTCCAAGGTATACACAGAATATATATTTAATGTAAATTGTGAACATTTTAAACTCTGTATATGGAAATTAGTCAATTTTAAGTTTATAACAATCAAAATTAACGGAAGTTTATTTTAAATTAGTTAGCTTTCTCTGCATTGCAAGACAGAATAATCAAGAATTGGTAAGAAAAAAGTAATCTCTGTAAAATTACCGGGGGTGCATTATAAAGTGTTCGGTAACCGATCAAACTCACAATTTGGATTGAATGGCAAGTGATTTTTAAAATCTGGAACTCATTGTCAATTTTTTTTTCTTCATTGTGTCTTAATAAATTACTGTGTTCATTTGCATGGAAGTGAAGAAAAATGCATGACATTTCATCTCAACACTAACACCTTTAACTGGCAACTCTGAATGTACTTTACAGCAGTGTAACAAAGTAAAGATCAATGATGTTTCATGAAATATCTGTTATAATTCTCAAGGAGATAGGGAGTTTGTGCAAAAATGCAAATCACTTTGCGACTAAACACATTGTTTATTTCAGCTAATTTTAAGAAAATATGCTGAGAATCTCTCAAAAAAGGAAGCAATGATTTAGGTTTGCCTTCAAAATCCTTATCTAATCCTGAACCAACAGCACATAGTTCAAAGAGCAACTAATTTGAGTAGCTCCAATTTACACATTTCCTAACAATGCTTAATTTAGTGGAATTTCTGTCCAATTATGGTAATTTGATGTAATGAAAGACAAAAGTTCAAAAAGATCATCCTTAATTTATATAGATGCCAAACTCTGCATTTTCTGAATGACGCCCAGGAACGTATTTTCAAAAACAAACAAACAATGCCAGAACCACTATTAGGTCATCTCTAGGCAGAAAGTGACTCAGAGCTTACATTACTCTCTCCCTGAAAGTATACTGTAGGCACTGAAACTACTACCCTGAGTCTGTGCTATCAAATTCCTTAAGTTAGAAAGTTTTAAAACCCGTCTGTGTGGGAGTATTTCATTTACAGATAGAGATTTGGTTGTTTATACATTTTCATACTTGATTTTTAGGGTGTAATAACTATGTTTTAAAATTCATGGTGGTTTTGAATACTGTTGGATAATTGAGCTAAAATGGTATATCCATTCCTCCTAGGAAACAGAAATTATAGAAAGGTAGTGCTTTTCAAATCTGACATCTTTGAGTCATTGTAGTTTCATATAAATGCAATAGGAAAAGTGTCATTCATGTTTATGATATTTTCTATAAATAAATTAGAATGTACTGGAGGCCTGATATAAAGTGGGATGCCTAAACTTCAGTAAGATCTTGTTTTCAATTCAAAATAAATTTTATTTTTTATTTTTTTATAATGTCCCTCAATTTCAGATAAGCACCCCCATAATGTCCACTCCGGTTTTTTTAAGATTTTATTTATTTTATTTGACAGATAGAGATCACAAGTAGGCAGAGAGGCAGGCAGAGAGAGAGGGAAGAGGAAGCAGGCTCCCTGCTAGGCAGAGAGCCTGATGCGGGGCTCGATCCCAGGACCCTGGGATCATGACCTGAGCCAAAGGCAGAGGCTTTAACCCACTGAGCCACCCAGGCGCCCCCAAAATAAATTTTAAATTGAATTATGCACCTCTAAGTTCAGAGACAATAAACATCAACCAACACAATTAATAAGTTCTATTTCTTGAAATTTCGGGAACATTGATAGTCTCATCTCCTGGAAGAACAACAGCTAAAATTTTAGGTCATGGATTCCTGCTAAAATATCACTTTCCCAAAGAAAATTAATGTTAGGAATTTTCATTGATTGTTATTGATCATGAAGAATATAACAACCACGATAAAAAGAGTAGGAAAAACATGATATCTCATCTGTAAGGGCATGTGGAAAGTAGGAAATGCTAATAAAAATAACTACCATTATTTCCTAAGTTAACATAATATAACAGAACAAAAATATTTCAAAACAATGTTTTCTTTTTTTTAAGATTTTGTTTATTTATTTGACAGAGAGAGATCACAAGTAGGCAGAGAGGCAGGCAGAAAGAGAGGAGGAAGCAGGCACCCTGCTGAGCAGAGAGCCCAATGTGGGACTCGATCCCAGGACTCTGAGATTATGACCTGAGCCAAAGGCAGCGGCTTAACCCACTGAGCCACCCAGGCGCCCCCATAACAATATTTTCTAGGCTCATTCTGATAACTCTTTTCTACATTCAAATTTAAAGGTTGAGGCATGTGATATATATTACACAAAAAACATCCCAAGGAATTCGTTAAAAAAAAACTTTAATAAAGAACAAATCCAAAGGAATTTCTTTTCTAATTTAATTAACAAATTATGAATTGACTTACCTATTTCATCACAGTGTATCAGGCACCAATAATATTTTTTAATCGTCACACCTGATGCAATAGTTATCATCTTTCAGACATACTGATCACGAACAAGCAAATAAACAAGAGCACCGTAGCTTAAGATCTACCTGCATAAATATAGGCTACTTCAGACAATCTCTTCACCACAACATAGAAATGAATAGAAATCATACATGCTCTGTATGGACATACAGATGAGATAGAAGGGGATGGATGTTAATATATGCAGAATCTTTATTAATTACATTGTAAACCATAATATGGAAAAACAGAATACAATTTTAGAAATACCCAGGTCACCATCATTGTTTTATTTTTATATGTGTAGATAAGGAGTTTAATAAACAATCCATGACTATTCAACTCTTTATATTTTGAAAATTTTAGTAAAAGTAACAAACCTACCACCTAGAAAATTATACTTATCTGCAACATACAGCTTTGCCAGCATGGTAGAGGAAAAGCAAAACAAAATAAGTAAGAAAAGTTTAACATTTCACAAGAGATTTGCTTTTATTTTTTATTTATTATTTTTTATTTTTCATTAATTATTTACTTCTATTTTCTACTTTATTTTAATGAAAATGTCATGACCATAACATAAGAGCAGAATTAAACCAACATGAGAAATTATTTTTTCATAAGTTAAAATAAACTAGCTTGGTGATTAATTCAAAATTATATTACAAATTTCAGTGTTCTTGAAGTAAGTATCACTGCATAAACAAATGAGTCAGGAGTCATAAACTAATGATGATTCTAAATGTTATTTAGAGAGACATTCTTTACTTAATATATTTCAAATATTCTACACAAGGCAAAGTGGATCCAAGTAATCTGTAGGCAAAATAAGATTTTAGAGAAGTATATATTTCCAACAGTATTTATAAAATATTACCTTTATGTAAGGCATCATCCTGGACTTTGTGGAAAACACACAAAGGAGTAAGAAGTGGCCCTTCAAGAAACATATACAATATCAAGGTTTAACATGAAGCAGCATGTCTTCTCTAAGTAAAAAAAAAAAAACAAAACATTGTACCAACTGACTTTACTGAAACTTTATATTTATTGCTCTCATTTTAGGTCATAGTGTCCTTCTGCATGCAGGCTGCTATAACGGACATGATATAGACTTAATAGCTTATAAAGAACAGGAATTTATTTCTCACAGTTCTAGAACGGAGAAGTTCAAGATTAAGGAATGGGCAGATCCAGGGAGAGCCCACTTCCTCATAGATGGCTATCTTCTCACTGTAAACGTACATGATGAATGAATCAAGAGAACTCTCTGGGGTCTCCTTTAAAAGGACTGTAATCCCACTTATGACCTAATCACCTCCCAAAGGCCCCTAAGTTTTAATACTATCACTTCCAGAGTTAGATTCCATAATATGATTTTGGGAGACATAAACATTCACACCATAGTATATATAAACAAAAAAAGACACAAAAACAACAAACAAAAAAATTATTTTAACTACCTATTATTTTCAACTACATAAACTTTTAATTTGTTTCTATATAATATTAAATAACTCATTTGAGTGATTCACTTATATCCAATGCATCTGAGTGCAATTAAATTTGCTTACCCAGCATATCCAGAAGCATATTTCTTCAGACTATCCCATTCCCCACCTTACAGGATTTACCACAATTAGGAGACATGGGATAGAGGATAGATAGATAGATGTATACATAAACACACTTGTACATACCCATATGCATATTTTTTCCTGTTAATGATACTCATGCAAATAAAATTTAAGCTCAAGGAAACCTGTCTTGTGTGTTACTTAATATCCAGTTTTTAGTCAACATCCAAAAACAAATAATCCAATAAAACCATGGATAGAAGACATGAACAAGTGTTTCCCCAAAGCACACATTCAAATGTTCAGTAGATACATGAAAAGATGTCCATCATCATGTATCATCAGGAAATTGCAAAGCAAAACTAGAAAGAGATACCACCTCACACCTGTCAGAATGGCTAAAATCAACACTACAAGAAACAAAAGGTGTTGGAGAGGATGTGAAAAAGTAACACTTGTGGGGGCTGCCTGGGTGGCTCAGTGGGTTAAGCCTCTGCCTTCAGCTCAGGTCATGATCTCAGGGTCCTGGGATCAAGTACCACATCGGGCTCTCTGCCAGGCATGGAGCCTGCTCCCTCCTCTCTCTCTCTCTACTTGTGATCTCTCTCTGTCAAATGAATAAAATCTTAAAAAAAAAAAAAGTAACAATTGTGAACTGTTGGTGGTGATGCAAACTGATACAGCCATATTTGAAAACAGTATGGAATTTCCATAAAATTTAAAAATAAAAATAAAAATAGAAGTCCTTTGTGATCCAACAATCCTGTTGGTGTGTATTTACCCAATGAATATAAGAAAACTTATTCAAAGGGATTCTAGCACCCCTATGTTTATAGCAGCATTATTTATAAAGCTAAGATATGGAAAGCGCCCAAGTATCCATCAATTGATGAATAAATAAAGAATAAGTGGTATGTATATACAATGGAATATTATTCTGCCATAAAAAAGACTGAAATCTTGCCATTTGCAATAACATGGTTGGAACTAGATAGTATAATGCTAAAAGTGAAATAAGTCAGTCAGAGAAAGACAAATACCTTTACTCATGTATGGAATAAAAGAAACAAAACAAACAAGCAAAGGGGAAATAATAAGACAGAAAGAGAAACAAAGCAAGAAACAGACATTTCATTACAGAGAACAAACTGATGGTTACTTGACGGGATCTGAAAGGAGTGATGGATTAAATAAGTGATGGGGGTTAATTAGAGCACTTGTCATGATGAGCACTGAGTGCTATATGTTATATTGTACACATGAAACTAATACAACCATATATGTTAACTAACTGGATTTCAAATGAAAATTTTTTAAAATCCCAGTTTTTAGCTCACATTCTGGCTTACAAAAGGGATTTAGTCAGGAATTTGGAGATTAGTTAATGAACAAAAAAGGGGTGAACAGGCAGTTGTTAGATAAAATTACTATCCTTTCTGGCATTATCTTATACCTTTTATCTAGAAGTATTTTTAGCACTTTAGACTCTTCCTATTTTATTTTGAGTCATTAAACAAAAATTTCCTCAAAGGACCTTAGACTCCATCCAATTTGAGCAACAGTGTGAGAGAGGAAATGGTGTCAGGAGGAAAAAAAAAAAAAAGATGAATCTACTTTTGTTTACTAGTGAATGCATAGTTCTTCCACAGAAGAAGCTCTAAATGGAAAGGGCTCCAGCTTTATATGTGTTCAGTCATATGTTCAGAAGTAGGTAACACTATCAAAAAATATAAAGCATCTGAGATTATTTTCCCTTATTTGAAAGCTGGTGTATGAGTCTGCCGTAGTTTCTTGGGTGTTGATAGAAGACGCAGACTCATGGTTCAGAAATAATATAGTTTATTATTCACAGCAATAGAAGTAGCCAGAATATTAACAGTATTTGTGTGTGTGTGTGTATTTGTGTGTGTGTGTGTGTGTGTGTGTGTGTAGGGGTGGGAGTTATATATCAGTTCTGAGCCTCAGTTCCCACAAGAAGAATCAAAACAGAGGCAGATAATATTTGCAAACACAACAGGTTAAGTTAAAAAAAAAGATACTATTTCTGTCTTCCAAGTCTATTCAATACAACCATCTTCAAAGGATGGCCTAGAACAAATAATAAATGCAGAAATGTAAGCAACCAATTGAAAAGTGTCTCCCAAGAAACACACTTTGAGAGTCTTCATTTGACAAAACTACTATAGGATATTACATGGATCAGGTGCATTGAATACTGGAAGGTTAAAATTACAAGGGACCAAATATTTTTAAGCAGTTCTGGCATCCAGTAGAGTTCAAATAGGTTTTATAAGATTGAGGAAAGAAGCCATCAAAACCTGGGCCCAGGGGCCCCTGGGTAGCTCAGTGGGTTAAGCCTCTGCCTTCGGCTCAGGCCATGATCTCAGGATCCTGGGATCAAGCTCTGCGTCAGGCTCTCTGTTCAGCAGGGAGCCTGCTTCCCCCCCCCCCCCTGCCTCTTTGCCTACTTGTGGTCTCTGCCTGTCAAATAAATAAATAAAATCTTAAAACAAAACAAAACAAAAATCCTGGGCCCAATTTCCCAAAAGTATGATTCTGATTCTAGTCTCTATGATGTTATCCCTTGAAGACAATGCCTCTAATTGAGTTGAATTAGTTTACTAAAGAGCATACCCCCATTTGTTGTAGGAGATGAACAATATGCAAGAGGCAAAATGCCACATGGAAGCCACCTGGTCTTCAGTGGAATATAGAATCAGTTCCTTTGGGATGAATTTGTTCCACATTTGACTTCCCACTTAAGGGAAAATAAGAGTGCCTTCTAATAGATTTTAAATAGGAAATGACAACGGAAGCTTATACAAGATTATAAAATGGGAAATTTCATTTAGATAAGCAATCATTTCAAAGTCATCTTCTTAATATTACAGACTCTTCACATAATCATAATTTTATTTTGGTATTATATGGTAATTTCAAATATAGTAAATATAAAGAATTTACCTCTGTAATTATAGCGAGTCTGGTCATAGTTTAATGGCAACAAATCTTCAATTTAGAAGTATGGTCTACCAATTATTAATACATTTGGAAATGGTGTGTCATCTTCACTCCACTTGTCTCACTAAAACAGTGAGCCAAAAAAAGTAGGTCCAAGCTGTTTACTATGGTCAAAATGGGTTGCTTTTGCACTTGGTAAAGAAGCAGTCATATTTTGGAAGAAGAAACTGAGGCTATTAATATTTTCAACTTATTTTCAGAAAAGGAAAGAAAGGATAATCTACGCTAAAGCCAAAATCTTACACAAGGTGGCAGGAGAATGATCTTTTCCCAGATAAAGGGTTTTTCATCTTAGCCATGTTAGGAGGAAGAAGAGATGAGACATTGTGGACTTGACTAACGTTTGTACACTGTTCAAAAAGTTTTCAAAATAATGTGTATTATTTTTATTCTTTTAGTTGAGAGAAAAACAAACAAACAAACAAAAAACACTAATGAGCTTACTCTTAAAAGGAGGTAAACAAGAAACTAGCAAAGATTGAGTGTTAGGTATTGTCCCCCTCCTTTTCTTTTTAATTATGTTATGTTAGTTACCATACAATACATCATTAGTTTTTGACGTAGTGTTCCATGATTCATTGTTTGTGTAAATCACCCAATGCCCCATGCAATATGTGCACTCCTTAATACCCATCACCAGTCTCACCCATCCCCACATCCTTCTCATCTTTAAAACCCTCAGTTTGTTTCTTGGAGTCCATAGTTTTTCATGTTTCATTTCCCCTTCCAATCCCCCCACTTCATTTTTCCTTTCCTTCTCCTAATGTCCTCCATGCTATTCCTTAGGTTCCACAAATAAGTGAAACCATATGATGATTGACTTTCACTGCTTGACTTATTTCACTTAACATAATCTCCTACATTCCCATCCATGTTGATGCAAAAGTTGGGTATTCATCCTTTCTGATGGCTGAGTGATATTCCATTGTATCCATAGATCACATCTTCTTTATCCGTTTGTCTGTTGAAGGGGATCTTGGCTCTTTCAACAGAATGGCTATAGTGGACATTGCTGCTATGAACACTGGGGTGCATATGGCCCTTCTTTCCAGTAAAATAGAGCTAGCCTATGACCCAGCGATTGCACTACTGAGTATTGACCTCAAAGATACAGATGCAGTGAAAAGAATTAGGTATTGTTAAAGCACAAATGCAGGGGATAGAAGTTATGGTACAGAAGAGGGAAGGGCAACCATATGGCAGAGTAGAATAAAGTAGCTCAGGAAGAAATTAGTCATATCCAGATATTGTAAGGCATGAGGGGTTGGCAGGGAGAGCATGAGAAATCATGAGAGAAGAGAGAGAAAATGGACCAGGCAGGAGAGGTTTATAACATTTTAACATCTAAGGTAAGCATATGCAAAGCAGAATAGGGAAAGAAATAAAAGTTCTTATAAGACTCAATACATAAGGAATAACGTGGAGGACACTGGGAGATGGAGAGAAGTGTGCTGGGGGAAATCGGAGGGAGAGACAAACCATGAGAGACTGTGGACTCTGAGAAACAAACTGAGGGTTTTGAAGAGGAGGGTGGCAGGTGGTTGGGTGAGCCCAGTGGTGGGTATTAAGGAGGGAATTTATTACATGAAGCACTGGGTGTGGTGCATAAACAATGAATTTTGGATCCCTGAAAATAAACTAAAAGAAAAAAAAGACTGACTACAGACATGGAACTCAGTGTAACACAGATATGGAACTCACTGTAATACCAGCCACTTCCCACCGACACACACAGACTATGATAATAATAAATAATAATGCAATTAAGAAAATTTCCTGCCAAATAATTTTTCCTCTTTTTTATTTTTATGATTATTATTTTTATTTTATTTTTAAAGTTTTTATTTAAATTCCAGTTAGTTAAAATAAGGTTAATATTAGTTTCAGGTGTACAATATAGTGATCAACACTGCCATACAATGGCTTAAATAAAAAAATGAAAAAAATTTTTTTAAAGATTTTATTTTTAAATAAAACCTCTACACCCAAGGTGGATTTCAAACGTACAACTCCAAGATCAAGATTTATATATTTTACTGACTGTTCCAGCCAGGCACCCCAACAAATAAAAATTTTATAAAATTGTTGAGTTTGTGGGAGTCTCATTTGCTTAGTCAGTTAAGTGTCTGCCTTTGGTTCAGATCAGGATCTCAAGAGTCCTGGGATCGAGCCCCATATTGCTCATGCTCTCTCTCTCTCTCTCTCTCTGGCTTTTGCTCTTAAATAAATAAATAAAATATTTAAAAAAAAATTGTTGAATTTGTTTAACTAGTTTTAAACTAGTAGACAGAGATGAAGATAAAGTATGATGTCATGGCACGGAATAATACAACTTACACTTTTTAAAAAAAAATGTGCAATGCAAGTTACCTCACTTCTTTTATCACCACACTGGGACTTTCCCTACTGAGTTGTTGTAATGTAAAGACCTATTTTATATTTTTATATTTTAGCAAGAGGCTTTCATTGAGGTTAACCCTTAAACTGTCCTTGCTCCCCTTCCCCCAGGGGATTCACTTAAAAACAAGTCCTGGAAATCAGCTCCAGGTAACAAAGCCCATATACAAGGGTGGGTCAGGCCAGGTGGAGACATCAATGAGGGGGGGGGGGCGGGGGCGGTGTTTGCATATTGTCTCCCTAGATACTAATGAGTATGCCCCACTCCTCTGCTCTTTGGGAACCTTTTTGGCACTAATCCTAATCAAGGTGTAATAGGCTGGGTCAAATGTCTATACTAGGGTAAATTGAACCTCAATTGGTCACCTAGCCTCACTGTGGAGTTTCCTGTGTGTGTTAAAATCTCATTGGTCACCTGTGCGTGGCCAGGCCTGACTGCATGGCCTTTGCCCTTAAAAGCTAGACTGTGAAACAGCAAAGGGTTGCCTTCTCTCATAAGAGGTGTGGCCCTAAACGTTCGGTTAGATTCTTGATGCTTCGCATGAAATAAAGCTTTGCTTGACCTTTGCTTTACATCAGTCTCGCTCCTTTAATCATAGACCCATTATTGGGGCATAACAGTATTAATCTTAAAGTTATAAGTCCACAATGCATCCATCATCCATTCTACCCCTTAACATTCCCCTTTGGATAGACCCATGATCTAGAACAAGCCTTATTTTATAGTGCCTTGTAGGTGATTTTGGCTGCTGCCTAAATTGCCTACTTTCCTCTCACCATTACCACGGAAATTGGGTCCACTGAAACAAAGGGGTAGTGTAAGAAATTAACACTTCCATAAATCTCTTTAAATAATAAAGTATAAGATAGTGATACCTTTTTTTCTGCCATATAACCAATTCTTGCAAGAATAAGGTCATATAAAAGAATTTACAACACATGCTAGCATTATCCTACTGGACCCAGATCATTTGTATGTTTCTCTGTCTCTGAGAAATGTAGTTATTTACATGACTGAAACCTGAAAATTGTTTGATATGACCACTAATATCACCTTCTTTTTTTAAAGCCTGTTTAAGGCTTCTGTAATACATAGGTTTTTTAAAAACTTATTAAGCATCTTGTATATATCAAACACTTTAAAAATCTCTGCTTTAAAAAAAAAACTCTACCTCAATGGAACTTTGAGTCTGAAAAAGATACAGGCAATATACAAGGCAACAGATAGAATAATTACATATTTGATTATATACTCTGAGGATGTCACATTAAATTGATATGAAAACGATCAGAAGGATCTGGATTTCTTGTCAAAATTTTTTGCCTTACAAAGAAATTGATATTTAGGGAAAGTTGTTACTGAAAGAGGTCCTGTGTCAACCAAAAATGTTAAATCATGATCTCGCTAAATTTTCCAGTTGTGATCATTGCTTTGTTTAGCTGTCTTCTATTAAGACTGAATTTAGTAATTCAGTCTCAGATTTCAGTAAGTCTTTTTTTAAAAGATTTTATTTATTTATTAGAGAGAGAGAGAGGGAGGGGCAGAGGGAGAGGAAGAACCAGACTCCTTGCTGAGCAGGCAGCTGATGCAGGACTGGATCCTAGTACCCTGGCATCATGACCTAAGCTGAAGGAAGACACTTAACCAACTGAGCCACCCAGGCACTCTAGACTGTAAACTTCTTAAAGGTAAAAAAGTTTATTCTTCTAGTAGTTCCACAGACATTTCTAACATCCATAAGAAAGCATGTACTGATGTAAAATGCCAGCAAATCAAATTATTTAAAAAAGAAAGAAAGAAAGAAAAGATATATCTGGATAAAGAGAAAAACAGAAAATCTAATAATACATTGAATTATTAGAGCAAAGAGTGGAGGAAGAGAAAATAAATATGAAATAGAGATTTCCACTAAAAGAAAAAAATTGAATAAGGCAGGAGATTTAGAAAATTATTATGACAGACTTGAGAAAAAAATAAAATAGGAATTTTTAGAAAATAGCAATAAATGAAAAGGTAAATTGTTCCTACCTTTATAATATTAGCTGTTTGTTGTTGTTGTTGTTGCTAATTTACCTATTTAAGCTAATAAACAAAGAAAGGTTTCATTTAGGAATAAGGTTTCTATGTATATATATATATATATTTTTTTTTTCCATTTAGGGATAAGGTATATATATATATATATTTTAATTTTAATTGTTAGAAAATGTGTCACAGAAAGTGTTTAAACTTTAAGATACAGATGCAACATGTAATGAACTGCATTGTTTGAACGTCTAATTTGTAAATGCTGTTAGAGGAAACTTGGTGGAAATGTTCCTATGTGCTTGTGTTTCTGGAACTAAGTATATTTATTAATAAGGAATAGTTTAAAATTATGAAATGACCAGGAGTGGACAATTTTCCTAATCCTATCAGCTCTTTGCAGCTCTTTTATTAGCCCCCTTCAGGAATATCAGCTTTTTTATCTAATTAAATTTTATATTAATGTGCTTTTGACTTTTGGCCTTTCTCTTCCTTCTGTTCTTTTTTTTCCCCTAAATTACATGTTTCTGTTTAACAGCTACTATCAATTCTTTGATATGAATTCTCAACATCAATTTACTAACTCCAGAGATGAAGGAGCATCAATATTTAGAAGCGAAGAATACAAAGCCTTGGGCATCTGGATGGCTCAGTCACTTAAGCATCTGCCTTCGACTCAGGTGGTGATCCCAGGGTCGTGGGATGGAACCCCAGGTTGAACTTTCTGCTCAGCTGGGAGCCTACTTCTCCCTCTCCTTTTGCCTGCAGCTCCCTTTGTTTGCGTTCTCCCTCTCTTTGTCAACTAAATAAAATATAATAAAATAATGTAAATAATACATTTATTTATTTATTAAAATGCAATTATTACACAATACATAATGTATTGCATAATTATAATAATGGTTAAATAATTTATTAAATATTTATATTAAATATATCAATTTAATTAAATAAATATTTTTAGAATTTAAAATATTTCAAATTTAGATTATTAAATATTAAATCATTAATTTAATAAATAAATATCTAAACATAATTAAATAAAATAATTTATTTATTAAAATGAATAAAATAATGTTGTCATTATCTCAGCATGTATTTTTAAATAGTCTAAAAAAAAAATCTAATAAAGTCTAAATACATTGAGTTCAGATATTTATACAAGTTAACCCAGACACTCAACCCACAGTTTCAAAACTTTTGTTTTTATCTACTACTCAAAATACGATTTTAATGTATTTATTTGTAACTTTGACATAGCAAGGAAACTTGGAGGAAAAGGAGACATTTGCTTTTAATATTTGAAAATTATTTTGTTGATTTAAAAAAATAAAAACCTTAACACGTGAGCATTTCTTCTTAAATAACACTGTGAAGTTTCTGAGTCGCATTCTATTAAAAGTGCTGATAAAATGGCCTCAGTTACTCATTTAAATTATCAGCTGAATGGGTAACAAATGAAGTAGAGAGCTTTTTAATTATTTATGAATGTATTGCTTGTGGATGGAGTGCCACATAGAGTTACCTCTCTTTTTGGCTTTGTTTTGTGAGCAGCAGTGGAATCTATGAATGAGATTAAACATAAGGACATTCACAGAAATTCTTAATGAACTTCTGGGGAAGGGCAATAAGTGCAAGGAAAAACTGCAGCAAGACTAATTACAAATTTCAAGTGGTCATCGCTTAATTATAGAAGCTTTTAAGTTCAAGTAATATATCTTTTTCATGAGCCTATCATATTGTATTAATTACCACAAACTGCACTCTTGAACACTTATCTTTTCACATATTTCTTATTCTTAGTACTTAAAATTACCCTTATGATTGATAAGTAAATGGATTTTACTGACAATGCATTTATTTACATAAATAAATAATGCTGTTTATATATATAAAAACAATTGAATGTGTTCAATGAATTTTTTTTCAAATTAACATCTTAATTCTACCACATTAGTTACAAATAGATATAGACTTTATAGATTCATCAAATATTTTATTCTCAAATTTATATGTCCTTTGTGAAGTAAATGAAACTGTATATATTAAATATAATCCTATCACATGTAACAGTTACTAGTGCATCCCAGGACATACATAGGTCAGGTCCTCCTCAAGGCATCACGGATAACTGGATTTCACTTTCTATCCTAGGAGTCTTCTGTATATTTCTGTGGCTTTTATACTACAATCAGGAGGAAGAATTCTTTTGCTAAAAGCTTCCAAATGACTATGCGAGTAGATTATTTGTAGACTAGTGATATAATATTATTGTTTAATATGTGAAGCATGATAAAATAAAATGCTATTGCCATATTTAATTTGTTCAGTAAAGCATTCATTTAGTTATCAAGCATTCATTTTCTTTTTTTAAAGATTTTATTTATTTATTTGACAGACAGAGATCACAAGTAGACAGAGAGGCAGGCAGAGAGAAAGGAAGGGAAGCAGGATCCCTGCTGAGCAGAGAGCCTGATGTGGGGCTCTATCCCAGGACTCTGGGATCATGACCTGAGCAGAAGGCAGAGGCTTTAACACACTGAGCCACCCAAGAGCCCCAAGCATTCATTTTCTTTATACAGAAGAGATAGAACAATATTATATAGTAGAAAATACAGTAAATAATCTAGAAACCTTGATCATTTTGTTTTGGCAATTTTAGAACATAAAATTAGCTAAAGCTCAAGTGCAAGTTATATTTGTATCATAGGAGGAAAAGTTAATTAAAAGTTTGTTTATTACCATAGTTTAACACTTCAACAAAATGATAACGAGTCCAAAATCAATGAATATATGAAGTATACAATAAAAACAATAATCTTGAGTGTATGTGACTCACTGTAGGTATTGATAGGCTAGAAATCAAAGGGAAAGTATCTATAGGGTTTGTTCAGTTCCATGCTCATCAGATTAATAGGCTTTCTCATATTGCTTCCTTCACCACATTAATTTGTCTAATGAAGTTTTCAAGAGTTAAAGACAGTGATAGGTTCATGGCTGGAGAGAAGGTACAGAATCTAAGATAGTTCAGCAGTGCTTATTATTTAAGAGAAAGACAGCATGGGAGGTGAGGGGTATATCATGCATCCTGTTTTCACTCCCTTTGTGGAGCACCTAGCTGGAGGTCATGTAATAATAACCAATGACCAAAAAACAATAAAAAAACCCAAACATCCATGTGGAAGTGCCATCCTTGCCTGGAGATGAGTAGACTGCTCAAACAGATCCTGGGCAGGCATCTCAGCCCAGGCCTGTGCTGGGGAAGCTGGTTCATGGCTTTGGGCGCAATCAGGAAGCCAGCAAACTGACGGGAGAGTGCAGCCAGGGTTAACAGGACTGATGATCTTTTTGCAGCCAGGCCGCGGGTGGACACCCGCTCAAGAAGCCAGGCTAGGAGGCTGCCCAGCGCCAGCGCTGGCAAAGCTTGCAGCCCCCGGGGCTTCCCCCCGCGCCCCAGCCAGGGCGGGGCCTCAGGAGGGAGGGGGGCGGGGCGGCGCGGGAGAAGGGGCTTTGCTAATTGCCAAAGCGAAAAGGGAGCTCGCGGAGGACTCAGGAGGGAGGGGGGCGGGGGCGGGTGGAGGGCGGCGGGGAGAAGGCGCTTTGCTAATTGCCGAAGCTGGAAGTGAGCTCACAGAGGATGTGGCTGAGAGTCTGGGAGGAGGTGGAGGGGCTGGCGGAGGAGGGGCGGGCAGCGCCGCAGTGCTGTGCTGCGGCCCAGTCGGGACTGCAGGACCCACCGGACTCGCCGCCCCTACGCTCCCATGTGAGGCTCCGCTGTCCCGCTCCTGCTTCCTGCTGCCCCTCCCTGCCCCAAGGCTTCTCCGGACCACCCTCTGCACAGGGGTAAAGTGACACCGCGCCGCGCCCTCACCTGGAGCAGAAAGCGCGGACCCGACCTGGGGGCGGAGAGGGAGGTTGTGGAGGCCCAGCCTCCCGGAACCCCAGGGCACCGGGACCACCCCGGACGCTGCGCCAAACCCGGGTCCTCATGGGGTCGGGCTGGGGACAGCGCCTTGCGCGGTGCCCCCCGCCAGCAGGCACGCTAGCCCCCATCTTTCCGCAGCCCCATGCGCCCGTGCTGAGGACCCCCTTCCCTCCCCCGCCGTGGCCCCGCTGCTTTTGTTCTGGACTTGGGATCCCAGGTGGAAACTAGTCCCTCAGACCTCCCTGGCAGCAAGGAGGGCAGGGAGGGATTCTTGGTTTTCTGCCCTGGCTCCTCCTCTCTCCCCATTCACAAGCCTTTTGGCTTCCCTTTCCTCTCCTCATTGTCAGTTTTCTGAAATGGTTTTCTTCTGCATGTTGACCCAAAGAGCTATTTCATGAATGAATATACACGAAACTGAGTTGGGGCCCACCTGTGAGAGCCCACCTGTAGAGGCCTTTCATTAGAATGGTCTCTGGTTCTAGCCTCAGTTCAGAATACTGCATGTACCTGAGGACCAAGTCCAGATGTTTCTTTCATCTCTGACTTGAATTTGAAATCCTCCTCAGACTTCAGCTTCCAGGATTTCTCCAGTCCTTGCTCTCCCACTGTCTTGCTGGGGATCCGCCATGAGTGTTGAACACAGGAATGAATGAATGATATATACCCCAGACTGCTGGGGCTTTGTCTTCTTTTGCTGAGGTTGGAAAGGCTTGGGAGAGACCCCCTGTATGCAGATAGAGAGCTGCATGCAATTGCTTAGATAAACGTGTTCCCCACTTAACTGCTTGGGCATTGAACATTTCGCCCTTAACCTGTGGCTTGAGCAGTTAGGAGGAGACAATCTGGAGGTGAATCAGAAGATGGCTGAATCCACATGGTGGTGGTCTGGGTTTGGGAGATTTTCCTGTAGATTCAAAGGAAAGATATAAATTCTTCCAGTGGGGAGTGGTAAACTTTTTATCGATGGGAGATGGAAAATAAATGGTCTGGTTAAACTTTCCCGCCCCCTCAAAACCCATTATTTGAAAACACAAAAAGCAAAGTGAAGGGAGAAATCCTCCCACTCCCATTCCCACTCACCTCCATAGCCATCTCCTCTTCCAAGAACCTAACAGACAAGGTGCCAAGAAGTGTTAGGTACCAGCAGTGGTCTCAGATCTCATTCAAGAATCATGGTGAAAGGCTTTCAAATAGATTGTGGGGGAACAGGGGTCCAATTAGGGGGGACAAGTTTAAGGTTTGCCTGGTCCCCTAAAAATTAATGGCACTAGAGAAGATGACCTTTGGGAACTATAGCTTAATGGATACAATGTGTAAAAAGCTTCAGTGAGTCATGGTGGGAAGAGGCCAAGAGGGCAGCAAACACAGTCTTAGATGATGTTATTAATAGCACTACAGGCTCTAGATTTCCTATGGTGGTGTTCTTGGCAAGACCAGCCTGGCCAAAGTGGATACTCTCAACCTGGAACAGAGGGTCTTGGAGATGCCAGCACGTGAGGTATGATGAGAGGGTAAAATGATAGGAGGTGTCCTTTGGAAGGACTGACTCCTTGACTTTAAAAGGGAGAACCCAAATCTGTAGGTGAAATCTTTCTGGCTACAAAGAGGGCCAAGGCCTCCTAAGGCCAAGGTCTCCTCGTCACTTTCAAAGATGTCGAAGAATATATTCAGACATTTCAAAGATGTCCTCATATCATTGGTTCCCACTCTGGAATTCTATCAATAAGGTGAGAGTTCCTCTAGTTGAAAAAGAGATCTAAAAAGACTTCCCTTTCTCATGTAATTTCTGTAACCTCCAGGACACACCCCTTCCAGCTCTGTAATGAAGCCACAGCTGGTGCCAATTTGTGGAACTCCTTAAAGGCTATTCTCCCTTATATACCCCCGGACCAAGTTCCCATGCTCCCTCACCTGATTTCCTGCACTCACCTCCCACCTGGTGTGTTCACACCTGCAAGTGCCTTTTACCAACCCCTTTGCCAAAAGGCAGCCAGAGTGACCTTTCAAAGACCTATCAGTTCCTGGCATTTGTCTCCATAGAAATCTGCACTGATCTTCTAACAAATTCTCAGTCCTCCAAAGGCACCCATAATCCTCCCATCAGTCTATTCATACCCCTCCAACTGACTGATGCCTGTTCTGCCCCATCTCTCTGCCCTTCAACCACACTGCCTCCTTCTTCCTGTGGAGACCTCTCATGGCACCTGCCTCCAAGCACAGGTGATTCCCATTGATGGGAAGACCCTCTTCTCTCCCCCATCTCCCCACTCCAGTTACTCCCACTTATTCGTGAGCTCACAAGCCCCATGGTACACACTCTCCATGCAGCCTGCTCTCTCTTTTCTAGCACTGGCCTCCGTTTCTAGCTGTGGTTGTGTCATGGATGTCCTTCCCCAGCCAGCCTCCAAGCTCTCCTTCCCTTTAGCTCCAATACCTGACACAGTGCCTGGCACGTAGTAAGCCCTGGCTAGCTTCTAAGAGCCTCACTGAGGGACTGAAAGCATTTTAAAAATGTCACTACATAGGCTCCAAACTGTAGGCAGAAAAAGCTTTGCCTGGATTGACATTTTAGAGACGTATTGGTCAAGTTGGATGTGTTCACTGACTTTGCCTTGTAAAATTAAAAAAAAAAAAAAGGACCTCTGTATCGCTTCGCATCTACCGAAGGCGCATGTATACTACTAGACCACGTTATGAGCTTAATGGAAGGAGACAAGATGTTTTCGCTAAGAAAATGTATAAGACTGTTGAGGTCAAGTGGGAGGAAACAGTCCGTTTGTTGGAGCATTGCTATCTTACTCTATCACAGCCACTCATAAAAATCTGACACGGGGTGAGTCAGAATTGTCTGTCGGAGACGAGTTAGATCTGGCTCATGTTCCTACAGACATGAAAGCCAGAAACGAAGAAGGAGGCTTTGAAAGCGTGGGTTGAGGAGGCCGTGTGGTTCACTGCGATGAGCTAAGTGCCCAGGGCCACCAGCAGACATGCTGGCCTGTGTCCCTCCTTTGTTCTGGGGTCCCTCTTGCACCATGTGGTGAGGCTGGTGGCTGGGAGCAGCTCAGGACAGGACCTGGTGGCATCTTACCTCTCCCACCCTCCTGTGGGCTCCAGTGGGTCCCAAGGGACAGCCTGCCTTCCTTGAAAAGCCCAGTAGCACTGGGAGCAGAAACTGGGGCCAAAGAGTGAGCACCCTGTTTGACAAGCTGGACCAGCCACCTCTTCTTCAGATGCAGGGGGAGCCCTGGCATGCTGACTCCTCCCTTCTCCCTTTCCCCATTCCTCTCTTCCTCCCTCTTTCCTTCCCCTCTCTCCTTCCCTGGTGGTGCCCTTTCCCAATGCCCACTTCATCCCTTTTCCTTTCTACATGCCTGTCTTCTAGAGTTTCTTCTCTTTCCTCCCCATTACTTCCCTTCATCTGAATCTCCTCTTTGGTTCCTTTGTCCCTGCTCTCTGCTCCTCCTCCCCTTCCCTGGCTCCTGTTCAGCTCCATCGCTAATGCAGGCAGAGCTGGATTAACATGCTCACTTGCTAGCTCAGCCACCCTCCAGAGAAGTCACTCTTCGGTGGCCACCTTCCTGACCCCCTGGTTGCTTCTCCACTTGTTCAGATATTGCTCTGAAGTCTGAGGAGGACAGAGCGGGGCTGCCACAGAAGCAGGCCAGAGGAGAAACCAAACCATGTGTCCACACTGTCCCCCAGCACTGCTGCTCTGAGAGCTTTCTGAGTCCTCAACAGGGTTAGGATTTAGGGGCTTCTTCAGAACCGGGAGTGAAAACAACCATAGGTCAAAAGAAAAGCTACGGCCCCCACACAAAAATAATACTCACAAATGAAAACTATGTTAACTCTGAGTCCCAAAGTCGAAAAATTGCCTTGAATCTGTCACTAGAAAGCACCCAAGGCCTCACTCTCTGGGTTCTGGGTGCCCTGGGAATGGCAGGAGGCTCTGAAAAGCGCGTGGGGGTGCAGAACTATGGGGGCTAGCCTGCCGGCTGGCGGGGGTAGGAGGGGGTACCTCCTGTGGCGCCGTCCTGGCCCGACTCCCTGCGGACAGGGTGTGGTGCGGCGTCCGGGGTGGTCCTGGTGCCCTGGGGTTGGCGGGAGGCTGGGCCCCGACCACCCCACACCCCGCTCCTGTCCTGCGTTTTCTGCTTCAGGTGAGGGCGCGTCGCGGTGTCACTTTAACTGTGAGCAGAGGGTCCTCCAGAGAAGCCATGGGGCGGGGAGGGGCAGCAGGCGGCCTGAAGGCCTGAACGGGAACGGGACACCGCTGCGTCAGGGGCTAGGCTGCAGCGTCGGAGCACAGGGGCAGCGAGTATGGTGTGTCCTGCAGTCCCGAATGGGCTGCAGCACAGCACCCTGGCGCTGTGCGCCCCTCCTTCCCGCCTGGGCAATTAGCAAAACCCCTGCTCAAGGCCGCCCCCGACCCGCCCCCCCCTTCCCTCCTGAGTCCTCTGAGAGCTCACTTCCAGCTTCAGAAATTAGCAAAGACCCTTCTCTGCTCCGGCCCCGCCCCCTAACTTCTGAAACCTGAGCCATGGCTGGGGTGCGGGGCTAAGCCCTGGCATGCTACTGCATTGCCAGCGCCAGCGCTGGGCAGCCTCCTAGCCGGGCTCCCTGAGCGGGTGTCCACGTGCAGCCTGGCTGCGAATAGATCATCAGTCTTAAACGCCGGCTGCACTCTTGGGTCAGTTTGCTGGCTTCCAGATTGCGCCCAAAGCCAGGAACCAGCTTCCCCAGCACAGGCCTGGGCTGAGATGCCTGCCTGGGATCTGTCTGAGCAGTCTCCTCCACTCCAGGCAGGGATGGCACTTCGACCTGGATGTTTGGGTTTTTTGTTTGTTTTTTTTTGGTCATTGGTTATTACATGACCTCCAGGGTAGGTGCTCCACAAAGGGAGTGAAAACAGGACGCCATATATAAGCATACAGCCATTCTAGAAAAATAGCTTGGGGTTCTCCTGGAAACGCTGCATTGGTCCTTGCACTATGGTTTAATAGAAAAGGGATTATGCACCAAGTTACTTAAATGAGCATAGGTTGAAATCGTTTACTGAGAGTAAATATTTTAAATAGTTATATTTTAACTAAATCTATCATCAATCATAAATCTATTACACGAAGGTTACAGGCAATTTAAAAGCAAGAGCACTCTCTTCAGGGTTTTAAATAATCCCTGTCTGTCTTGGCACATGAGAATGCAAAGATAGGAAATGGTTTGTAAAAGATCATATAATAGCTTTTACTAATTCTATTTATTTGACAGACAGAGATCACAAGTAGGCAGAGAGGCAGGCAGAAAGGAGGCAGAGGAGGCAGAAAGATGGGGAAGCAGGCTCCTCGTCAAGCAGAGAGTTTCATGAAGGGCTTGATCCCAGGACCCTGAGATCATGACCTGAGCCCAAGGCAGAGGCTTAACACACGGAGCCACCCAGGCGCCCCCAGATGAAATACATTTCTGACTTAGAAACTTCAGATAGAATTATTTTGTCCATGATGACAACTGAAGAAAATGTGTCATCCCTAAACCTAACCTTAAACCCTACCAACGCTGAAACCTAAGCTGACCTTAAAGCCCAAACTAGAACCCTGAATCCCAAACCTGGAATGGAACCCAAAGCCTGTACCTGAGCCCTGGATCCAAGCCCTGAACCACGAACCCAAACCCTAAACCAGACCTCCAATCATGAAACCTGAACCCAAATCTCAGCATGAAGTCAAACCCCAAATTTGACCTTGAACTTTATCCCATAAGCCCTGAGTCTTAAAGCCTAAATCATAAACTTAAAGCCCTAAACTATAACTCTGTTCCCTTGTCCTTCACTCTAAACCCTCACCCTAACACTAAACCCAAAGCCTGATCTAGAACTCTGACTAAAACCTGAACCTGTACCCAAATTCAAATGCTTCACCACACTTTGCTTATGCACTTGCCATTGATGGATATTTGCAGTTTCTACCTTTTGATTCTTGTGAACATTGTTTGGGTTGGGGGCTAGGGTTAGGGTCTTGGATTAGGGTAGGGTCCAGGCTTGAGACCAAGTTGAGGTCAGAGTGTGGGTCTGCATCAGGGCCATGTTCAGTGACACTGTTTGGGTCAAGGACTGTTGTAATTCCACATTGTTTCCAATTCATTGTTCCTTAGCTATTTGGGGGGAAGTTGGGGTGTATTGGGCTCCATGCAGCTTGAATTTCCGGAATGAAATGGCATCAGCTGGACCCCAGGAGGGAGCAGGACCTTCCACTGAAGGGTGAGCTCCCACAGTCCTGCACTGCCTTGCACCGCCTGCAGAGGGCGCCAGACCCCAGCTCCGCCCTGAGCCAAGGCTGCACAGCCACAGCTGGGACCAGAGCCCCGCCTCTTCAGGACCCACTGTGGAGACTTCTGGAGAATGTGGGGCGCCTCCCACCCTGACAGGACAAGCTGAGGAGGGTGTGGCTCTGCATCCACACTGACCGGACCCGTTGTGAGGACGCGCCCACACTGGCAGCAGTCCAACCTCCTAAGGACCAGATGCTGGAGGAGCTGAGGAGAAGCCGCCTGAGTGCACTGTCAAGGGGTTCGTGGTCTCAGGACCCCACAGAGGAAGGGCGCCCTGTGTAGACACTGGGGCTTCCGTCGTTTTGTGTGAGGAGACGTGGCCTCCTGCTGTGCTGTGCACGGGGTTGTGGGGTCCCCCCTTTCTGGGCTCGGGTGCTCCTCGGTCCTCGTCTGTGTTTGTGTGCTCGCGGATTCGGTTCCTGGGGCTCCTCAGATGGTCTGCAGTCAGGGAGCATCAGCCTTCTTCGGTGCTTGTGCTCTCCCCACCTCAGCCCTGCGGTGTCCTTCCCGTGTCCACACCCACTCCAGGCTTGCGCCGAGTCCAGAAATTCGGGAGCCAGAGTGAGGACTCTGTAGACGGTTTTGGGGAGAGTAGGTATTTTCCCAGTGTGGGTTCTACCCTGAGCACAGTGCCTCCCCATCTCCGTGTGTACCCCTCCCTGTCTGTCGTCATTGTTGCAGGGCTGTCAGATGACAGGTCTGTCACCTTCTTGGTTTAGGGGCCTCCCGGGTATCTTGCTGTCTTGGATGCAGGTGTAAATGAGATCGTTCTCCGCAGTCTCTTTTTGATGGTTCCTTCCGAGCACCTAGGAGTGCCACTAATTTGTGCATATTGATTTTGTTCCTTGCAAGATCTTGAATTTATTTGTTCGATTGGCCTTAAACTCAATCTGCCAGTTATTTGACCAGCAGCATGGATTTAATTGGGAAGAGCAGAGAATGGCAGTCTGGGCTGAGCAAGCTAAGGTCCCATCACAGGCAAGTGCGAGAAACAAAGGAGAGGAACATTATTTCATGGAGGAGGAAGAAGTTGGGAAGGGTGCTTGAAGGAAAGTCCCTTGGAGAAAGGCAGGGTGATGGAGAATTCTCACCAGCTGAGCTGCAAAGCTCCTACAAAAAGTCAGGAGATGAACCTCCAGCTTCCCGTGTGGGGCCTGGAATTGGTGAGTCTCTCCTGTGGGGAATTGCAATGTGGAGTCTGTAATGGGCACTGAGCAGCAGGCGCCCCCTTCCAACCTCCCCTTCTGGCATCCCCAGTCCACTTTACTGGGGCTTCCCTTCCTGCTTTTGCACAGTTCTAACCAGCTTGTGGTGGAACGTTGTGGAAAAACTGAAATTCCAAATCCACTGCTTCTACTGCACCTGTGATACAGGGGCCCATGATTTAATTCTCCCACGAGTCTCTTGCTAACATGTGTCCTCTCCATGTTGGGTGACCTGGATCTGGGAGGTCTTGGACTCCATCCCAAAGTCTGATGTTCTCTCTGCTTCCGTGTCGTCGTGCTAACATGGTTGTTTGGAAGATTCATTTCCTCTGTGGTGATTTCAAAGTGCAGTCAGCTTGTTATAGCAGCACAAATACGTGCTGTCTCCACACTCAGATTCCCCAGCCGTCATTTCTTTACCACGTTTGCCACTTCACACGGGATGCTTCAGTTTGTTTGATCCCACACCAGGACAATGTCCTGCAGAACCACCACATAACCTGAAATGAGGAGATCATTACAGAACCCATCCAAGGGTTAGTGTTAGGAACCAGGGACATGGCAGGACTGACCTGAAGACCCCATGGAGAGCTGTCAGGGTGGCTGAGTTGACAGTGGAGGTGAGGGTGAGTTTCTGGCTCTGTCTTTGTGTCCAGGAGTCAGCTCTGTGTGGGTGTGTCCTCAGCTAGGCATGCAGATTTCTGCTCCTCTGAATCCTTTCCGGAGTTCCAAATGGCACAGTTTCCTTCTGGGCAGCAGGCTGAGTCCTCTGGGATTGCCCATGTGTCCCCAAATTGTAGGGCACCTACTGCAAGGCCTTTGGGGTCACAATCCTGAGAACCGAACCAAACCAAAGGTTATGGTTAGGGCCCACCACATGGCAGGCCCGATCTGCCAGCACTCTGTCCATCTTTCTGGGGGAGGAAGCAGTCGAGGGATTTGTTCAGGGTGAGTGTCAAGCTCCAGGTTTGCATCCAGGGGCCTGCTGAATATGGGGGTGTCCCAGGTAGGAATGCAGATTTCAGTTCCTCTGAATCCTTTCTGGAGTTCCAAATGGCATGGTTCCTTTCAGGGTGGCAGGGTGAGTCCTATGGTGTTCCTCATTGTCCCCAATCTCTGAGGATTTGGAGCCAGGCCGTCGGGGACACACCTCTCAGGACAGAATCTAGGCTTAGGAGTTTGTGCCTATGGGCATGGCTGCACTGATCTGAAAGCACTGTGGCGAGGATCACAGGGGTCTGAGTTGAGAGCATGGTTCAGGATCAGTATCAAGGTCTGGGTTTGTGTCCAGTGGACCGCTGAATGTGGGGGTGGTCTCAGATGTCCAAGACGATTTCCCCTACTCTGAATCCTTTCCAGCATTCCAAATAGCCTGGTTTCCTTCTGGGTGGCAAGCTGAAATCTCTGGGATTTCTCAGGTCTTGCCATTGCCCTTACAAGGGCAAGATACTTTTTACAGTAAAAGAATTCACCAGATGAGCTGAACAGCAGAAAAGACACAGCTCAAGAGTTAATCAGTGAACAGGAATATCATGCCAAAAACTTCTTTGATAACACACTACAGAGCAAGGCAAGATAGGAGAGAAAGCTGAGATATAAAGAACAAACCCTCCAACTTTACAACATCATTCCCTACTTGTTTATTTCCATTGCTGTCAGCTCCTTCCCAGTCAAAAATATGTCACCTGAGCCAGCCTTTTTTCTTCCTGAGATTGGGGCACTGCAAAGCCCACCAGAGGGGCCAAGGGCACCCCTATACCTGCTGAGCTGAGCCCATTTGTACCCCAACCGTGAGGAGGTACCAGCCTGTCCCCCTGGTGCTCCATGGTCTGTGGCAGTCCTTCCTTCTGGACCCTGCTTTGCTGCTCTATTTTCGCTAACCCTGGTCTCAAACTAGGGATTGCTTCTGGAAGAGGAACTCAGGGAGATGAGGCTCAGGAGGGTCTCCCTGCCTGGAATCTTCGTGTGAGGAGTGCACAGCCAACAGATTTTGCCCAGGGACTTGCAAAATGCAGAGAGGCAGATTTCTTTTCTCTCTTTCTCTCTCTCTCTAGCCTCATACTAACCAGGAGTTCTTAGAACTTTCTTCAGTGACTTCTAGGTGTAGCTTGGCCACTTTTTCACAGAAAGGCCACTTGAGCATGATGAAACACACATATAAGCAATTACATTAAAAAAAAAAACAATAAGCCAATGCACACAGACCTTTGACAGCAGCACAGGACACTCAAGGGACCAGAGTCCCTACCTTGGGCAATAGTGGTAGAGGCCGGGTTCTGCCATGCAGGTCCCTAGACCTTTGGCAGTTTCCACGATTGCAAATCCAGACATGCAGAATCCTGAGGGACAACCTACTAACTGCAAAAGAGCAAAAATTCATCAGGATTCAGAGAGTGGAAATCCATTTGTACTGGAAAAGAAAGAAGTAGGCTTGCTGTGAATCCAGCAGGGAGGACAGGCATAGATAAAGGCTGGTGTATGGGTCACGGAAACTATTGTTTCTCAAGGGTCCTGCTGTCTCTGTAAAATGCTATGAGGACTGTCTCTTGGGGACCTCCTGCTTTCCTACCAGTGACACCCCCAGATTCTGCTTTGCTAGTCCCATGGATTCCTGGGGATACCCAGTTGATAAGCTATGCTGTCCTCATGACAACACTTGCTAATGGACTGAATGTTTGTGTCTTGTCCCAATTCAGATGTTGAAGCCCTGACCCTCAAGGAGTGCCATCAGGAGGTATGGGCTTTGAGAGGTGGTGAGGTCATGAGATTGGAACACTTGTGAATGAGATAAAAGCACTTCTGAGAAACGACCTGAGAGATTGTTCTGCCAGCTGTCATCCATGCAAGTCTACAACAGAAATATGGGCATTTGTAGATAATGAAGCAGTCTCTTGCTAGATATCAGATCTCCCAGGATCTTGCTTTTGGACTTCTCAGTCTCTAGAACTGCAAGGAATAGTACATGTTTTGCTGTTTCAGCCACCCAGTCTGTCATCATTTGTTGCAGCAACTTGAACTGAATAAAGCAGAGCCCAAGTCCTGGTTAATCCCTGCTTCTACTCATTTCCCCTCAGAAAGAGCTTCTAATCCAGAACTGACCTCTGCTTTCCATACACGTGCTTCAGACTCCTTCTGTGAGAGCCCAGACTTTGTAAAAGACTCCTCCCTCATGGCAACCAGCATTCTGTGACTCCTGAGGACTGTCCTCCCTGACTGTATTGAGTCAATCAAACTGATTTTGATTCTGGAGTCCCAGGATCAAGGACTGCATCAGGCTCCCAGCTTCATGGGGAGTCCGCTTCTCCCTCTGACCTTCTCCCCTCTCATGCTCTCTCTCTCACTCTCTCTCTCTCACTCTCAAATAAATAAATAAAAATCTTTTAAAAATCTGATTTTAACAGACCATAAGCTTGTTCTTGCTGGTCTTTGGAAGATTAGGCATTAGCCCTTCGGAGAAAGTTCTGAATGGCTGCTTCATGAAGGGGTGAACTGTGTCCCCAAAGTCTTTTTTTGCTGCCTTCTAATCACAGATGCTGAGACAAATCCTCCCAGGTGCTGGTTTTTCAAAGCACTTAATGCTTTGGCTTTGAAGTTCCTCACTTGACAGTTCTGCTTTAATCAGTTTGTGACAAAACAGCCAATTGGTGGTGGATGCAAAGTGCACTGATAAAGTTAATATCAGGGAACAATTTTTTGAGTGTCATGCATGTGCACGTGTGTGCACACACATATCCATGTGCTAAGCATTATGGTAAATGTCTGACAAGAACTAAAACATCAAAAAGTCAGGATACCCCATTAGCTGATATTTTTATTATTCCTACATCCTAATCTATGAAAAACAGGGTCAGAGAATAAGAAGTGGCAAAAAGAATCAAGATTTGAGGCAGTTCGATTTCTCAGCCAGCCTTGATCAATAGGCATGTACACCTGTGTCTAGTTTCAGCTCTGTGTAACCTTGCCATAACCTTGGATAAGCCATTCATCTCTCAAGTTCAGGTTCTTGGTCCAAGGAGGGAAGGGGCACAGGTTGAGTACCTCCAGTGGGACTTCCTGGCAGGCTTGTTCATCCAAGCATTCCTGTTTCAGTTGGAGTAATTGAAGCCAGTCTTTGTTTTACCGAAGGCCAAGCTTGTCCAGTGTGTCCATGCCACCAGCCAACAGCATTTGTCCATGCCATGTAACAACTGAGCAACATTCATAGGAATGGGGGGAGGAAAAGATGTCCACAGGTGTTGACAGATGTTCTGCATGGAGGAACAGGAGCTGGGGCCATCACCTGCTGTTTCTAGTGGCCTTCTCTGTCGAGTTAAAATAAATGGCAATTATTTGCAATGACAGGGGTGAAAGTAGAGGGTATTATGCCAAGCGAAATAAGTCAGTCAGAGAAAGACAATTATCATATGATCTCACTCATATGTGGAGTTCAAGAAACAAACCAGAATCATAGGGGAGTAAAGGAAAAAAATAAAACAAGATGAAGTCAAAGAGGGAGACAAACCAGAAGAGACTTTAAAAAAAAAGATTTTTATTTACTTATTTGACAAACAGAGATCACAAGTAGGCAGAGAGGCAGGAAGAGCGAGAGAGGAGGATGCAGACTCCCCAGGGAGCAGAGAGCCTGATGTGGGGCTCGATCCCAGGACCCTGAGATCATAACCTGAGTTGAAGGCAGAGGCTTTAACCCACTGAGCCAGCCAGGTACCCCTCAGAAGAGACTCTTAATCACAGTAAACAAACTGAGGGTTCTTGGAGGGGAGAGGGATGGGTGGATGGGGTAACTGGGTGATGGACATTAAGGAAGGCATGTGATACAGTGAGCACTGGGTGTTACAAAAGACTGATGAATCACTAACCTGTATGTCTGAAACTAGTATTATATGTTAATTAATTGTATTTAGATTAAAATTTTCTTTAAAAATAATTTTAAAATAAAATAAGTAACAATCCAATAATGATCAGAGTTATCCAGCAGGGAGTATCAGATCTAGAAGTCAGTTAAATTTAAGGGGCTTGCCGAAGTTTAGGAGAGTCACGCTAGGTCATTTTCCTGTGTGGGGAAGTCTTCAGGGGCAGTTCCAAAGACAAAGATTATTAATATTCCTCCTTCCCCCATTCCTCCTAGAGCCAAAGATGTTTCCTCCACTCACCCACTGGCCCTGTATGTAGGTGTTGCTTTCTCTCTACCAATCAAAAAATCAGTGAGTAACTATAACTTCACCTTTTCCAATATCCCCCTACCCCCGACCTTTGGTCTTTAATGGCCATGGGCAACAGGGACAAAGACATTTTTTAAAAACTTACAGAGATCTATTATGCTCTACTACCTTGGCCCGCATGGGCCACTGCAAAGGGATTCTGTGAACCGTGTACTCAGATGAATGGTCATTATCTTCAAAAAGGCAGGGGCAGTGATAGACACAGGAACCAAAAAAGCAAGAGTTAACGGACCATCAGAATAATGGAGTACCAACACTTTTATGTCCTTGGCTTGAATCCTCAAGGTCCAGTGTCTCAACAGAATTTTCATTTTGGTCTCATCTGCCTCACTTGTCCACCCCTGGGCCAGTTGGCAGTTATACTGAGAACCGGAAATTTTCCTTAGAAGAGAGAAAGAGTGTTTGTCAGGTAAACCAAAGAAATGTCCATTATAGGAAGTTAGGCCTTTTGTCATGGTACTCCATTAGCACCCTCCTGACTGTTAAAGAAAAAAAAAATATTGTGACACCCATTAAAGAGAGTAAGGAAGATTTTATTCAAGGGATGCTACTATGATGAGATTTTATTGTATAGTATGGGAGAGAAATCTGGCTCAGCTCAGACAAATGGAGATTTACAGCTAAAGAGCATGGTGGGGATCACTGAATGTAAAATTAAGATGGAACATCAAGGGTAAGGATGAAGGGATTCTGGCTAAACCATCTGGACAGTAATATTGTTGAAGGAAGGCTAGGGTCATAAACTATTGAGATCAGGGGATAAGGAATTTTTTAAAAGACTTATTAATACATTTTAGAGAGAGGGAGCAGGGGTAGGGGTAGAGGGAGAGGGAAAGAGAATTTTAATCAGACTCTTCACTGAGCATAGAGCCTGAGGTGAGGCTTAATCTCAGGACCGTGAGATCATGACCAGAGTAGAAACCAAGAGTCAAACGTTCAACCAGCTGCACCAACCAGGTGCCCTGGGAATAAGGGATGGGATCAGATATTAAGGGTTATAGATACTGAAGCACCTGGGTGGCTTAGTTGGTTAAATCTCTGGCTTTGGCTTGGTCATGATCTGATCCCAGGATCAAGCCTGGCATTGGGCTTGCTGCTCAGTGGGGAGTCTGGTTCTCTCTCTCCCTCTGCTATTCCCCCTGCTCAGGCTCTCTCTCTGTCAAAATAAATAAATCTTAAAAAAAAAAAAGTGGTAAGATACCAGGGGTGAGAGATAAGGAATTTGATCAGATATCAAGAGTAGGATAGAAGATTGCTGAAAAATGACCAAGCAGATTTCTTGCTAAAACTGGGCTAAGTGGGCGGAGCCTAAGGTCAAGGCTAGACAGAAAGAGGACTCAGAGGAACTTGACTGGAGTCTGGTCAAGGAGAAAATCTTCATCATCCATGACCATTGTATTTTCTGCAGTCACACATTTTACTAATTCTTTTATCAGACATTCAGTGAACGAGAAACATGAACACAGCAGCAATAATATAACAAATGTAAGCGCTCTAGAAGAGACAAAGGCAGTATGGGAATCCACCTCATCAGATTTAGAATATGCATGACTCCATGACTGAATTACTACCACTGCTTGACTGTTGAGATTAAGATGTAGTACAGAGGATCAGAGGGAAGGGAGGGAAATCTGAATGGGAGTCATCAGAAAGGGAGACAAGCCATGAGGCACCTTTAACTATAGGAAACAAACTGAGAGTTGCTGGGGGGGAGGGGAGTGGGAGACATGGAGAAACTGGGTGATAGGCATTAAGGAGGACACGTGATGTGATGAGCACCAAGGGTTATCTACAACTGATGAGTTACTGAATTCTCTGAAACCAATGATGTACTATCTAATGGCTAATTGAATTTAAATATCTAAAAAAGGCACTTCAAAAAAAAAGATGTAGCATAACTCACAATATCCTTTGAGTGGAAGAATGTGCGGACTTTCCACACCTCTGCTGTCCAAGTCCCATGGCTAGTAGCCACATGTGGCTAATGACCACTTAAAAGGTGGCCAATTCAAATGGAGAAATGCTGTAAAAGCAGAATAAACACTGGCTTTCAAAGACATATTGTAACCAAAAGTCAGAGAGTATTGCCACCCTCACATCACAAACATCGCATGACTTCTACAGCTAATGAGAGTGGGACCCAAAATGAGAGAGGTCAACCTGAAAGTCCATGATGTCAGAAAGAACATGGAGAAGAAAGAGTCACAATCCTGGAGTGGATGGTCTGAAGACTGTCAGAATGCCTTTTTTTTTTTTTTTTTTTTTTGGTGATTCTGTATACGGACAAGGAGAATTCATTGGAGATGACATCTGTATGCCTCACATTTTCAAGGGAAAATTATGAAAACGCATATAGACCCACAGCCATAGTTTAATTATGTTTGAAATATATTCAGAACTACTCCAGTCAGTAAATTGCATATTTTCACATTTAGCTTCTCAATTTTCTCTTCGGCACCTCCCATTCTTGAAATCCCAACACAAATCACATCTCTTGCCTAAGGACCATAAACTACCTCACTATCAAAGGCTACAGTTCATTCATTCATTTGATTCATTCAAAGCAACCTAATCTTGAGTGATGTCTTAGGCGCTCTTCTAGGGACTGGTGACACGGTGAACAAAATAGGTAAAAATCTCACTTTCATGGAGCCTCTCTGGTATTTAGGGGAAAATCTTTCCTTATCAACATGAAAATACTTTTTATGGATGTTGCTTAGAATTTCAGTTTTTTTTTTTTCTTGACAGTATCTCAGGTGATCATCTTTGAGGTGGTTCTCCTGAAAATATTTTTGGGGGGTACTGACTCGACTTTCTGAGTCAGACACTTTCCTAAAGACAGGGGTCAAAGGAAAAGTGACAACTGTCACTCTTGCAGTAAGAACAGGGATCACAATGCTTGAAACAGATATGCTGCTCAGCTGTCAGAAAGTCCACAAGGCTCCAAATGTGTGTGGCCAACTAACGGAACCTGTAACTCAGAGGTTATCATCC
Organism: Mustela nivalis; assembly: GCF_964662115.1. Classification (NCBI taxonomy): domain Eukaryota; kingdom Metazoa; phylum Chordata; class Mammalia; order Carnivora; family Mustelidae; genus Mustela; species Mustela nivalis. The sequence goes on along the minus strand of NW_028135875.1, from coordinate 8,676 downwards.
TGAGAGCAATGGGAAATCCCTCTAGTTAAGGACTCTCCTTGACGGAAGCTTGACAATGGCCTTGATTTACTTACTATGATGTTTAGGTAATTATACACATTAAGAAAAGTGCACAAGGCACTTACATTTCCATGATACCATCAAAGATATTGTTGTTTTATTAAAATGTTACATCTAGAGTTGTAACGTATAGAGTAGTTAAGTCAATCACTATGAGGTACAGGTGAGACTATTGTAACAGCCATACTTCCATAAAAAAGAAAAATTTTTTGTGGTTTCTGATCTAGGAATCAGCCAGTGAATAATTCTATATCAGTGTCCAGTTACCGGGCTAAACATGTAATCTATTTATATTTCTGAGGGTAAGCAGAATTGTGATCACTGAGCCAGCTGTATTCTAGTAACTACTCATTTACCCAACATAACAGATATAAGAAGGTAAAAGGCTTCTAAGGAGACTGGTTACTTATATTTTGAACCACATTTTGGCAGGTATAACTTGCAACTTGTGCTTAGTGGTAAGATTTCTGATATTTACTTTCTCCTTCCTTTGGCAAGTCAAGTTAGTTAAAAAGTAATTAGAGTAGAGTCCATTGTTTTTCTTAAATGCTTACAGAGATATAGAACTCTCAAGTTTCTTTACTAGACAGGATTAGATCACATTAGTGATAAAGATCAGAATGATTTACATTGCTAAAACGAGAACTTCCTGTCAGTTTGGAGAAAGCTCATTTTTATAACCAACATATTGGCTGGGCTAGAGATTAATGAGTGCTATGGGTGGGGTGATGAATGTGATATATTCAATGACCTGTGGAATTTGTTCTGTAATTTCCCCACTCCTCTGGTCAGCAGAGCGTCTTCTTCAGTACCCAGCACTGCCCATAACTGCATTCAGAAAATCACTCTCCAAAAATGGTTATTTGTTTTGCCTTTTTTATAATTTTTTAAAACATTTGATTTATTTACATGTCAGAGAGAGGGAATGAGAGCACAAGCAGGGGAAGCAGGAGAGGGAAGGGGAGAAGCAAGCTTCCTGCTTGGTGGGATTGCACAAGGGCTGAAGAAGACAGAATGGGAAGGGGACAAGGAGAATAGTGGGTTTCAGATTCTTGGGAACAGAGCCCACATCTATTTCTATGTTTATCTCACTGCTATAAACCCAGGTCACAGCAGAGTGCCTGCAGCAGAGTCATGGAAGTGCTCCAGAACTGATAACTATTGCTATTTATACTACTAACATTCCTCCACAAAGGGCCAAGTGTCATAGCTTCTCCCAGTTCCCCACACTGAACGCAATGAAGAATCAAACTATCGGGTGAAGGATGGCGAGGGGCATTTAACAGGACCCAGATCACAGGAGCCATATTGTATTGCAGGACCAGGGGTCTTGCCAGTGACTAGGTATTCACTCCTCTTGAGAGGCTAGCTCCTTGGATCTCCCTCTTCAATCCTCTGAACCCATGTCTGGCATCAGAAACAAAAGTAAACATAACGTATCGCCCTTGTTTATTTTTTACTATTATTTGTTACAGAGGAAGAGAGAGATCACAAGCAAGGGGAGCTGCAGGCAGAGGGAAGGCAGGCCCCCCACTAGAGCCTGGTATGGGATCCAATCCCAGGACCCTGGGATCATGACCTGAACCAAAGGTAGATGCTTAACTGAGTAAGCTACCCAGGCGTCCCTTATTGTCCTTCTTTAAAATTTAATGTATTCTCTCTCCCTCTCTCTTTGTCCCCACTCTGTCACTCATACTCACACAATCACAGAGTCACAGACAATAGCAAGGCATTTCCCATTCTAATTCGCTAAGGCACTATGAGCTTAAGCTCAACAGAATCACTTTGCCAGCTGCTGCTCTACCGTGCCCTGATCCCTTCTCTATCCCCAAGCTCGATCTGTAACTCAAGTGTCATGGTGGTGGCTCTTTCTGCCCTCCCTCCACAAGGCTGTCATCAGCACACTCTTCCCCGTGGCTCCACTCCCCAGCACTGGCTGCCTTTGGTCTACGGGTATGCCCTCTCCTAGAGCTTTTCCACTCTCCCTGAGGGGAAGACAACCCTTACTTCTCCCCGGTGGCTGTCACGTGTCCGCTATATATTGTGACGATCAGCCCGATTAAGAGATTGGGAACTAAAAGACCGGCTTCTGCTTATGGATCAAACTAACTCTGGGGCTTGGGACACATGACAGCAGCACATGGTGGTAGAACTGAGATGGTTAGGGAGTTAATCTGCATTTTCACATCTGGTCAGCAGCAGAACAAAGAAGACACCCCAGATCTCCTATCTCCCAGAACAGTACTCTTCAAGTAACTTACAGCACCATCCTTCTCCAGCTTTGGAAGTGGCACTTTTCCAACCCCAAAGTCTTGATTCTAGGCAGCACTCCGAGAGATACTCCCTCCAGAATCACCCCTGGCTGGAAGTAGTGGTCGGCCAAGGCCTCCCAAATATCTTCCCTTCAGAGTTGCGCTTGCATCAAACTCAAAACTGTGGCACGTACGGGACTTTCCTGTCAGCCTCTAGCTCTAATGACCTATTGGACTTCAGAGGTGCTCTTTTATACCCACTTACCTTATAACATCAACGTGTGACTCCTCTAGAATTCTCTCCATGGCTTTTCTCCTGTACTAATTGTTATGGACTGAATTGTGTCCCCACAAAAGTCATATGAAGAATTCCTAATCTCCAGTGTGACTGCATCTGGAGATAGGGCCTACCTAGAAGGAGGTACTGAAGGCTTGGTGAGGTCACAGGAGTCCTAATCTGCTAGGACTGGTGTCCTCATAAGGGTGAAACACATGAAAGCACTCCCCCTACCTCCCCTCTGGGGGCCCACAGAGAAGAGGTCATCTGAGGGCACAGTTGAAAAGGTAGTGATCTATAGAACAACAAGAAAAAGCTCACTGGAGACCAACCTTGCTGGCACCTTGATCTGGAACTTCTGGCCTCCAGATCTGTGCGAAAATACATTTCTGACATTAAAGCTCTCCAGCCTGTGTTTGTCTGTCCCCGACGGCCTGGCTCCAAAGCCTCAGAGATTGGGGACAGTGAGGAACACCATAGGACTAACCCTGCCACCCTGAAAGGAACCATGCCATTTGGAACTCCAGAAAGGATTCAGAGGAACTGAAATCTGCATTCCTACCTCTGGACAGCCCCATATTCAGCAGGCCCCTGGATGCAAACCTGGAGCTTGACACTCAACCTGAACAAATCCCTCGACTGCCCCCTCCCCCAGAAAGATGGACAGAGTGCTGGCAGATCGGGCCTGCCATGTTGTGGTCCCTAACCATAACCTTTGGTTTGCTTTTCAAGATTCTGACCCCAAAGGCCTTGCAGTAGGTGCCCTACAATTTGGGGACACATGGGCAATCCCAGAGGACTCAGCCTGCTGCCCAGAAGGAAACTGTGCCATTTGGAACTCCGGAAAGGATTCAGAGGAGCAGAAATCTGCATGCCTAGCTAAGGACACACCCACACAGAGCTGACTCCTGGACACAAAGCCAGAGCCAGACACTCACCCTCACCTCCACTGTCAACTCAGCCACCCAGACAGCTCTCCATGGGGTCTTCAGATCAGCCCTGCCATGTCCCTGGTTCCTAACACTAACCCTTGGATGGTTTCTGTAATGATCTCCTCATTTCAGGTTATGTGGTGGTTCTGCAGGACATTGTCCTGGTGTGGGATCAAACACACTGAAGCATCCCGTGTGAAGTGGCAAACGTGGTAAAGAAATGACGGCTGGGGAATCTGAGTGTGGAGACAGCACGTATTTGTGCTGCTATAACAAGCTGACTGCACTTTGAAATCACCACAGAGGAAATGAATCTTCCAAATATCCATGTTAGCACGATGACACGGAAGCAGAGAGAACATCAGACTTTGGGATGGAGGCCAAGCCCTCCCAAATCCAGGTCACCCAACATGGAGAGGACACATGTTAGCAAGAGACTCGTGGGAGAATTAAATCATGGGCCCCTGTATCTCAGGTGCAGTAGAAGCAGTGGATTTGGAATTTCAGTTTTTCCACAACGTTCCACCACAAGCTGGTTAGAACTGTGCAAAAGCAGGAAGGGAAGCCCCAGTAAAGTGGACTGGGGATGCCAGAAGGGGAGGCTGGAAGGGAGCGCCTGGTGCTCAGTGCCCATTACAGACCCCACATTGCAATCCCCCACAGGAGAGACTCACCAATTCCAGGCCTCACACGGGAAGCTGGAGGTTCATCTCCTGACTTTTTGTAGGAGCTTTGCAGCTCAGCTGGTGAGAATTCTCCATCACCCTGCCTTTCTCCAAGGGACTTTCCTTCAAGCACCCTTCCCAACTTCTTCCTCCTCCATGAAATAATGTTCCTCTCCTTTGTTTCTCGCACTTGCCTGTGATGGGACCTTAGCTTGCTCAGCCCAGACTGCCATTCTCTGCTCTTCCCAATTAAACCCATGCTGCTGGTCAAATAACTGGCAGATTGAGTTTAAGGCCAATTGAACTAATAAATTCAAAAACTTGCAAGGAACAAAATCAATATGCACAAATTAGTGGCACTCCTACGTGCTCGGAAGGAACCATCAAAAAGAGACTGCTGAGAACGATCTCATTTACACCTGCATCCAAGACAGCAAGATACCCGGGAGGCCCCTGAACCAAGAAGGTGACAGACCTGTCATCTGACAGCCCTGCAACAATGACGACAGACAGGGAGGGGTACACACGGAGATGGGGAGGCACTGTGCTCAGGGTAGAACCCACACTGGGAAAATACCTACTCTCCCCAAAACCGTCTACAGAGTCCTCACTCTGGCTCCCGAATTTCCGGACTCGGCGCAAGCCTGGAGTGGGTGTGGACTCGGGAAGGACCCCGCAGGGCTGAGGTGGGGAGAGCACAAGCACCGAAGCAGGCGGACGCTCCCTGACCTCAGACCATCTGAGGAGCCCCAGGAACCCAATCCGCGAGCACACAAACACAGATGAGGACCTAGGAGCACCCGAGCCCAGAAAGGGGGGACCCCACAGCCCCGCGCACAGCACAGCAGGAGTCCACGTCTCCTCACACAAAACGACGGAAGCCCCAGTGTCTACATAGGGCTCCCTTTCTCTGTGGGGTCCTGAGACCACGAACACCTTGACAGTCCACTCAGGCGGCTTCTCCTCAGCTCCTCCAGCATCTGGTCCTTAGGAGGTTGGACTGCTGCCAGTGTGGGCGCGTCCTCCACAACGGGTCCGGTCAGTGTGGATGCAGAGCCACACCCTCCTCAGCTTGTCCTGTCAGGGTGGGAGGCGCCCCACATTCTCCAGAAGTCTCCACAGTGGGTCCTGAAGAGGCGGGGCTCTGGTCCCAGCTGTGGCTGTGCAGCCTGGGCTCAGGGCGGGAGCTGGGTTCTGGCGCCCTCTGCAGGCGGTGCAAGGCAGTGCAGGACTGTGGGAGCTCACCCTTCAGTGGAAGGTCCTGCTCCCTCCTGGGGTCCAGCTGATGCCATTTCATTCCGGAAATTCAAGCTGCATGGAGCCCAATACCCCCCAACTTCCCCCCAAATAGCTAAGGAACAATGAATTGGAAACAATGTGGAATTACAACAGTCCTTGACCCAAACAGTGTCACTGAACATGGCCCTGATGCAGACCCACACTCTGACCTCAACTTGGTCTCAAGCCTGGACCCTACCCTAATCCAAGACCCTAACCCTAGCCCCCAACCCAAACAATGTTCACAAGAATCAAAAGGTAGAAACTGCAAATATCCATCAATGGCAAGTGCCTAAGCAAAGTGTGGTGAAGCATTTGAATTTGGGTATGAAAGACCCCTGCCCTGAAAAGTCCCCTCCCCTGGAAGATAGATAGGATAACTAACCGCTTGTTTGCTTTTCTGTGAACCGCTGGCTTTTAGGCGTAGATTAGGTTATTAATTGCGTGACTAATTGCTCTCTTGCCCTTCTGTAACTGCTTGGCTTATAGAAATAATGGAGACGCCATGATGGCATTCCTCCCTTCCCCCTTCTTGTTCCCCTCTCCAGCCTCTCCCTTCGAGCGCGCAGGCCCTCATAACCAATCAGCTTGTTCCCCCTTCCCGCCTCTCTCTTAATAACCTAATCTACGCCTAAAAGCCAGCGGTTCACAGAAAAGCAAACAAGCGGTTAGTTATCCTATCTATCTTCCAGGGGAGGGGACTTTTCAGGGCAGGGGTCTTTCAGGTACAGGTTCAGGTTTTAGTCAGAGTTCTAGATCAGGCTTTGGGTTTAGTGTTAGGGTGAGGGTTTAGAGTGAAGGACAAGGGAACAGAGTTATAGTTTAGGGCTTTAAGTTTATGATTTAGGCTTTAAGACTCAGGGCTTATGGGATAAAGTTCAAGGTCAAATTTGGGGTTTGACTTCATGCTGAGATTTGGGTTCAGGTTTCATGACTTGGAGGTCTGGTTTAGGGTTTGGGTTCGTGGTTCAGGGCTTGGATCCAGGGCTCAGGTACAGGCTTTGGGTTCCATTCCAGGTTTGGGATTCAGGGTTCTAGTTTGGGCTTTAAGGTCAGCTTAGGTTTCAGCGTTGGTAGGGTTTAAGGTTAGGTTTAGGGATGACACATTTTCTTCAGTTGTCATCATGGACAAAATAATTCTATCTGAAGTTTCTAAGTCAGAAATGTATTTCATCTGGGGGCGCCTGGGTGGCTCCGTGTGTTAAGCCTCTGCCTTGGGCTCAGGTCATGATCTCAGGGTCCTGGGATCGAGCCCTTCATCAGGCTCTCTGCTTGACCGGGAGCCTGCTTCCCCATCTTTCTCTCTGCCTGCCTCTCTGCCTACTTGTGATCTCTGTCTGTCAAATAAATAGAATTAGTAAAATCTATTATATGATCTTTTACAAACCATTTCCTATCTTTGCATTCTCATGTGCCAAGACAGACAGGGGTTATTTAAAACCCTGAAGAGAAAGCTCTCTCTTTTAAATTGTCTGTAACCTTCGTGTAATAGATTTATGATTGATAATAGATTTAGTTAAAATATAACTATTTAAAATATTTACTCTCAGTAAACGATTTCAACCTATGCTCATTTAAGTAACTTGGTGCATAATCCCTTTTCTATTAAACCATAGTGCAAGGACCAATGCCGCATTCCCGAGAGAACCCCAAGCTATTTTTCTAGAATGGCTGTATGCTATATATGCCGTCCTGTTTTCACTCCCTTTGTGGAGCACCTACCCTGGAGGTCATGTAATAACCAATGACCAAAAAAACAAACCAAAAACCCAAACATCCAGGTCGAAGTGCCATCCCTGCCTGGAGTGGAGGAGACTGCTAAGACAGATCCCAGGCAGGCATCTCAGCCCAGGCCTGTGTTGGGGAAGCTGGTTCCTGGCTTTGGGCGCAAACTGGAAGCCAGCAAACTGACCCAAGAGTGCAGCCGGCATTTAGGACTGATGATCTGTTGGCAGCCAGGCTGCGCGTGGACACCCGCTCAGGGAGCCAGGCTAGGCGGCTGCCCAGCGCAGGCGCTGGCAATGCAGCAGCATGCCAGGGCTTAGCCCCGCACCCCAGCATGGACTCCGGCCTCAGAAGTGAGGGGGTGGGGCCAGCGTAGAGAAGGGTCTTTGCTAATTTCCAAAGCTGGAAGTGAGCTCTCAGGGGACTCAGGAGGGAGGGGGGCGGGGGCGGGGGCGGGTCGGAGGCGGCCGGGAGAAGGGGCTTTGCTAATTGCCCAGGCGGGAAGGAGGGGCGCGCAGCGCCAGGGTGCTGTGCTGCAGCCCATTCGGGACTGCAGGACCCACCATACTCGCTGCCCCTGCACTCTCATGCTCCAGCCTAGCCCATGAGGCCGTGGTGTCCTGTTCCCGTTCCCGCCGCCTGCTGCACCTCCCCGCCCAATGGCTTCTCTGGAGGACCCTCTGCTCACAGGTAAAGTGACACCACGACGCGCCCTCACCTGAAGCAGAAAACGCGGTCCAGGAGCTGGGCGTGGGATGTTTGGGCCCCAGCCTCCCGCCAACCCCAGGGCACCAGGACCACCCCAGACGCTGTGCCACACCCTGTCCGCAGGGGGTCAGGCCAGGACAGCGCCACAGGAGGTACCCCCCCCCCCCGCCAGAGGGCAGGCTAGCCCCCATAGTTTGGCACCCCCACGCGCTTTTCAGAGCCTCCTGCCATTTCCAGGGCACCCAGAACCCAGAGAGTGAGGCCTTGGGTGCTTTCTAGAGACAGATTCAAGGCAATTTTTCGACTTTGGGACTCAGAGTTAACATAGTTTTCATTTGTGATTATTATTTTTTGTGGGTGCCATAGCTTTTCTTTTGACCTATGGTTGTTTTCACTCCCGGTTCTGAAGAAGCCCCTAAATCCTAACCCTGTTGAGGACTCAGAAAGCTCTCAGAGCAGCAGTGCTGGGGGACAGTGTGGACACATGTTTTGGTTTCTCCTCTGGCCTGCTTCTGTGGCAGCCCCGCTCTGTCCTCCTCAGACTTCAGAGCAATATCTGAACAAGTGGAGAAGCGACCAGGGGGTCAGGAAGGTGGCCACCGAAGAGTGACTTCTCTGGAGGGTGGCTGAGCTAGCAAGTGAGCATGTTAGTCCAGCTCTGCCTGCATTCAGTATGGAGCTGAACAGGGGCCATGGAAGGGGAGGAGGAGCAGAGAGCAGGGACAAAGGGACCAAAGAGGAGATTCAGATGAAGGGAAGTAATGGGGAGGAAAGAGAAG